>NC_060177.1:45496667-45856667 GCF_021184085.1 Oncorhynchus gorbuscha | reverse complement strand
TATTCCATTAAAAAAAATCTGCTGTTTATTGTAGCTAATAGTAATTTACAACATTAACAACGTCTACACTGTGTTTCTGATCAATTCGATGTTATTTTAATGGACGAAAAAATGCTTTTCTTTCAAAAACAAGGACATTTCTAAGTGACCCCAAACTTTTGAACGGTAGTGTATGTCATGCTGTAACGTAATCTAGTGATGTCATTAGGGCTCCCGAGTGGCGCATAGGTCTAAGGCACTGCATCTCAGTGCTGGATGCATCACTACAGACCCTGGTTTGATTCCAGGCTGTGTCACAACCGGCCGTGATTGGGAGTCCCATAGGGCGGTGCACAATTGGCCCAGCGTCGTCAGGGTTAGGGTTTGGTCTGGGTAGGCCATTATTGTAAATAGGAATTTGTTCTTAACTGACTTGCCTAGTTAAATGAAGGTAATATAAAATAAAATAAATAATCTAATATCTCCTAGATGTATTACTATTTGTGAAATGATCAATCTGATTTTTCTACAGTGGCACATTGAGAATCCCAATGTACACTGAGACACACAACACACAGACACAAAGCCAAAACACACATGTGAGCACACACACGCACACAGAGCCTGTGACACCTCATCCCAGCCTGAGCTGTAAGTTCGCCTTGAGCCATCCAGTCACTCAATCAGTCAGGCAGTAGAGGCCACAGCCCCAGGCCAGTGTGACTGTGTGACTGCCTCCCTGCCTGTGTGCTTGGCTGCTCCCTCCCCTCCCTGGGGTGGTAACATGTTTCCAGGCATGGAACAGGATATCCTAGTGTGACCTCACACTCAGTCTCACAACCTGGTTACCTGGCAACCAGTCTCACACTTCGCCTTTGAACTTGTTCCAGTCAAACTAAGTTTGTGTTGTGAATGTGCCGATTCTTTGAGACTGTTGAAGTGTCTGCTTTTGTCTGCATTATTAGAATGTACATTCTCCTGTTTTTGGAGAATGAATGTATGTGTTTTGAGAGTGTGTGTAGTATGTGTTATTGTAGATTATGTAGTATGTGTTTTTAAAGGGGAATTTGTAGTATGTGTTATTATAGTTGATGTATTATGTGTTATGAGTGTTTATGAAAGTGTATGTATTAGCTGTGAATGACTGTGTTTGTATGTGCAGGGATGAGGCGATGATGAGAGACTTCTCTGATGAGAGGGAGAACCTGGAGCGACAGATAGAGATCCTACAGTAAGTCTGGCCAATCATAGTGCTTGTCTGACACATAAACAGGAACGCTGACAAATGCTCACCTAACCCACAAACAGGAATACTTCAAAACTCACAACTTGATGTCGAGTTGCCTGTATAAACTGAGGAACATGAAGTTGTAAGCCTTGGGAGTTTTGTGAGTCTTAAAGAGTTTCTGTTTTTGAAAACCTCAAATGTCATTTTCCTGAGAAGACCTGCCAACGGCTCTTTTGATCACCTCTTCCCGTTCTTGTCCTCTTCTCTCTCCTCTGTTTCTCTCCCTCTCCCCTCTCTCCTCCTCTGTTTCTCTCCCTCTTCTCTCTCCTTTGCTTCTCTCCCTCCTCTACTCCCCTCTATAGAACAGCCAACAGGAAGCTCCATGACAGTAACGACGGGCTGCGCAGTTCCCTGGAGAACACCCTCAGCAAGAGCAATAAGGTGAGGTAGACAACCACATAGCCATGGTAACACCAGCATGCTCTCTCTCTCTTGCTCTCTCCCTGCCTCTTATCTTTGTTCTTCCGTCCCTCTTTCAATTATCTCCCTATCCCACACCCCTTTCATCCCCCTCTTCCCATCACTCCCTCTCTCTTTCTCTCTGATCTCTCTGCTTTTAACGTCAGGGTTGAATTTCTAATGCCAGTCCTAAGGGCTTGTCTGTTGGTCCTTCTGTAGCTCAGTTGGTAGAGCATGGCGCTTGTAACGCCAGGGTAGTGGGTTTGATCCCCGGGACCACCCATACGTAGAATGTATGCACACATGACTGTAAGTTGCTTTGGATAAAAGCGTCTGCTAAATGGCATATATAGGAATCAACTGAGCCATGTTTGAGGCAATGACAGACAACAACAAAAACAACAGCAACAACAACATATTTCAGTCTTGACCCCTAACTCACTCTCCTCATAACCTCATAACTTCCACTCTGTCTCACACACTCTCATCTAAAGATAATTCCTATACTCACACATAGGGTTCAGTACATACAGGTCAGTGCACATGCACGTGTGCACACATAAGTATATGGACACACACCCAAACATTAACAAAAACACACCCACACACACACACAGTGACCCAGACAGTTGTGACAGTGATGTTGTGGTTGTGTTTCAGCGTGGTAGCAGTGCTTCCCCAGCCAGCACCATTAGCAGGAGGAGCAAGAGTATCTGTTACTCATCTCCATACCGTGACAGGTAAGACAGAACTGGACTAGCAACAGCCTGCTGGTGTGTCCAGATAATATACTCTAATACAGGTACACACTGCACACGTACATGTGTATGTTCAAACTCAAGTTTATGTACAATTATTATCAGGTGGAAGATTAGCATTGGTGTGTATTGGCGTGTTTGCATTGTATACTCATAGCCATCCATACAGGACTCATAGCCATCCATACACAAAACAGCACAGTCTATGTTCTAGCTTGGTTGTTGGAGCTGCAGAATTCTCTGGCACGTTATTTAATTGTCAGCCATTTTTTCTGTTAATGCAAGTCAGTGCTAGTTTGACCACCAGAGGGCATCTTTGAGAAGCATTTGATAGTCTTCCATATTGGCATTACAAGAGAATTTAACTTCTCTAGGGTAGGGGGCAGCATTCGGAATTTTGGATGAAAAGTATGCCCAAATTAAACAGCCGCTACTCGGGCCCAGAAGATATGATATGCATATAACTGGTAGATTTGGATAGAAAACACTCTAGTTTCCAAAACTGTTAAAATAGTGTCTGTGAGTATAACAGAACTGATTTGGCAGGCGAAAACCTGAGAAAAATCAATTACAGTATCCATTGACTTAGGACTCAATTTGCAGTTCCTATGCCTTCCACTAGATGTCAACAGTATTTATAAATTGTTTCATGCTTGTATTCTTATAAATGAGGGAGTAAGACCAGTCTGAATGAGTGGACCAGCGACGGGTGGCATAATGTCAAATTTGTCATTTGGAACCACTCGAAATGATTGGTCATATAAAAACCTTGTGACCCAGATGCATAATGAGTGCTCTAACTCCCCCCTGCGGTGGTCTGGAGCAATGAAGCTGTGATTCCGATGAACCACTGTAGTGAGAAAAGGTTTCTGTTTCGAGTAGCCTATGTGGATGTTGAGAATGATGTCTGTCTATACTGTCCCAGGTTCTACCAGGCGGGTGTGGATGGTGTGGATGCGGACGGAGACCACCTGGGCCTTTGTGGAGGTGAAGGTGGTAGGAGTTCTCTGGGGTGTCGGCGGCCCAGTCTGGACACCCTAGCCCTGGCTCTGTGTGACCCGGCCATGCAGGTAAAACGCAGCAGCGAGGTAGACAGCCTGCCCGAGAGCTCCCTAGACAGTGGCATGTCCACCCTGCGTGGCTTCAACAACGAATATGACTCTGAGCAGGAGGTGAAAGGGCACGAGGAGGAACAGAGGGTGGCAGGGAACACAGACAGCCTGGCGGGGGGCCACTCTGACAATGACGTAAGACACATAAACATACAGTAATACACATACACACACACTACACCATACACACACACAAGCACTACATACAAACACACACACATAGACTATGCCGTATTACACACATACATGTATGCACTATACGCACACACACAGACACATGCTTATTACACACACAGACACTCAAACACACACACACTTTACAGTAATGCACAACACACACACACACACAAAAAGACAGTATACACTCATCGTCATCCACTTGTACTACATACACTTATTGTTACTGATAACGCTCATTATGTATTGATGTTAATACGATAGTGTTAATGTGTCAGGTTGCAGAGATGCGAGATGAGATGGTGTTTGGATCAGACAGTGATTCTGTCCTGGACTGGAAACCTTTGGAGTCAGTCAGCCGGACCAGCTCTGGAGTGTCCACACGCAAAGCCCTCTCTGCCATCACCAATGAGGTACAGGACAGAGGGCAGTGGTGTAAGAAGAGAGGAGAGTGTAAATCCTGGATTGTAGAACTAAAATAAAAGCTAATTTTGGAGCTTTAAAACCATTTTAAAAATAAACAGACACTTGGCGGAATTACTTGGTTAGCAGGCAGACGTAGTAGAAAACACTTGAGCGTAAATGGTTGACTTAGTTCAGGAGAAACTGTTGATTGTTGACTATGCATGACAAGTGAGTTAACATCATTCCAGTATTATGACATGGTCCGGTACAATACAGTCAAGGTGTGCCTTTAACCTCTTTCACTTTCTTTCTTTCGCTCTCGCTCCCTCTCGTGCTTTCTCTTCCTCTCACTCTCTCTGTGTCTCCCTCCCCCTCTCTCTCTCTGTGTGTATAGGGTAAAGAGAAGGAGTCAGCTGACCTGGGATATATGACATCAGAGAAGGCCTACAGGGTGGTGTTGGCTGGCGATGCAGCGGTGGGCAAGTCCAGCTTCCTGCTCCGCCTCTGCAAGAACGAGTTCCGAGGAAACACCAGCGCCACCCTGGGTGGGTGTGTCAGCGTACCTGTGTTAGCTCTCACCTGCTTACAGTATCATTCTATCCACACATTACTTTTGACTGTAAATGGTGAACAAGGAGTTTGTCTAGCTGGACCGCTCGGGCTCGGTTAAGCACGCTTTCACACTACTTTCCCCAACACAGCTTAGCTTGTGAAGTCTCCAAAGGTTCTATTTTTTTATTTGAATTTTCTTATTTAACTTTTAATTTAACCATTGAGATTTAAAATATATATTTTCTAGAGCGTCCTGGCCAAGATAGGCAGCACCAAGTCATTACAAAAATTACAGACAAACAACATGAAAAACTACAAGTAATCTAGTAAGAGTATAACAAAATCAAAAACAGCTAATTAAAAACATTGACAGGTCAGGGAATCAGTCTCAAGATCATTCTACAGTGATTTAAAAATACCAATCGGGACAAGTTCTTCCAGTTTAAAAGTATTTTGTAAGGCGTTCCAAGACGATGGCGCAGAGTACATAAAATCCCTTTAACCAAATTCAGTTCGGACATTTGGAACAGTTAGCAGGATAAAGTCCAGCGAACGAAGGGAATACCCACCACATTTCTGAACAATAAAAATGCCGAAATAAAAAGGTTGTAAACCCAAAATGGCTTTGTAAATAAAAGTATACCAGTGATGAAGCCTACGAGTGACTAGAGAAGGCCTGGTATACAAAGTGCAGTGGTGCGTAGAGATTTTGCAGTTTAAATTAAATCTCAAAGCGCATGGTAAAGGGTGTCAATTGATCTCAAACACTGAGCTCAAACACTGATATATAGAATATCCCCATAGTCTAGTAAAGGCATAAATGTAGCTGATACTAGCCTCCTTCTGGCTTCAAAAGAAAATCAGGCCGTATTCCTAAAATAAAATCCCAATTTCAGCTTCAAAGTGGTGCAATTTAAAAGAGAGGCCGTCATCAATTAAAATTCCAAGATATTTACATGAGGTTACAATCTCAATCTCCTTGCCCTGACAGGTAGTAATAGGTGAAAGGTTCAGAGGTCTATTTCTTGCTTTAGAAAACACCATTAGTTTAGTTTTGTCAGTATTGAGGATAAGCTTCAATCTACACAAGGTATGTTGATCAGCATAAAAAGCAGTTTGCAAGTTCTGGAAAGCACAACAGTAAATAACAGTATCATCAGCATAAAAATTAAGTTGTGCATTTTGGACATTTTTGTCTAAATCATTTATATAAATAATGAATAAGAGAGGACCAAGTACAGAGCCTTGGGGCACACCATTAAAGACATAAGCCCATCAAATTGAGTGCACTGAGTTCTATCAGACAGATAGTTAGCAAACCATGCAACTGCATGCTCTATCCCATGGTGCTGGTCAAGTATGCATGCCTAGTTGCCTGGGACAGATATAGAATGCATATTTAGATTGTAATGGGATTGTCTTTTGGAGTAGTGTGTTTGAACATCCTCTTGTGTTGATCCTCAGGGGTGGACTTTCAGATGAAGACTCTAGTAGTGGATGGAGAGCCCACCCTACTACAGTTGTGGGACACAGCAGGCCAGGAGAGGTGTGTGTGTGTGTGTGTGTGTGTGTGTGTGTGTGTGTGTGTGTGTGTGTGTGTGTGTGTGTGTGTGTGTGTGTGTGTGTGTGTGTGTGTGTGTGTGTGTGTGTGTGTGTGTGTGTGTGTGTGTGTGTGTGTGTGTGTGTGTGTGTGTGTGTGTGTGTGTGTGTGCATGTGCGTGTGAATGTGCGTGTGCGTGTGGACACGTTTTACTATATTTGTGAGAACCAAAAGTCCTCACAAGAATAGTAAACCAACAATTATTCAGAGAAGTGAGGACATTTTGGTCCTCACTTGTAAAAAGGCTAGTTTAGGGGTTAGGTTTAGTGTCAGGGTAGATTTAGGGTTAGAGTCAGGGGTTAGTGAGAGTTGTGTGTGTGTGTTTGCATGCATGCGTGTGTTAGTGAACATGTCTATTTCAGCCAATCTATGTAGTGGTGCTCTGTTAACCTCTGTTAACCTATCCCTGTGTGTGTGTGTCCTAGATTCCGCAGCATTGCGAAGTCGTACTTCAGACGAGCCGACGGGGTCCTCCTGCTGTATGATGTCACCTGTGAAAAGAGCTTTCTCAACGTGAGAGAATGGGTGGACATGATTGAGGTAGTAATGATTTATATAATACATTTTTACATCCAATTGATATGACACTATTCCAAGATGCTCAAAGCACTTCACATTTTTTTATTTTTTTTATTTAACTAGGCAAGTCAGTTAAAAACAAATTCTTATTTACAAAGACAGCCTACCGGGGAACAGGGGTTAACTGCCTTGGTCAGGGGCAGAACGACATATTTTTACCTCGTCAGCTCGTGGATTCGATCCAGCAACCTTTCGGTTATTGGGCCAACGCTCTAACCACATATTAAGGACCAAATTCACCCTATCCGCCACCAATGTGTAGCACACATCTGGGTGATACCACGGGATGTAAACATTTTGGGAGGAGAATGACTGTGAGAAAGTCGGTTCGGGTGACTTTTAAAATGACATCCTACTCCAAAATGAATGAATATAAACATTTAAAAGATATGGCAAGTAGAAATCAAACTGGATGGACATCAGAAGTAGAGGAAGGCCAGGGTTAAAAACAAATCAAATATAAGTATTGTAAAATAGATTGTGTCTGTAAAATGTGTATAGTATGTATAAGCTGGAAGTAGAAGCCTAAGTGTTATTGTTTAATAGTTTACTCTAATTAAGGGGAGGGGTGATAGGGTTTGCGGGGAATAATAGAGGAAGGCATATTTTTTTTAAAGTGTGTATGTATGTATATGTATGTATTTTTATATATATGTACATGTGTGGGTATGTGTATGTATATATATATATATATATATATATATATATATATATATATATATACAGTGCCTTGCGAAAGTATTTGGCCTGGATATGTTTATTTTTGAACCATTCCATTGTAGATTTTGCTTTATGTTTTGGATCATTGTCTTGTTGGAAGACAAATCTCCGTCCCAGTCTCAGGTCTTTTGCAGACTCCATCAGGTTTTCTTCCAGAATGGTCCTGTATTTGGCTCCATCCATCTTCCCATCAATTTTTGCCATCTTCCCTGTCCCTGCTGAAGAAAAGCAGGCCCAAACCATGATGCTGCCACCACCATGTTTGACAGTGGGGATGATGTGTTCAGGGTGATGAGCTGTGTTGCATTTATGCCAAACATAACGTTTTGCATTGTTGCCAAAAAGTTCAATTTTGGTTTCATCTAACCAGAGCACCTTCTTCCACATGTATGGTGTGTCTCCCAGGTGGCTTGTGGCAAACTGTAAATGACACTTTTTATGGATATCTTTAAGAAATGGCTTTCTTCTTGCCACCCTTCCATAAAGGCCAGATTTGTGCAATATACGACTGATTGTTGTCCTATGGACAGAGTCTCCCACCTCAGCTGTAGATCTCTGCAGTTCATCCAGAGTGATCATGGGCCTCTTGGCTGCATCTCTGATCAGTCTTCTCCTAGTATGAGCTGAAAGTTTAGAGGGACGGCCAGGTCTTGGTAGATTTGCAGTGGTCTGATACTCCTTCCATTTCAATATTATCGCTTGCACAGTGTTCCTTGGGATGTTTAAAGCTTGGGAAATCTTTTTGTATCCAAATCCGGCTTTAAACGTCTTCACAACAGTATCTCGGACCTGCCTGGTGTTCCTTGTTCTTCATGATGCTTTTAACGGACCTCTGAGACTATCACAGTGCAGGTGCATTTATACGGAGACTTGATTACACAGAGGTGGATTGTATTTATCATCATTAGTCATTTAGGTCAACATTGGATCATTCAGAGATCCTCACTGAACTTCTGGAGAGAGTTTGCTGCACTGAAAGTAAAGGGGCTGAATAATTTTGCACGCCCAATTTTTCCGTTTTTGATTTGTTAAAAAAGTTTGAAATATCCAATAAATGTCGTTCCACTTCATGATTGTGTCCCACTTGTTGTTGATTCTTCACAAAACAATACAGTTTTATATCTTTATGTTTGAAGCCTGAAATGTGGCAAAAGGTCGCAAAGTTCAAGGGGGGCGAATACTTTCGCAAGGCACTGTATATATATTTACCCCGAAAATAAAAGGGGGATTGGAAACGATGCAGAAAATTACATCGATGGAAGCAACAATCTATCCGCAATATTAAAGCTGATTCACCCTAAAAATAAAAATAAACATTTAAAATGTCATTTCCCCCTACAGAAATGTACCCAATATAACAATAGTCCATATTATCAGGCAGGTGTGCTATTTGGTAATCATTATTATCACCTGGTGTAGCCCACCTGATGCAGCATATATGGCTATAAATAATTAGGCTGAGGATTGCCGATTTACCCCATTGGGCTAATCATTAACCAGATCACAAACTCTAAAGTCTAAACATTAGGCTATCATGTTGCTAGTTATAGCAATATCCCACTGGGCAAAAACATGTTGAAGCAATGCTGTGTCCATTTCATTGCAGTGTTGAGTTGTGTGATAAGTGTGTGCATCCCATTTGGGACACACTCAGTTTTGAGTTTTGGATAGCAGTGTTGTTGTGTTTGTTGTCGGTGTTGTTGGCCTGTGTTTTAACCTGCTGTCCATCTGTGTTCAGGACGTGTCCCAGGATGACATTCCCATCATGCTAGTTGGAAATAAGTGTGACCTGAGGGAGCAAGCGCTACAGGACAGTGTCACCTGTGTCCCCACCAGCTTCGGAGAGAAGCTGGCCATGGTGAGAACACTCAACCCCAACGTCTTACTTAAACCTTTACATTAAGTTACATTTACATTTGTCATTTAGCAGATTGTTTTATCCAGAGGGATTTACAGTCACGTCTAGTTGTACCCTAGAATATAGCCTGGTCAGGTCAATGTATGGAACTTCGGCCTGATTTGAGAGTTGCGTTGTTTGTTTCCTTTCAGACATATAATGCCCTCTTCTGTGAGACCAGTGCTAAAGACGGATCTAATGTCATAGAGGCCGTGCTGCATCTGGCCAGGTAAGAAATACCGGATCCTAGACATCTCTGTTTTCTCTCTCTGCTAAGTGATTTACCTGTAAATGTGTTGCTCCTTAGAGTACTCTCTGATCTGACTGAGTTGGATACTTTTAAATATTTTTTTACAGGTCCAAAATGTAGAACAACATGTAAAGTTTTGCTGGCCTCTAGTGTGCAAGAGTGTTCTGCACTCTAATTAAGCAATAAGGCACGAACGAGGGGGTGTGGTATATGGCCAGTATACCACGGCTAAGGGCTGTTCTTACGTATGACGCATTGGAGTGCCTGGACACAGCCTTTAGCCGTGGTATATTGGCCATATACCACAAACCCCCGAGGTGCCTTATTGATATTATAAACTGGTTACCAACGTAATTAGAGCAGTAAAATGAATGTTCTGTCATACCCATGGTATACGGTCTGATATACCACAGCTGTCAGCCAATCAGCATTCAGGGCTCGAACCACCCAGTTTATTATGCCCATAAGCAATAAGCACCTCGGGGGTTTGTAAGTTCCGAGTTGCGTCGTGCCTAACAACAGCCCTTAGCCGTGGTAAATTGGCCATATACCACACCTCTCGGGCCTTATTGCTTAATTATACTAATGCCAATACAGTGGAAGTATGCCTTTAACTCTTTCTATATTATTATTCTCTTTTGTTCTCATTCCCCCCCCCCTATCAGAGAGATGACCAAGCAGGTTCATGGGGATGAGAACCAGGAGTCTGTGACTAACCTCTACAGATGTCCCAACAAGAAGATGCCCACTGTCACCTGCTGCACAGGATAAGAAACCACACAGGAACACTACTAGAGTAACCAAAACTCAGCACCAGAGCAACCACAGCAACAGAACACCACAATACAAGAATACTGTCAGCAAAGACAGAACAAGAGAAAAATAAGACTTCAGAAGAACAGAACACAGGAGAATCCAGTCAGAACACTTGAGTACCATAGCACTAGAATGTCAAACAGCTTATTTTCTCGTATGAGATCAACTGTGCTTGTTTTAAGCTGTGTGTGCATGCGTGCACGATTATGCAATTATATGTTTGCATGAGTACATGTGTCTTCTTATGAAGCCTCTGTGTCGAAGCCATGGTCATTTGTATTGCAGATAGCTATTGTATATATCAATGTACAGGTAGTGTCTGAAAAGTACCATGTACTGGCAAATTATATTCTCAACAAGTCACTAGAAAGCTTGGGATAGCAGCAATTTACATGACAGATATGATGAGGAGAGACAAATGCATGTGATAGGTGGTGAACAGGAGGGTGGGGAAATGTTATTTTTACAATGGAAGAATGATCTTATTAGCAAGCTGTTTATTGCTAAGGGATAAGGCTGAGGGAGGACCTACAGTTTAGTAGATATAAATATAGAATTTCATTCTAGTTTTGTGATAGTAGACACAGTAGTGTCAGAAACATCCTCCATGTACAACATTTGTGATAAAGAGTAACAACTGCATGTCAAGGAAGGAGTGTCATGATTATCAGTTGAATTCTGATTGTAGGAGCCAAGAGCAACATCTGGAGAGAATGATGTGATTGGATGACCGTGGGAGGAGCAAAATGTCAAATGTATGAATGTGGTGTGAATGAATGGGGCACATTTTATTTCTGTGTGTATATTGTAAAATATTGTTATCATTAATATATTATGTAATGTTAGACTTGCCATTTGGACCTCTCCTGGGTCACTAATGATGTCACTGTGAGCCCACACCTGTCTGTCTGAGCCCTCTGTGTGGTCATACTCAAAGCGCTTTACTATTAAAATGTAGCATGAACAAAACCCAACGTGATATGACTTCCCTTATCCAGGCAGAGTCTGAACATAATATTTCATGCTGAATATATACAGTGCCTTGCGAAAGTATTCGGCCCCCTTGAACTTTGCGACCTTTTGCCACATTTCAGGCTTCAAACATAAAGATATAAAACTGTATGTTTTTGTGAAGAATCAACAACAAGTGGGACACAATCATGAAGTGGAATGACATTTATTGGATATTTCAAACTTTTTTAACAAATCAAAAACGGAAAAATTGGGCGTGCACAATTATTCAGCCCCCTTAAGTTAATACTTTGTTGCGCCACCTTTTGCTGCAATTACAGCTGTAAGTCGCTTGGGGTATGTCTCTATCAGTTTTGCACATCGAGAGACTGACATTTTTTCCCATTCCTCCTTGCAAAACAGCTCAAGCTCAGTGAGGTTGGATGGAGAGCATTTTTGAACAGCAGTTTTCAGTTCTTTCCACAGATTCTCGATTGGATTCAGGTCTGGACTTTGACTTGGCCATTCTAACACCTGGATATGTTTATTTTTGAACCATTCCATTGTAGATTTTGCTTTATGTTTTGGATCATTGTCTTGTTGGAAGACAAATCTCCGTCCCAGTCTCAGGTCTTTTGCAGACTCCATCAGGTTTTCTTCCAGAATGGTCCTGTATTTGGCTCCATCCATCTTCCCATCAATTTTAACCATCTTCCCTGTCCCTGCTGAAGAAAAGCAGGCCCAAACCATGATGCTGCCACCACCATTTTGACAGTAGGGATGGTGTGTTCAGGGTGATGAGCTGTGTTGCTTTTACGCCAAACATAACGTTTTGCATTGTTGCCAAAAAGTTCCATTTTGGTTTCATCTGACCAGAGCACCTTCTTCCACATGTTTGATGTGTCTCCCAGGTGGCTTGTGGCAAACTTTAAACAACACTTTTTATGGATATCTTTAAGAAATGGCTTTCTTCTTGCCACTCTTCCATAAAGGCCAGATTTGTGCAAAATACGACTGATTGTTGTCCTATGGACAGAGTCTCCCACCTCAGCTGTAGATCTCGGCAGTTCATCCAGAGTGATCATGGGCCTCTTGGCTGCATCTCTGATCAGTCTTCTCCTTGTATGAGCTGAAAGTTTAGAGGGACGGCCAGGTCTTGGTAGATTTGCAGTGGTCTGATACTCCTTCCATTTCAATATTATCGCTTGCACAGTGCTCCTTGGGATGTTTAAAGCTTGGGAAATCTTTTTGTATCCAAATCCGGCTTCAAACTTCTTCACAACAGTATCTCGGACCTGCCTGGTGTGTTCCTTGTTCTTCATGATGCTTTTAACGGACCTCTGAGACTATCACAGTGCAGGTGCAATTATACGGAGACTTGATTACACAGAGGTGGATTGTATTTATCATCATTAGTCATTTAGGTCAACATTGGATCATTCAGAGATCCTCACTGAACTTCTGGAGAGAGTTTGCTGCACTGAAAGTAAAGGGGCTGAATAATTTTGTCACGCCCAATTTTTCAGTTTTTGATTTGTTAAAAAAGTTTGAAATATCCAACAAATGTCGTTCCACTTCATGATTGTGTCCCACTTGTTGTTGATTCTTCACAAAAAAATACAGTTTTATATCTTTATGTTTGAAGCCTGAAATGTGGCAAAAGGTCGCAATGTTCAAGGGGGCCGAATACTTTCGCAAGGCACTGTATACACAGTATATTTCATGTTGAGGGCATGGAGTATAAAATAAGTTATAATATAATTTATCTGGAGTGTTATCTACTCTCTTGCTCGGTCACACACACGCATACACAAACACACACCCCAAATATCCACAGAGAGTCACTTCCTGGGGAAAATAAATTAAACAATCAGATAACTTCTTAAATTTGATTTGTTAGGACACCCGTGTCACCCATATTCCCTGAGCATTTTTACGAGGAGCTGCAGCATGTGCCAGCATTTATTCAGGCCATTTGTGTCTGGAAGTCTGGCACAGAGCCCAGCCCCACCTCCCATTAGTTTACATTTTCATGAGCTTGATGAGGCGAGCCTAGTCATTTGTCAAACAAAATGTGGGGTGGGGCAGGCAGGCAGGCAGGCATGGGATAAATAATGTGTAGCAGGCAAGGTTATTGTTTGGAATGGATTAATTAATTTGATGTGGGCGGAACAGAAGCGTGTCCTAAGTGGAAATCAACAGGGTATTTTTCATATTCACAGAGCTGAGTCCCACGACTTCACCGTTGAATGGGTTTCAGCCCTGGGTTTGACCCCTGGCACTTGTTTACATGATTTATAAGACACTGGTAATAACTTTATAACAACCTCTGTCTTGGATGGTGTTCTTCTCCCTGTGACGAAGTGCTTAGAGTGGGTTGAAGGAGGGTGATGATGGCCTTCATGATTCTGGATCTCTCACACTGAAGAGCTGTTATTATCAACCCCCCTTCAGCTATCAGCAGGGCTTCTGAAAAGATTGTCCTTGTATGAATCTCTAATACACATAACACTCAACCATACCTTATAGAACAAGCACACACAAATTACAAACTCACATGTGCACACACATACACCATTCACAGTCTGACAGGTAGTATTTAGGCTAATCACACGTCTTTAATGAACATTGTCTAGCACTACGACATCAACATAGGATCAAAACCCCTTAAACCTGTAATATTACCAGAAACACATCAGCAGTCCAACTAAATCAGAACATCCCGCCATCTGGAGAGGTCAGTGGTCGTTGGAGAGGCCATCGGACTGTGTGGAACTCTGGGGCAGCAGACTGTGTGGAACTCCACACCTCCAACTATTCTCCCCCAAGGCTGTCCTGCCTGGGGTATCAATCACATTATGACAATGTCATCGTCATAGATTATTTAACCATGTCACATAATCTGTGGGGCATACTGTTTTTAGACGTTTTTAAAATCTATGATTAACTGAAGATACGCAAACGTAAACCTAGGCCTGGTTTGAGATCATTTATCTCACATTATGACCGAGGTGAATAATAGTGTAAACTCTTTGTCCATCTGACATAACTCTTTGATGTCAAATGTTACATTATATTATATTTCATGTCATGTCTGGAGGGGTAAGAATGCCCAGCTGTACAGGTCACGGGATTAATATGAGTAATAACCCAGGGGAAGGCTCTGTGCTGGTACAAATTATGTTTAATAATACCATATGTGACTCATAACCTGGATTCTGGCTCTTTACATAGCAACATTTTAATATCTGTTTTTTTTTTTACATTGGATAAAAGTATAGACTCAGAGCTACAAAATGGTATATCATACACTGCATTTGAGGAAACAAATTAATTATGTTTTGAAAGTTGATAAACTCATGTAAACTCATTTTTGAGAAAACTGTCTTTCAATGTTTTGGTACTACTATTAGAGAGCCCTTCTTTGTCTACACCCATTCAGCATTGTTCACACCCTCTTAACAGGCTGACCACATCGCTCGCGTCATGTGCGTGAGCGTTGCAAAATATATTTAGAAATCTATGTTATTCAATTATTGCGCCAACGAGCGTATGCGTTGCCAAGGGCTAAAATAGAAGTCATACCTATTTCTGACGCAGATTGCGCTGCAAGTCCTGCCTCTCCCATCTCCTCATTGGTTTATAGAAGCAGGTACCCACGTGCCATCTCCTCATTGGTTATACCCACGTGGTTGATTGAAAGACGAACTGTTGCCGGTTGTCGTGGTAAAACTATGAACTAGATGCCAATCACTGTATAAGTTAAATGATGAAACGGCCTGGAAGGAGGAGGGATGACTGGAAACGATTCGGTTGACCGTTTTTATGTGTGGACTAATTGTTGGAGTAGAGGTCCTTGTGCATTTCAGGTAAAAAACAACCTAATGTTTATATCCCAGGACTAATTAACAAGCAACAGCAAGCTAGCTAAATAGGTCAAATTAGCTAGCAAGTGCAAGCTAACTAGCTAAATTGCCATAAATGTTTAATGCTTTTCAACCTGTCCCCAAATTAATGTAATTGGTTCAGAGTATGTTGTGATATTTTAACCTGCGTGTTGTGATCGCGTTTGGTGTGGGGGGACAAAAGATATATATGCAAGATGGCGCACGAGCGCAGCCGGTTTGGGTTCCGTGTTAGCCCCTCCCTCCTGTACAAACTAACTTCTGTTGTCACGTTATGACCTTAGTTCCTTTGTTTTGTCTTTTGTTTTAGTATGGTCAGGATGTGAGTTGGGTGGGTTGTCTATGTTAGTTTTTCTATGATTTTCTATTTCTGTGTTTGGCCTGTTATGGTTCTCAATCAGAGGCAGCTGTCAATCATTGTCCCTGATTGAGAATCATATTTAGGTAGCCTGTTTTTGATTGTGTTTTGTGGGTGGTTATTTTCAGTCTTTGTGTGTCTGCACCAGACAGAACTGTTTCGGGTTTGTTTCTTTGTTGTTTGTTATTCAGTGTTCAGTTTTTTAATGAAATAAATCATGAACACTTACCACGCTGCACCTTGGTCCTCACCTTCTTCCCAAGACAGCCGTTACATCTGTACTAACTAACTCCCAGACATTTAGAGAGAACAGCTCACTGAACATTACTCGCCCTAGCAGAGCTGATTAGGCTGTTATGTTATCCAGAGCGTTGGTGACTTCAACTGTGCTGTCAGATTGTCCATTTGTCCATCGTCCATAAATTCAGAGTGTTTCGCATTCAGAGTGCACACTGGACACTTTGGTCAATAAGTAGGGTTGTTCCGAAAGCTCTGACCTCACAACGACAGTCAAGCACCCAAGCTAACTAGCTAACATTGGCTAGCTACTTCCAGACACATAATGAGAGAACACCCCACTCTGACCATTTTACTCCCCCTAGCAGAGCTGGTTAGGCAGTTTTCATGTTATCCATAGCGTTGGTGACTAACTGTGCTCATGGCAACAATTTAATTACGCTTTGTTACTGACATTTACTGAACCCAGACATATACAACAGGTGTTGAGCGTTTAAAAATGAATCCGTTATTATGTGACCTGGCACACGAAGATGAGAGTCTTTTGCTAAGAAATGTAGCTAGATAGCTAGCTAGGTAAACAATGAATCCCAACGCATGACGTAAAGTTAGTTAGTGAGCCAGCCAGCTAACGTTAGCTAGCTAGCTAATGTTAGAGTCACGTCAATTTGAATCTGGTATCAGGATAAATATGACAATGAGTCACAGATTGTATCCTATGTACCTCGCAGTGCAAACAGAGAACTGACTTGTTTGTGACAAAGATATTATAAATATACCCTGACAGAAATAGTTCCTGCCTCTGAGCCGGCATGTCAGAGTTGAGACTGGGCGTGGTTTAAACTCACCCAGCCTATCGTTGATTATTGGTGCAGATGCTGGTCCCAGCTCCCTAAGTGTTTCAGTTGATAGATGTAACTGTTGCTGTGAAGAATATCTATGCGCTCATGCTCGATACCGTTATCTCGCACCTGGCCACTGTTATCTAACAAAAGACTGTTTGTTCTCGCAACACAACGTTCTGAATGTGCCCCCCCCCAACTCATTGCACAGTTCCTGTCTTCATTTTATTCTGTAATTTTCCATCATGAGAAAGGCCCATGGCCCTGAAACTGTTAACAATGTTTCAAGTCAGCTATGTTGCAAAACACGTACATACATCCACACAAGCCAATAGCAGATAATATTCAATCACATATATGGTAACGGGCTATAGTGCATAACACAGAATCATCATACTAACAGTGCACTAACTTGAAATTAAAATACTTTGAGTGGAGTCTTTTAAGACATTTAGCTAGCTAGTTAACTTCTTGCGTCGAGCCATCCCGGATCCGGGATCGTGACTACAGCCTCAAGCCCATTACCATAACGCAACGTTAACTATTCAAGAAAATCGCAAATGAAATTAAATCAATATGCTAGCTCTCAAGCTTAGCCTTTTGTTAACAACACTGTCATCTCAGATTTTCAAAATATGCTTCTCAACCATAGCAAAACAAGCATTTGTGTAACAGTATTGATAGCTAGCGTAGCATTTAGCATTAGCATTCCGCAGGCACCATTTTCACAAAAAACAGAAAAGCATTCAAATAAAATAATTTACCTTTGAAGAACTTCGGATGTTTTCAATGAGGAGACTCTCAGTTAGATAGCAAATGTTCAGTTTTTCCTGAAAGATTATTTGTTTAGGAGAAATCGCTCTGTTTTCTGCGTCACGTTTGGCTACCAAAAAAAAACGAGAATTCAGTCTTCAAAACGATAAACTTTTTTCCAAATTAACTCCATAATATCGACTGAAACATGGTAAACATTGTTTAGATTCAATCCTCAAGGTGTTTTTCACATATCTCTTTGATGATATATCGTTTGTGGAAGTCTCCTCTCCCCCCCTGAATCACATGGATGAATGCGTGCAGCTTGGAGATTACGCAGCAATTTTGACAAAGGACACCGGGCGGACACCTGGTAAATGTAGTCTCTTATGGCCAATCTTCCAATGATATGCCTACAAATACGTCACAATGCTGCAGACACCTTGGGCAAACGGCAGAACGTGTAGGCTCGTTCAGGGCGCATTCACAGCCATATAAGGAGACAATGGAATACAGAGCCTCAAAAATTCTGCTCATTTCCTGTTTGAAGTTTCATCTTGGTTTCGCCTGTAGCATCAGTTCTGTGGCACTCACAGATAATGTCTTTGCAGTTTTGGAAACGTCAGAGTGTTTTCTTTCCAAAGCTGTCAATTTTATGCATAGTCGAGCATCTTTTTGTGACAAAATATTGCGCTTAAAACGGGAACGTTTTTTTTTTTATCCAATAATGAAATAGCGCCCCCATAGCTTCAACCATAATCACAACTCATGACGTTTCTACCCTGCATGAATCTGCAGGTAGTTAACCAACCAGGTTCTATGGCTATAACTAGTCAAGCAAATGTGTCTGATACGAAGAATAAGATCATACACATAATGTTAGCTAGCAACCCAGCCTGCTAGGGTTGCCAACTGTCCCGTATTAGCTGGGATATCCTTTATATTTAGAGTTGCCAACTGTCTCCTATTAGCCGGGATGTTCCTTATATTGGGCTAAATTGGTTGTCCCATATGGGAACTCCCTTGTCCCGTATATTCATCCAATCACAGTATAGCGTAAGTAATTTCTGTTGTTGTTCGGTCGGTTTGGCATATCAAGGAAATATTGATAAACCTGCAAAAAAAAAAGACTGCAGCTACAACAAATAATGGAAATCAAAAGAAGACGTGGGTTAAAGCTGTCAGTGGTGACTCGAGGAAAGCTTTCTGTACTTTATGCAGTCGGGAATTCTCAATTGGCCACGGAGGGAAGAATGACCTAACTCAGCATGCATCCACAGACATGCACAAGAAGGCCACGCTAGCTAAAGCTTCTAGCAATATCGGTGCATTCTTCGTGACGTCTACTGCGGAAAATGACAAAATCTCGGCAAGTGAAGCCTCGTATGTGTACCATACGGTTAAACACGGACTCAACTACAATGGCACCGACTGTCTTGTTAAGTTCAAATGTGCTTTATTTCATGACTCAAATGTTGTGAAGAAGATGCACTTGGGAAGAACAAAAGCTGAGATGATTGCAAGGAACGTTTTAAGATCAAATACTGTGCGGGATATTTTGGATGATCTGTCCCCGACCGAAGGTGAGCCCGAGTATTTCTCAGTTGCCAGTGATGCCTCAAACAAGGGACATAGAAAAATGTTTCCAGTGTGCGTGAGATAATTCTCAAATCAAATCCAATTTTATTTGTCACATACACATGGTTAGCAGATGTTAATGCGAGTGTAGCGAAATGCTTGTGCTTCTCGTTCCGACAATGCAGTAATAACCAACAAGTAATCTAACCTAACAATTCCACAACAACTACCTTATACACACAAGTGTAAAGGGATGAAGAATATGTCCATAAAAATATATGAATGAGTGATGGTACAGAACGGCATAGGCAAGATGCAGTAGATGGTATAGAGTACAGTGTATACATATCAGATGAGTAATGTAGGGTATGTAAACATAAAAGTTGCATTGTTTAAAGTGGCTAGTGATACATGTATTACATAAAGATGGCAAGATGCAGTAGATGGTATAGGGTACTGTCACGTCCTGACCTTAGTTCCTTTTTTATGTCTCTATTTTAGTTTGGTCAGGGCGTGAGTTGGGGTGGGCAATGTTTGTTCTGTTTTAGATTTCTATGTGTTTGGCCTGGTATGGTTCCCAATCAGAGGCAGCTGTCAATCGTTGTCTCTGATTGAGAACCATACTTAGGCCGCCTGTTTTCCCACTATGGGTTGTGGGTAGTTGTTTTCTGTGTCTGTGTTTTCACCATACAGAACCGTTTCGACTTTCGTTGTTTCACGTTTGTTATTTTGTGTTCAGTTTAAATAAATTTAACATGGACACGTACCACGCTGCATATTGGTCCGATCCTTCCTATTCCTGTTCCTTAGATGAAGAAGATTGTTACAGGTACAGTACATACATTTGAGATGAGTGATGTAGGGTATGTAAACATTATATTAAGTGGCATTGTTTAAAGTGGCTAGTGATACATTTTTACATACATTTTTCCATTATTAAAGTGGCTAGAGATGAGTCAGTATGTTGGTAGCAGCCACTCAATGTTAGTGGTGGCTGTTTAACAGTCTGATGACCTTGAGATAGAAGCTGTTTTTCAGTCTCTTGGTCCCTGCTTTGATGCACCTGTACTGACCTTGCCTTCTGGATGATAGCGGGGTGAACAGGCAGTGACTTGGGTGGTTGTTGTCCTTGATGATCTTTATGGCCTTCCTGTGACATCGGGTGGTGTAGGTGTCCTGGAGGGCAGGTAGTTTGCCCCCGGTGATACGTTGTGCAGACCTCACTACCCTCTAGAGAGCCTTGCGGTTGTGGGCGGAGCAGTTGCTGTACAAGCCGAATTTCTTCAGCCCCCTGAGGTTGAAGAGGCGCTGCTGCGCCTTCTTCACCACGCTGTCTGTGTGGGTGGACCAATTCAGTTTGTCCATGATGTGTACGCCGAGGAACTTAACTTATTACCCTCTCCACTACTGTCCCGTCGATGTGGTTAGGGGGGTGCTCCCTCTGCTGTTTCCTGAAGTCCACGATCATCTCCTTTGTTTTGTTGATGTTGAGTGTGAGGTTATTTTTCTGACACCACACTCCGGGGGCCCTCACCTCCTCTCTGTAGGCCGTCTCATCATTGTTGGTAATCAAGCCTACCACTGTAGTGTCGTCTGCAAACTTGATGATTGAGTTGGAGGCGTGCATGGCCACGCAGTCGTGGGTGAACAGGGAGTACAGGAGAGGGCTCAGAACGCACCCTTGTGGGGCCCCAGTGTTGAGGATCAGCAGGGTGGAGAGGATCAGCGGGGTGGAGATGGATACTGGACTTCCTGTCCGTCAGGAGGTCCAGTACACAGTTGCACAGGGTGAGGTCGAGATCCAGGGTCTCGAGCTTGATGATGAGTTTGGAGGGTACTATGGTGTTAAATGCTGAGCTGTAGTCAACGAACAGCATTCTCACATAGGTATTCCTCTTGTCCAGATGGGTTAGGGCAGTGTGCAGTGTGGTTGCGATTGCGTAATCTGTGGACCTATTGGGGCGGTAAGCAAATTGGAGTCGGTCTAGGGTGTCAGGTAGGGTGGAGGTGGTATGGTCCTTGACTAGTCTCTCAAAGCACTTCATGATGACGGAAGTGAGTGCACCGGGCGGTAGTCGTTTAGCTCAGTTACCTTAGCTTTCTTGGGAAGCATGTGAGAACAGAGACTGGGGTAAGGATTAATTGAATATGTGGGTACGACATTGCTGATGCACTTGCTAATAAACTCACTCATCGAATCAGCGTATTGGTCAATGTTGTTGTTTAATAATGCAATTGCGGAACAAATCCCAATCCACGTGATCGAAGCAATCTTGAAGCGTGGAATCAGATTGGTCGGACCAGCGTTGAACAGACCTGGGTGCGGGAGCTTCCTGTCTTAGTCTCTGTTTCTAGGCTGGGAGCAACAAAATGGAGTCGTGGTCAGCTTTTCCAAAAGGAGTGCGGGGGAGGGCCTTATATGCATTGCGGAAGGTAGAATAACAATGATCCAGGGTTTTACCAGCCCTGGTAGCACAATCAACATGCTGATATAATTTAGGGAGTTTTGTTTTCAGATTAGCCTTGTTAAAATCCCCAGCTACAATGAATGCAGCCTCAGGATATGTGGTTTCCAGTTTACATAGAGTCAAATAAAGTTTGTTCAGGGCCGTCGACGTGTCTGGTTGGGGGGGAATATATGCGGCTGTGATTATAATCAAAGAGAATTCTCTTGGTAGATAATGCGGTCGACATTTGATTGTGAGGAATTCTAATTCAGATGAACAGAAGGACTTGAGTTCCTGTATGTTATGATCACACCACGTCTCGTTAATCATAAGGCATTCCACCCCGCCCCTCTTCTTACCAGAAAGATGCTTGTTTCTGTCGGCGCTATGCGTGAAGAAACCAGCTGGCTGTACTGACTCCGATAAGCGCGTCTCGAGTGATGGAGTACAGTGCACATATGCTATATGAAGACAATGATGAAACTGCAAATGGCATACATCAAGTTCTGATGAACTGTCTGGAAAAGCATGAACTGGATATTAGACACATCACAGTCTTTGCAGCAGATAATGCCAATGTCAACTTTGGAAAACACCTCTCCGTACCAGTTATTGAGCAGTGCCAACAATCACATTCTGAAAGCTAATTGCCCATTTCACATAGCTCATAATGCCTGCTAGCACGCCTGCTGTCAGTGGATATTGAGACAATTGTTTTCAAGAACTTCAGCTACTTCTCAGTATCTGCTTCCCGAAGAGAGGAACTGCGTGCATTTTTTGGCTTTGTTGACATTGAATGGAGTGAAACTCTGCGACGTTTGCACACGATGCCGCTTTCTTCATCTAGCTGTCGATCGTCTCCTGCAAAGCTGGCCAGCTCTTACTTTGTACTTCAGGTCCCTTGGGGAGACTTATCCTGTGGCACTGAAGATATTTTTGAGTATGAAGAAAAAACGGATGCTGCTGAGATTTATCTGTGCTTTTTCCACAATGTGGGGTGTGTTTTTGACCAACTGGTAAAAAAGCTGGAGGAAGCAACGCTCTGCATCAGATGGTTACGAAGAAGTACGACATTTCAAAATGAAGATTCTTCAGCGGAAAACAGAACAGCTTTTTTGGGTACCAGACCAAGCAGCTGATGGACAAACAATTGTCAGCACAAAGGTCCAAGCAGCAACAGGACTTTGTGAAGTTCTATGACACTGTCATTACATACATTGACAAGTGGTTTGATTTCTCACCAGAAAATGTATTGCTGAAACTGAAACCGATCCGCCTCTATGAGGAGCTCTCCTTCACTGACCTAGAGCAGGTGGTGGTTGCCCTCAAAATGACAGACAGTCATTTTGGAACAACTCTATGAAGAGTTTTGTGCTAGCCGGGAGGAAATACAGAAAGCCAGACAGGATACCACAAAATCTACCAGTGAGAAGTGGGGGGCAGTTTTCCAAAACCTAGGGAAAGCCAACTTGATCAACATTTTCAGGATTGTCTCATTTGTCCT
This sequence comes from Oncorhynchus gorbuscha, assembly GCF_021184085.1. Taxonomy (NCBI): domain Eukaryota; kingdom Metazoa; phylum Chordata; class Actinopteri; order Salmoniformes; family Salmonidae; genus Oncorhynchus; species Oncorhynchus gorbuscha. The sequence continues at coordinate 45,833,560 of NC_060177.1, read as the reverse complement.
CAGTGTGCAAGGCTCAAATACCTTTGTGTGGAGGATTTTCTCTCTGATGACCATTAAATGGTCAGACTCAAGAAACAGATGCAGCACAGAGGCTCTGTGACAGAGCTGATAAAAAAATGGACTTCAAATATCTGTGAACTGTGACTTGTCATGTAAGGACTTCTCTCTGGCTACGCAAAAGGACAAAGGACTGCTTGAATCAGTCAGAAGCAGCAAAAAATATCAATGGAAAAAGTAGACTTGGTGAGTGACTCGTGCTCCTCTTCGTCTTTTGCATTTTAAATGTTTTTTGTTTTTTTTTGCAGTAAAGGTCCAAATTGTAATTTCTTTTATATTTTCACATACGTTTACATAATGATATAGTTTTAGTAAAGCTATAGACTAAATGGAGTATAAAAATGCTTTGCCTTTCCAGTTGACTAAGAATATGATATATGATATACACTGTATATTCATTCACACACGATACCCACACCGCCGTAGCACCGAACACTGGCACGCCACGTTTTGTCCTTTATTTGGTAGTGAGAAAGTTGGCAACCATACAGCCAGCTAACATTAGCTAGCTACCCAGCCAGCTAAAGTTAGCTAGCTAACAGTACACTTGAAATGAAACCACTTTGTCAAAATTAGAAACGTGTAATATCTGAAAATGTAGCTAGCTAGACTATCTTACCAGTATACATCATGGTTGGACGTATCTCCTGCCCAATGCCATGCATGGTTGCCCTTAGTTTGACGATGTAATCCAGACTGGTGTTTGCTCCATCTCTTTAGCTATCATACTCGAATTCCACTGATTTCAAAACTCTGTCCTCCAGAAAGTGGAGAGCATACACATAATGTTAGCTAATGTTAGCAAGCTAACAGTACACTTTAACTTGACATTATGTTTATGCAGTTTTACTACAAAAGCCGTGTTTGACACAATTACCTAGACATACTGACCAGTTCCAATAGACAGACGCATACTATATGGCAGAGAAATCCAAATTCATCTCTCGGGCATGTCCAGCCCACTCATTATCTCAGCTAATCATGGCTAGCGGGAAGTTTTTTTTTCTGTGGCTAAACCAACTAGGTTCATGAATTTAACAATTGTATTCATATTTTTATTTTATTTTACCTTTATTTAACCAGGCAAGTCAGTTAAGAACACATTCTTATTTTCAATGACGGCCTAGGAACAGTGGGTTAACTGCCTGTTCAGGGGCAGAACGACAGATTTGTATCGTGTCAGCTCTGGGGTTTGAACTTGCAACCTTCTGGTTACTAGTCCAACGCTCTAGGCTACTCCAAGCAGAGTTGCAAAGAAAAAGGTATATCTCAGACTGGCCAATAAAAAGAAAAGACTAAGATGGGCAAAAGAACAGACACTAGACAGAGGAACTCTGCTTAACAGGCCAGCATCCCAGAGTCGCCTCTTCACTGTTGACGTTGAGACTGGTGTTTTGCAGGTACTATTTAATGAAGCTGCCAGTTGAGGACTTGTGAGGCATCTGTTTCTCAAACTAGACACTTAATGTACTTGTCCTCTTGCTCAGTTGTGCACCGGGGCCTCCCTCTCCTCTTTCTATTATAGTTAGAGACAGTTTGTACTGTTCTGTGAAGGGAATATAGTACACAGCATTGTACGAGATCTTCAGTTTCTTGGCAATTTCTTGCATGGAATAGCCTTCATTTCTCAGAACAAGAATATACTGATGATTTTCAGAAAAAAGGACTTGGTTTCTGGCCATTTTGAGCCTGTAATTGAACCCACAAATGCTGATGCTCCAGATACTCAACTAGTCGAAAGAAGGTCAGTTTTATTTAATCAGCACAACAGTTTTCAGCTGTGCTAACAACATTTCAAAAGGGTTCTCTAGTGATCAATTAGCCTTAAAATTATAAACTTGGATTAGCTAACACAGTGTGCCATTGGAACACATGAGTGATGGTTGCTGATTTGTGTCAGAAGTTGGATTGTTGCATTCGTAGTGAATGGAATGTTGGAAGTCACAATGTTAGCTTAGAAATTCCATGGAAGTAGATGAAGTTTAATAAGTTGAATAAAAGTTTTACTATTTAAAGGAAAGTAGTTAGTCAAAGCTACATTTAGTAAAATAATGAGTCTGATTACTTTGATATACAACTACACTGAGTGAGAAAAACACTAAGGAGTCCTTCCTAATATTGAGTTGCACACATACACAATCCATGTGTAACAATACAGAGGCGGATGCAAGATGCAAGCAACGATGGTTTAATGAATACAATATATATCAGCAACAGGACAGACAGACTGTACTCAGACGGAATCCAACCCAGGGACTAGGGCTCATCCTCTGGTGATAGCGTGCTGAGAAATCCAGGGGATTGTGTCCGGATGGGAAGGAAGGAGCACAGCAGATAATCCACACAAGGGCGGCGAGAGATGAGCACTGACACACGACACAACCTCAGGGAAGTAACGACACAACCTCAGGGAAGTAACAACGATCTGACAACAAGAAACATTGGTTACAGAACATATAAAGGGAAGAAAAGTGGTTCCAGCTGGCGCAGACAATCAGGCCGAGATTGGGAACCACGCCCACACAAACACGAGAGAGAGAGAGAGAGAGAGAGAGAGAGAGAGAGAGAGAGAGAGAGAGAGAGAGAGAGAGAGAGAGAGGCAGTGGATTCATGAACCGTGACAATACCCCCCCCCCCCCCCCAGGAACGCCTCTTGGCGTTCCCAGGCGAATTTACCTGTCGATTGAAATCATCGATAAGGGAGTGATCCAGAATGTCCCTAGCAGGTACCCAACTTCTCTCCTCCGGGCCGTAACCCTCCCAGTCCACCAGGTACTGGATTCCGCGTCCCCTCCTTCTAGAGTCCAAAATACGATTGATAGAAAAGGTGGGTTCCCCATCAACAAGTCGTGGCGGCGGGGGAACCGGGACCGGTGGGTTAATGCGTGCCTGAAACACAGGTTTTATTTTAGACACATGAAAGGTAGGATGAATTCTCCTATATGCCGGAGGAAGCTTGAGCCGGACCGCCACCGGACTAATGATCCTGGTGACTCTGAACGGGCCGATAAATTTGGGGGCAAGCTTGTTCGAAACGGATCGGAGTGGAATGTTCTTAGTAGAAAGCCACACTCCTTGGCCAACGACGTATACCGGAGGCTTCGACCGGTGGCGATCGGCCTTAGCCTTGGTGCGCGCCCCCACCTGGAGAAGAGTCTCACGGGCTCTGCTCCATGTGTGACGGCACCTCTGGATGAAAGCGTGAGCGGAGGGAACAGTGACCTCGGACTCCGTACTGGGAAAGATAGGTGGCTGGTAACCTAAACTACACTCAAACGGAGAGAGACCCGTGGCTGCCACTGGCAACGAATTGTGAGCGTACTCAACCATAGAGAGTTGTTGACTCCAGGAAGAGGGATTCTTAGAAACCAAACATCGCAACACTCTCTCCAAATCTTGGTTGGCCCTCTCCGTTTGACCGTTGCTCTGGGGATGAAACCCTGAAGACAGGCTGACACTCGCTCCCAGTAACCTACAAAACTCTTGCCAAAACTTGGACACAAATTGGGGCCCCCTGTCAGAAACTACGTCCATCGGCAGGGCATGTAAGCGAAAGACGTGATCCACGACAGTTACCGCTGTCTCCTTGGCAGATGGTAATTTAGGCAAGGGAATAAAATGAGCCGCCTTCGAGAACCGGTCCACCATGGTCAAAACAACTGTCTTGCCTTGGGAGGGAGGAAGGCCGGTAACAAAATCTAGCGCAATGTGGGACCAGGGTCTCGAAGGGACCGACAGCGGTTGGAGTAACCCATCTGGGGGTCGATTAGAAGTCTTCCCAGTGGCACAAACCGAGCAAGCCAAGACGAAACTGTGAATGTCACGAGCCATCAGTGGCCACCAAAAGTGTTGCTTAACCAAAAAGCTAGTGCGGCTGACTCCTGGATGACACGCTACGTTGGAGCAATGCCCCCACCGAATAACATCGGACCGACACCCCTCCGGCACAAACAACCGGCGGGCAACCAGGCGGAGGCGTTACCCCTTCTAAGGCCGTTTTGACCCTCGATTCAACCTCCCATGTGAGTGTGGAGACCACTAGGGTCCCGGGTAGGATGCACTCGGGAATGGATGGGCGTTCGGAATGGTCAAAAATGCGAGAAAGGGAATCGGGTTTGACATTCTTGGAACCCGGGCGATACGAGAGAGAGAAGTCAAAACGTCCGAAAAAGAGTGCCCACCGCGCCTGCCTGGAGTTGAGTCGCTTAGCGGTTCTGATATATTCCAAATTCTTGTGATCGGTCCAAACTATAAAAGGTACCCCCGACCCCTCTAACCAATGACGCCACTCCTCCAGTGCTAACTTCACTGCCAACAACTCTCTGTTGCCAATGTCGTAGTTGCGTTCCGCAGGTGATAACCGATGGGAAAGGAACGCGCAAGGGTGCATATTGTCGTCAGAAGAGGAACGTTGGGAAAGTACCGCACCTACCCCCACCTCTGAAGCGTCCACCTCCACCACGAACTGACGCGAGGGATCGGGAGCTATGAGGATGGGAGCCGAAACAAAGCGGCTCTTGAGTTTGGCGAATGCAGCCTCAGCTGTATCGGACCACCTGAACGTCACTCTGGGGGAGGTTAAGGCGGTAAGAGGAGCGACTATCTGACTAAAGTTGCGAACGAAACGCCGGTAGAAATTGGCGAATCCCAGAAACCTCTGTAGGGCCTTACGGGAATCTGGGCTAGGCCAATCCACCACAGCCTTAACCTTGTCAGGATCCATGCGAATACCTTCAGTCGAGACGATGTAACCTAGGAATGGAATGGATTGTGCATGAAAAATGCATTTCTCCGCCTTGACAAAAAGTCCATTCTCCAACAACCTCTGAAGCACTCGTCTGACGTGCTGAACGTGTTCCTGGAGAGAAGAAGAAAAAATCAGTATGTCATCCAGGTAAACATATATGAACTGATCAATCATATCTCTCAGTACGTCATTGACGAGTGACTGGGAAACCGCTGGGGAGTTGGATAGCCCAAAAGGCATGACCAAATATTCGAAGTGCCCTCTGGGGGTGTTAAACGCGGTCTTCCATTCGTCCCCCCACCTTATGCGAACCAAAGATATGCATTACGTAAATCCAACTTAGTGAACACGGATGCTCCCTGTAACCTTTCAAAGGCTGAGGACATCAACAGTAAGGGATAGGTATTCTTCACTGTGATGTTATTCAACCCACGGTAATCAACGCAAGGACGCAGAGATCCGTCCTTCTTCCCCACAAAGAAGAACCCCGCCCCCGCTGGAGAAGAGGAAGGACGAATGAATCCAGATGCCAGAGAATCAGAGATGTATCTCTCCATAGCCTCCCTCTCCGGAACAGAGAGTGAATATAACTTGCCTTTAGGCGGAGACTCACCTGGCAATAATTCTATTGCACAGTCATAGGGACGACGCGGAGGAAGAGAAGCAGCACAGGACTTACTGAACACCTCCTTCAGGTCAAGGTATTCAACGGGCACGTTAGACAAATCCACTGCCTCCTCTAGAAACACAGAATCAGACACAGACGAACAAGCAGACACTAAACATGACTCAAGACACTTGTTACTCCACATGGATATAGATTTATGAACCCAGTCAACTCTGGGGTTGTGTTGGGTGAGCCAAGGGTGGCCGAGAACTAATGGTGCAAGGGGTGAGTTCATGAGTAGAAATGATAGTGTCGCAGTGTGATTGCCAGAAGTGATGAGTGTGATAGGTTCAGTGGTGTGAGAAATGTTGGGGAGTTCTTGACCATTGAGAGCGTTGACGGATATCTTGTGCGTGAGTGAGTTGATAGGAATCTGGAGTTTGTGAGCGAGCTTGGTGTCCATGAAATTACCCTCTGCTCCTGAGTCCAGTAAGGCTTGGGTGTCGTGCGTGTGGGTGGCCCATCTTAGTCTTACTGGGAGGAGAGTAGATGATGAGGTCTTCTTTGTGGTGACACCACCCGATAGTAGCCTCATGCTTACTACCGGGCCTGATCTTTTACCGGGCAGGAGTGGATAAAATGGCCCGCTCTACCACAGTAGAGACAGAGTCCTTGGGATCTCCGCCTCTCCCTCTCTTCCCGAGAGAGACGAGCTCTCCCCAGCTGCATGGGTTCGTGAGCGGAGGCTGAACTGGCCGTGTTCCCGCCGCTGGCATGCCAGCTCTCCGTGTTGTTATATGGTCTGTTAGGGCATGCTCGGCGGCCAATACGACTCAGACGAGCGTCGACCCTCAAGGCTAGTTCCACTAGTCCATTTAAACTCCTGGGAAGGTCCAGAACATAAATCTCCTTCTGGATCCGGTCCTCCAGCCCATGCAGGAACATGTCCCACTGCGCCTCCTCGTTCCACTGACAGAGTGCGGAATTGGATGGAGTATTCCGATACGGAACGGTCTCCTTGGCGAAGGTCAGCGAGTAGTCTGGCCGCCTCTCTACCCGCCACGGCCCGATCGAAAACCCTTCTCATCTCCTCGGAGAGTGTCTGGAAAGAGGTGCAGCATGGGTCCTGGTTCGCCCACACCGCCGTTCCCCAAAGAGCCGCTTTACCTGATAGCAGTGTGAGTACGAATGCTACCTTAGACTGTTCACGGTTGAAGGTCCGTGGCTGCAACGAGAAATGCATGGAACATCTCGTAAGAAAAGCTCTGCAATAGTCAGGATCACCTGAATAACCCTCAGGTGTCGGTAGCCGTGGCTCTAGCTGGGAATCCGGCTCTGGCGGGGCGGGTTGAACTGCCAGTGTAGGTGGCGCAGCGGAACCCCTCAGATGTTGTAATTGTTGGGTCAGCTGGGATACCTGCGTCGCAATGGCTTGTACTGCCCGACCTGTGCTGGAGACATTCTCCTCTTGTTGATCCATTCTCGTGATACTGCGGGAAATGAATTCGGTCAGACTCGTCGAACTCGCTGCATCCATGGTCTGGTCAGATCGTTCTGTAACAATACAGAGGCGGATGCAAGATGCAAGCAACGATGGTTTAATGAATACAATATATATCAGCAACAGGACAGACAGACTGTACTCAGACGGAATCCAACCCAGGGACTAGGGCTCATCCTCTGGTGATAGCGTGCTGAGAAATCCAGGGAAGTGTGTCCGGATGGGAAGGAAGGAGCACAGCAGATAATCCACACAAGGGCGGCGAGAGATGAGCACTGACACACGACACAACCTCAGGGAAGTAACGACACAACCTCAGGGAAGTAATGACACAACCTCAGGGAAGTAACGACACAACCTCAGGGAAGTAACGACACAACCTCAGGGAAGTAACGACACAACCTCAGGGAAGTAACGACACAACCTCAGGGAAGTAACAACGATCTGACAACAAGAAACACTGGTTACAGAACATATAAAGGGAAGAAAAGTGGTTCCAGCTGGCGCAGACAATCAGGCCGAGATTGGGAACCACGCCCACACAAACACGGGGAGAGAGAGAGAGAGAGAGAGAGAGAGAGAGAGAGAGAGAGAGAGAGAGAGAGAGAGAGAGAGAGAGAGAGAGAGAGAGAGAGAGAGAGAGAGAGAGAGAGAGAGAAAGAGAGAGGGAGGCAGTGGATTCATGAACCGTGACACCATGTCTCAGTTGTCTCAAGGCTTAAAACTCTTTATTTAACCTGTCTCCCCCCTTCATCTACACTGATTACATTTGATTTAACAAGTGACATCATCAAGGGATCATAGCTTTTTATCTGGACACCAAGGAAATAGCAGGTGTCCTTAATGTTTTGTACACTCTGTGTACAGTATATCAACCTTATTACTTTGGATTGTGGGGCAGTTAGATCACAAAAATGTCTTAACTACATTTGTTGCATGTGATAACAAAGGAAAAAAAAACATTAGACAAAGGGATCTTCTGAAGATGGGAATAAAAGGCAGGATCATGTGGACAACACTCTTGGGAAAGCAAAGCCACTTAATAATTCATACTGTGGGTTTCACAATTTACTTTCAGTGTAAATTAAGTTGGTCAAATGGCTGGTCATGGCTCACATCAATTCCTTCATCCTAGAAACCCTGGACCCACTCCAATTCTCATACTGCCCAAACAGATCCACAGATGACAAAATCTCTATTGTACTCTACACTGTCCTTTCCTACCTGGACAAAAGGAACACCTGAGAATGCTGTTCATAGACTACAGCTCAGCATAGAAAACCATAGTGGCCTCCAAGCTCATCACCAAGCTAAGGTCCCTGGGACTGAACACCTCCCTCTGGAACTGGATCCTGGACTTCAAAAGGTGGTGAGGGTGGGCAACAACACATCTGCCACACTGACCCTCAACACAGGGGCCCCTCAGGGGAGCGTGCTTAGCCCGCTCCTATACTCCCTGTTCACCCACAACTGCGTGGCAGCACACGACTCCAACACCATCATCAAGTTTGACGATGACACGAGGGTGGTGGGCCTGATCACCAACAATGATGAGCTTATCATGGACTACAGGAAACAGAGGGCTGAACACACGCCCATTCACATCGCTGGGCTGTAGTGGAGTGGGTCGAGAGCTTCTGGTTCCTCGTGTCCACATCGCTAAGTTCCTATCATGGTCCATACACACCAACACAATCGTGAAGACAGCACGACAAGGCCACTTCCCCCTCAGGAGTCTGAAAAGATTTGGCTTGGGCCTTCAGATCCTCAAAACGTTTTATGGCTGCAACATTGAGAGCATCTTGACTGGCTGCATCACCTCTTGATATGGCAACTGCTCGGCATCCGACCAGAAGGCGCAACAGAGGGTATTGCATACAGCTCAGTACATCACTAGGGTCGAACTCCTTGCGATCCAGGACCTTGATACCAAAGCAGTGAAGAGAAAGGCCAAAATAAAATCTTACTTTTGTTTGATTCTATACACACACATTGGAATCTACCTACATACTAAAAGCCCATTCCTGCTTGCTCTGGAAAAATGCGATCCAGAGGCTCCGTACGGAGATTGTGACACAATTGCGGAGCCTGCGGAGCTTGCAGAGGCTAAATCCAACTCCGAACCGCATTGCCGTGTACCTCACAAATTTTGTAACAATGCAGAGGGCTCTGTATAGGTCCTGTATAAACGCAAATTCACTCTCTTGACAACTTCCTTCACAACAGCTCTGCTTTGCTCCACGAAGAGCAAGAAGTATGACTGCCCTGACTTCTGCAGAGGCCATATCACAGTAAATGCCTTTTACACTGACACTCCAACTCACTCACAACACGTACACACAACACGCACACACTCATCACATACACTGCTGCTACTGTGAATGATCTATTCTGTTGCCTAGTCACTTTAACTCAACCTACAATGCCTTCAGAAAGTATTCATTCCCCTTGACTTACTCCACATTTTGTTGTGTTTTGTATTTAAATTTATGGATCCCCATTAGCTGCTGCCAAAGTAGCAGCTACTCTTCCTGTCATGTTTTGTCTTATATTGTCTTGTCATTTTGCTTTTCCTTCTGTTCGTTTTCCCCCTGCTGGTCTTTTTAGGTTCGTTCCCCTTTTTCTCTCTCCCTCCCTCTCTCTCTTCTCTCTATCGTTCCGTTCCTGCTCCCAGCTGTTCCTATTCCCCTAATCAATCATTTAGTCTTCCCACACCTGTTCCCTATCTTTTCCCCTGATTAGAGTCCCTATTTCTCCCCTTGTTTTCCGTTTCTGTCCTGTCGGATCCTTGTATATTGTTCACCGTGCTGTGTCTTTGTATCGCCCTGTCGTGTCGTGTTTCCCTCAGATGCTGCGTGGTGAGCAGGTGTCTGAGTCTGCTACGGTCAAGTGCCTTCCCGAGGCAACCTGCAGTTTATTATCGAGTCTCCAGTCAGTTCTCGTGATTACGAGTGGAATTGTTTTTTATGCTTTATTTACCGCTCCGATTTGTCTAGGAGTATTGCTATTTCCTTAAACTGGATTAAAGACTCTGTTTTCGCCAAGTCGCTTTTAGGTCCTCATTCACCTGCATAACAGAAGGATCCGACCAAGGAATGGACCCAGCGACTACAGACGCTCGTAACACTGCCGTCGAGATCCAAGGAGCCATGCTCGGCAGACACGAGCAGGAATTGTCTGCTGCTCGTCATGCCATGGAGAACCTGGCCGCTCAGGTTTCCGACCTCTCTGGACAGTTCCAGAGTCTTCGTCTCGTGCCACCTGTTACTTCCTGGTCTGCCGAGTCTCCGGAACCTAGGGTTAATAACCCACCTTGCTACTCCGGGCAGCCCAAGGAGTGCCGCTCCTTTCTCACCCAGTGTGATATTGTGTTCTCTCTCCAACCCAACACATACTCTAGAGAGAGAGCTCGGGTTGCTTACATCATTTCACTCCTTACTGGCCGGGCTCGAGAGTGGGGCACAGCTATCTGGGAGGCAAGGGCTGATTGTTCAAACAATTACCAGAACTTTAAAGAGGAGATGATTCGGGTTTTTGACCGTTCAGTTTTTGGTAGGGAGGCTTCTAGGGCCCTGGCTTCCCTATGCCAAGGTGATCGATCCATAACGGATTACTCTATAGAGTTTCGCACTCTTGCTGCCTCTAGTGACTGGAACGAGCCGGCGCTGCTCGCTCGTTTTCTGGAGGGACTCCACGCAGTGGTTAAAGATGAGATTCTCTCCCGGGAGGTTCCTTCCAGTGTGGACTCTTTGATTGCTCTCGCCATCCGCATTGAACGACGGGTAGATCTTCGTCACCAAGCTCGTGGAAGAGAGCTCGCGTCAACGGTGTTTCCCTGCTCCGCATCGCAACCATCTCCCTCCTCTGGCTCTGAGACTGAGCCCATGCAGCTGGGAGGTATTCGCATCTCGACTAAGGAGAGGGAACGGAGGGTCACCAACCGCCTGTGCCTCTATTGCGGATTTGATGGACATTTTGTCAATTCATGTCCAGTAAAAGCCAGAGCTCATCAGTAAGCGGAGGGCTACTGGTGAGCGCTACTACTCAGGTCTCTCCATCTAGATCCTGTACTACTATGTCGGTCCATCTACGCTGGACCGGTTCGGGTGCTACATGCAGTGCCTTGATAGACTCTGGGGCTGAGGGTTGTTTCATGGACGAAACATGGGCTCGGAAACATGACATTCCTTTCAGACAGTTAGACAAGCCTACGCCCATGTTCGCCTTAGATGGTAGTCATCTTCCCAGTATCAGATTTGAGACACTACCTTTAACCCTCACAGTATCTGGTAACCACAGTGAGACTATTTCTTTTTTGATTTTTCGTTCACCTTTTACACCTGTTGTTTTGGGTCATCCCTGGCTAGTATGTCATAATCCTTCTATTAATTGGTCTAGTAATTCTATCCTATCCTGGAACGTTTCTTGTCATGTGAAGTGTTTAATGTCTGCCATCCCTCCCATTTCTTCTGTCCCCACTTCTCAGGAGGAACCTGGCGATTTGACAGGAGTGCCGGAGGAATATCATGATCTGCGCACGGTCTTCAGTCGGTCCCGAGCCAACTCCCTTCCTCCTCACCGGTCGTATGATTGTAGTATTGATCTCCTTCCGGGGACCACTCCTCCTCGGGGTAGACTATACTCTCTGTCGGCTCCCGAACGTAAGGCTCTCGAGGATTATTTGTCTGTGTCTCTTGACGCCGGTACCATAGTGCCTTCTTCCTCTCCGGCCGGGCGGGGTTTTTTTTGTTAAGAAAAAGGACGGTACTCTGCGCCCCTGCGTGGATTATCGAGGGCTGAATGACATAACGGTTAAGAATCGTTATCCGCTTCCCCTTATGTCATCAGCCTTCGAGATTCTGCAGGGAGCCAGGTGCTTTACTAAGTTGGACCTTCGTAACGCTTACCATCTCGTGCGCATCAGAGAGGGGGACGAGTGGAAAACGGCGTTTAACAATCCGTTAGGGCATTTTGAGTACCGGGTTCTGCCGTTTGGTCTCGCCAATGCGCCAGCTGTTTTTCAGGCATTAGTTAATGATGTTCTGAGAGACATGCTGAACATCTTTGTTTTTGTCTACCTTGACGATATCCTGATTTTTTCACCGTCACTCGAGATTCATGTTCAGCACGTTCGACGTGTTCTCCAGCGCCTTTTAGAGAATTGTCTCTACGTGAAGGCTGAGAAGTGCTCTTTTCATGTCTCCTCCGTTACTTTTCTCGGTTCCGTTATTTCCGCTGAAGGCATTCAGATGGATTCCGCTAAGGTCCAAGCTGTCAGTGAGTGGCCCGTTCCAAGGTCACGTGTCGAGTTGCAGCGCTTTCTAGGTTTCGCTAATTTCTATCGGCGTTTCATTCGTAATTTCGGTCAAGTTGCTGCCCCTCTCACAGCTCTTACTTCTGTCAAGACGTGTTTTAAGTGGTCCGGTTCCGCCCAGGGAGCTTTTGATCTTCTAAAAGAACGTTTTACGTCCGCTCCTATCCTCGTTACTCCTGACGTCACTAGACAATTCATTGTCGAGGTTGACGCTTCAGAGGTAGGCGTGGGAGCCATTCTATCCCAGCGCTTCCAGTCTGACGATAAGGTTCATCCTTGCGCTTATTTTTCTCATCGCCTGTCGCCATCTGAACGCAACTATGATGTGGGTAACCGCGAACTGCTCGCCATCCGCTTAGCCCTAGGCGAATGGCGACAGTGGTTGGAGGGGGCGACCATTCCTTTTGTCGTTTGGACAGACCATAAGAACCTTGAGTACATCCGTTCTGCCAAACGACTTAATGCTCGTCAAGCTCGTTGGGCGTTATTTTTCGCTCGTTTCGAGTTTGTGATTTCTTACCGTCCGGGTAGCAAGAACACCAAGCCTGATGCCTTATCCCGTCTTTTTAGTTCTTCTGTGGCTTCTACTGATCCCGAGGGGATTCTTCCTTATGGGCGTGTTGTCGGGTTGACAGTCTGGGGAATTGAAAGACAGGTTAAGCAAGCACTCACGCACACTGTGTTGCCGCGCGCTTGTCCTAGTAACCTTCTTTTCGTTCCTGTTTCCACTCGTCTGGCTGTTCTTCAGTGGGCTCACTCTGCCAAGTTAGCTGGTCATCCCGGTGTTCGAGGCACTCTTGCTTCTATTCGCCAGCGCTTTTGGTGGCCGACTCAGGAGCGTGACACGCGCCGTTTCGTGGCTGCTTGTTCGGACTGCGCGCAGACTAAGTCAGGTAACTCTCCTCCTGCCGGTCGTCTCAGACCGCTCCCCATTCCTTCTCGACCATGGTCTCACATCGCCCTAGACTTCATTACCGGTCTGCCTTTGTCTGTGGGGAAGACTGTGATTCTTACGGTTGTCGATAGGTTCTCTAAGGCGGCACATTTCATTCCTCTCGCTAAACTTCCTTCCGCTAAGGAGACGGCACAAATCATCATCGAGAATGTGTTCAGAATTCATGGCCTCCCGTTAGACGCCGTTTCAGACAGAGGTCCGCAATTCACGTCACAGTTTTGGAGGGAGTTCTGTCGTTTGATTGGTGCGTCCGTCAGTCTCTCTTCCGGGTTTCATCCCCAGTCTAACGGTCAAGCAGAGAGGGCCAATCAGACGATTGGTCGCATACTACGCAGCCTTTCTTTCAGAAACCCTGCGTCTTGGGCAGAACAGCTCCCCTGGGCAGAATACGCTCACAACTCGCTTCCTTCGTCTGCTACCGGGTTATCTCCGTTTCAGAGTAGTCTGGGTTACCAGCCTCCTCTGTTCTCATCCCAGCTTGCCGAGTCCAGCGTTCCCTCCGCTCAAGCGTTTGTCCAACGTTGTGAGCACACCTGGAGGAGGGTGAGGTCTGCACTTTGCCGTTACAGGGCACAGACTGTGAGAGCCGCCAATAAACGTAGGATTAAGAGTCCAAAGTATTGTTGCGGCCAGAGAGTGTGGCTTTCCACTCGCAACCTTCCTCTTACGACAGCTTCTCGTAAGTTGACTCCGCGGTTCATTGGTCCGTTCCGTGTCTCCCAGGTCGTCAATCCTGTCGCTGTGCGACTGCTTCTTCCGCGACATCTTCGTCGCGTCCATCCTGTCTTCCATGTCTCCTGTGTCAAGCCCTTTCTTCGCACCCCCGTTCGTCTTCCCTCCCCCCCCTCCTGTCCTTGTCGAGAGCGCACCTATTTACAAGGTACGTAGGATCATGGACATGCGTTCTCGGGGACGGGGTCACCAATACTTAGTGGATTGGGAGGGTTACGGTCCTGAGGAGAGGAGTTGGGTTCCGTCTCGGGACGTGCTGGACCGTTCACTGATTGATGATTTCCTCCGTTGCCGCCAGGATTCCTCCTCGAGTGCGCCAGGAGGCGCTCGGTGAGTGGGGGGGGTACTGTCATGTTTTGTCTTATATTGTCTTGTCATTTTGCTTTTCCTTCTGTTCGTTTTCCCCCTGCTGGTCTTTTTAGGTTCGTTCCCCTTTTTCTCTCTCCCTCCCTCTCTCTCTTCTCTCTATCGTTCCGTTCCTGCTCCCAGCTGTTCCTATTCCCCTAATCAATCATTTAGTCTTCCCACACCTGTTCCCTATCTTTTCCCCTGATTAGAGTCCCTATTTCTCCCCTTGTTTTCCGTTTCTGTCCTGTCGGATCCTTGTATATTGTTCACCGTGCTGTGTCTTTGTATCGCCCTGTCGTGTCGTGTTTCCCTCAGATGCTGCGTGGTGAGCAGGTGTCTGAGTCTGCTACGGTCAAGTGCCTTCCCGAGGCAACCTGCAGTTTATTATCGAGTCTCCAGTCAGTTCTCGTGATTACGAGTGGAATTGTTTTTTATGCTTTATTTACCGCTCCGATTTGTCTAGGAGTATTGCTATTTCCTTAAACTGGATTAAAGACTCTGTTTTCGCCAAGTCGCTTTTGGGTCCTCATTCACCTGCATAACACTTCCGGAGGTCCAGCAAAATTAAGGCAGTGTTTACAATAACAAAAACAAATTGCAATGCATTCACAGATTTCACAACACACTGTGAGCCCTCAGGCCACTAATCCACCATTTCCACATATCTACAGTACTAAATCCATGTGTATGTACAGTGCATATGTTATCACGTGTGTGTGTATGCATGTGTCTGTGCCAATGTTCGTGTTGCTTCACAGTCCCAGTTGTTCCATAAGGTGTTGTTTTTAAATAAAATGTTATTGCTTGTGTCAGTTACTTGATGTGGAATAGAATTCTCTGTAGTCATGGCTCTATGTAGTACTGTGTGTCTCTCATAGTCTGTTCTGGACTTGGGGACTGTGAAGATACCTCTTGTGGGGTATGCTGTTATGCAGGTGAATGAGGACCCAAAAGCGACTTGGCGAAAACAGAGTCTTTATTCCAGTAAAGGAAAATAGGCAATACTCCTAGACAAATCGGAGCAGAAAACAAAACATAAAAAAACTAATTCCACTCGTAGTGACGAGGACAGACTGGAGACTCGACCATAAACTGTAGGTTGCCTCGGGAAGGCACCGACCGTAGCAGACTCAGACACCTGCTCACACGCAGCATCTGAGGGAAACAAGACACAGCACGGCGAACAATATACAAGGATCCGACAGGACAGAAACGGAAGACAAGGGGAGAAATAGGGACTCTAATCAGAGGACAAGATAGGGAACAGGTGTGGAAAGACTAAATGAGTGAGTAGGAGAATAGGAACAGCTGGGAGCAGGAACGGAACGATAGAGAGAGGAGAGAGAGGGAGGGGGAGAGAGAGGGATAGAAAAAGGGAACGAACCTAATAAGACCAGCAGGGGGAAACGAACAGAAGGGAAAGCATAATGACAAGACAATATAAGACAAAACATGACATATGCATGGGTTTCGAGCTGTGTGCCAGAAGTTTAGAAAGACAGCTCGGTGTGTTCAACATGTCAATACCACTCATACAGTTGAAGTCGGAAGTTTACATACACTTAGGTTGGAGTCATTAAAACTTGTTTTTCAACCACTCAACAAATTCCTTGTTAACAAACTATAGTTTTTGGCAAGTCGGTTAGGACATCTACTTTGTGCTGAGACACAAGTAATTTCTCCAACAATTGTTTACAGACAGATTATTTCACTTATAATTGTCACGGATGTCATCTGGAGATAGAGAGGAGGACCAAGATTTTCAAGCATGCAGCCAACACATGCTTGAAAATACGGAGAGTGGTACTCAGTAATGTATTGAATTGGATTTGACCCAAACATAAAAATTTGTTTTCAGAACAAAAAGTTAATTGCTTTGCCACATTACTTTAGTGCCTTGTTGCGAAAAGGATGCATGTTTTGCAATACTTTTATTCTGTACACGCTTCCTTCTTTTCACTCTGTCAATTAGGTTAGTATTGTGGAACTACAATGTTGTTGATCCATCCTCAGTTTTCTCCTATCACAGCCATTAAACCAGGGGTGTCAAAGTCAAATGGACGGAGGGCCAAATAAAAAATTTAGCTACAAGCCGAGGGCCGGACTGTTCGAATGTTCATTGAAAATTTTTTAAATGACGCATATAGTCTAGTGAACCTAATTGAACCTACTGAAAACCTAACAAATATATTCCAATATGATCAGATAAATAAAGCAATATTTTCTTATGGCTCTGTCAGTAATCTTTAATTTTCAACAGACACAAAAGACAAATTTCCTTTATATAAAAATCCCCATAACATGAACATTAAATGAAAGAAACCGGTATTCAAGGCACCATCAGTAGCCTATATTTTCTATTTTAGCAAAAGTGGGCTAAATTTACTTCAAAGAAAAAAACAATAATAGCAATTTTCTATCATCCACTCAACTGAAATATTTTTAAAATATAATTATATTATATCATATTTTGCCCTCAGTGCATCATTGCATTGGAGGTCAATCAACTCCATTTGGAGGTTTGGTGGTGAGCTTTCCACGTCAACAGCAAATGGGTTACCGAGCAGTTCCAACCTGCTTTTTTGTGCTTCAAAGTCAGCAAATCGGCGTCGAAAGTCAGCGGCAAGCATACCTATTTTATCAGCCAACTGTGCGCTCGGGAACGCACTGGTAGAGAGCTTCTCTTTCATGGTCTGGCAGCTGGGAAAGTGGCTCAAATTTTCTTTCCGCATCTGCGTCTCCCACAGAGTCAGTTTGGTTTTAAATGCCTTCACTGTACTGTACATATCAGAGATGACACGATCCCGACCCTGCAGCTGCAAGTTCATTGCATTCAGATGACTCGTAATGTCACACAGAAAAGCCATTTCACACAGAAACATTTCGTCTCGGAGTTGTGTTGTGTCTTTCCCTTTGCTGTCCAAGAACAGACAAATCTCCTCACGAAGCTCGAAACATCTTTGAAGCACCTTTCCCTGGCTTAGCCATCGCACCTCTGTGTGATAAGGCAAATCACCATGCTCCGTTTCTAACTCCGTCAGAAATGCCTTGAACTGGCGGTGATTCAAACCTTTGGCTCTGATAAAGTTAACTGTGCGCGTGATGATGCTCATTACATGCTCCATTTTCAAGGCTTTACCGCACAACGCTTCCTGGTGTATGATACAATGATAAGCTGTCAGCTCACCTGTCGCGTTTTCCTCTTGCATCTTTTCCCGTATCTTCCCCACCAGTCCGCTCCTGTGTCCACACATCGCAGGTGCTCCGTCGGTTGTCAAACCCACGAGTTTTTCCCAAGGCAGCTCCATCTCATTTACACATCTTGACACCTCTTCATACAAATCATGCCCCGTAGTTGTGCCATGCATAGGACGTAAAGCCAAAAACTCCTCTGTCACGCTTAGGCTGGAGTCCACTCCGCGGATGAAAATTGACAACTGGGCAATGTCAGAAATGTCGGTGCTCTCATCCACAGCCAAGGAATATGCAATGAAATCTTTTCCCTTTTTCACAAGCTGCTCTTTTAGATTGATGGACAACTGGTCTACTCTCTCGGCAATGGTGTTTCTGCTCAGACTCACATTTAAAAAGAGTTGCCTTTTTTCTGGGCAAACTTCGTCACAAACTTTAATCATGCAGTTTTTGATGAAATCCCCCTCCGTAAATGGCCGGGCTGATTTAGCGATCTCTTCTGCCAAAATAAAACTGGCCTTGACAGCAGCCTGGCCTTGTGATTTGGCTTTTTTGAACAGAGCCTGTCGAGATTTGAGGCCTCGTTTTAATTCCTCTGCCTTTTGTAGCCTTTGTTCCATGTCCATATTCTTGTTTTTGTCCGCGTGTTTCGTTTCATAATGTCGTCTCAGATTATACTCTTTCAGTACCGCCACACTTTCTCCACACAGAAGACACACAGGTTTTCCAGCTACCTCCGTGAACAAATACTCCGACTTCCACCTTGTTTGAAACCCCCGGTTCTCAGTGTCCACCTTCCGTTTTGCCATTTTTGATGGGTATCTGAAAGTTAATTTTACTGTGATGCTGACAACTGCTGTGCCAATAAATATTGAAATGAAGCAGCCTACTGCTCGGTGCGTCACCGTTGCATTGTGGGAAATGTAGTATTGGTGCGTGTAAAAGATCTGCGGGCTGCCGGCTTGCTGCGGTCTGCGGGCCGGTTCTAATAATAAATCAAGATCATCCCAGGGGCCGTAAAAAACCTTCTCGCGGGCCGGATGTGGCCCGCGGGCCTTGACTCTGACATATGTGCATTAAACTGTCACTGATTTAAAGTCACCATTGGCCTCATGGTGAAATCCATGAGTGGTTTCCTACCTATACGGCAAACAGAATTAGGACTGGGTGTATTGATACACCATCAAAAGTATAATTAATAACTTCACCATGCTCAAAGGGATATTCATTATCTGCTTTTAGGTGTTTTTCAACCAATAAGTGCCCTTTACGAGGCATTGGAAAACCGCTCTGGTCTTTGTGGTTGAATCTGTGTTTGAAATTCACTGCTCGACTGAGGGACAATACAGATAATTGTATGTGTGGGATACAGAGAGGAGGTAGTCATTAAAAAATTGTTAAACACTATCATTGCACACAGAGTCCATGCAATTTATTATGTGACTTGTTAAGCACATGTTACTTCTACTCCCCCTCTCCGGCGCTCGACTTCACAGGTCTACTAACTACCAGTCCTGGCAACCCATCAATATGCTCACCTGGCATCCCTCATTACACACACCTGCTCCCCATCATGGTGCACACCTGAACTCCATCACTACCCTGATTACTCCCCCTTTATCTAGCACTCCCTAGCATCACTCTTCAGGCAGTGTTGGTTATGTTTCCTTGTCAGATGGTTCTCTTGTCTATGCTATGTTCATTATTATTAAACTCACTAACTGTACCTGCTTCCTGACTCACTGTGCGGTGTTACAGAAATCTGCCTCAACAAATGGAAGCAGCAGTTAATCGAGACATCTCCCAGATGGTCAGCGACCAGGGACGCATACTTCACCAACACCACGACCAGCTGGCACAACTGGGGACGGCTAAGAATGAGGTCTTCCGCGTTCTTTAATGTCTCGACATTCCCCGAGGGGCGTCACCACCAACAAGCAGAGGGTTCTCTACCACAAGTTGAGCCAGCCCATCCATCCTGGACAAATATGACGGGTCTCCATCCAAATGCTGTGACTTCCTACGCCAGTGCTCTCTCTATTTTATTAATCAGATGGGAGCCCCCACCACCGAGATGTCCAAGGTTGCCATGGTTATTTCCCTGCTGACCGTACAGCATTGGAGTGGGCTACGGCCATCTGAGAGGAGAGGAGCTGAGTTCCTATAAGGGTTTATGGCTTTGTTCAGGGGGTCTTCGACCATCCACCGGAGGGCTGAGAGGGGTGTGAGCGCCTACTCCAACTACGGCAGGATGACCATGGTGGAGTACGTGCTCACCTTTCAGACAGTGGCAGCATCCAGTGGATGGAATGAGCCGGGCTCTGCATCCTACTCAGAAGAGGATTGCGCAAAGAAATCCAGACAGAGCTGACGTGCTGAGACGACAATCTAACTTTGGATACACTCATCTTGATGACCATCTGTCTGGATTACCTTCTTCATGATTACCCATCGCCTCTCTCCCTGCTTCATTCACCATTGAGTCAGAGGTAGGGGCCCCTACCCATGGAGGTAGGGGCCACACACCTCCCCACGACTGAGCAATGCTGTCAGAGACAGTTGGGGCTCTGTCCCTATTGTGGCCAAGAGGGGAACCAGCTTCAATGGTGTCCGTTATGTCCCAACTCCGAATCCACAAGAGCAGAGGGATGGCCCCGTGATCATCCCTCTCCTGGGTTAGGCATGAGCAATCCATCACCTTCTGACAAACCTTTTTTTAGTATCGATTCCACTAGCTGGGTGTCCTTCAACTATTGTTTCTACAGCTCTAGTGGGTTCCAGTGCCGCGGGGAATTTTATTGATCAGACCCTTGCCTCCTCCCCGTACATCACCCCATACCCATTCTCTTCCCCGTTTCCGGTCCAAGCGTTGGATATGCCACCAATGGGATCCGGCGCTATTACGCACGTCACAGCTCCCCTCACTGTGGGACACAAGCACCAGGAAAGCCTTCCCTTCCTCATCTCTGCACCCGTGCACAAAGTCATCCTTGGCCTCCCTTGGCTCCAAATCCATAATCCCACCATCTCCAGGTCAGCGAGGATTACTGCCTGGGGACCAGCATGTCGGAGGACCTGCTTTCCCGCACCCTGTAGTTATACATCGGTGGAGGGCCCTGTGAGTGTCTGCCAGCGCATCAATCGGTCCTCCTGTATAGTTGGCCCAGTGTTTTGAGACGTAGATGTGGACAACCACCAGGCTCTGGAGAGGGAACCCGCTCCTGCTACCTGCCCCCCCGGCGTGCATTTACTTCCCCACGGGGGTGAGAGATCGGCTCCTTACCTGGGCACATCCCTCATTGCCGGACACCCAGTTATCACCCGCACCACTCAATCCCTATCTGAGAAAATGGTGGCCCAATTCGGTGCAGGATATTGCACACTGTCAAATCATGTTCAGTATGTCCTCAATCTAAATCTCCCCGGCATGCTCCAGCAGGTGAACTCCTTCTCCTTCCCGTGCCTCAGCGTCCCTGGTCTCATCTATCCATTTTGTCACTGATCTCCCCTCTGATGGTTTCACCACAAGTTTGGTGGTTGTTGACAGATTCTCAAAATCATGCCATTTCATCCCTCTCTCTTTGTCTCCTTACCATTCTCCAGGACTCTGAGGCACTGTCATGTCTACTCCCCCTCTCCTGCACCGGCCTACTAACACCAGTCCTGGCAACTCATTATTACGCACACCTGTCAACCCTCATTATGCACACCTGCACACTGACTTATGAGGCAATCCTGGACTCCATCACTACCCTGATTACTCCCTAGCATCACTTCAGGCAGTATTGGTTATGTTTCTTTGTCAGAAGGTTTTCTTGTTTTGTGCTATGTAATTATACTTTTATTAAACTCACTAACTGCACCTGCTTCCTGACGCTACATTTTTACTCCTGAACTTATTTAGGACTGCCATAACAAATGGGTTGAATACTTATTGACTCAAGACATTTCATCTTTACATTTTTAATTTGTAAATAAAATCAAAAACATAATTCAAAAGGGTTTTGCGTGACAAAACAAATATCAGTATTAATTCATTCAGGCTGTAACACAAAGTGTGGAAAATTCAGTGTTGGGAAGGGACCACAATTCTACACATTTTGACATGGGTTGGAGAGATATGATGGTTTTAAAGCAAATTTTCTGGAATTCTACACATTTTGTAGTCCTGTTAAGATCTGTGTGTGAATGGCAAACAAAATCAATGGGAGCCCGTGGAGGTCAGGGCCCCTGGGTCCATGCCCTGCATGCCCCGTCAGTATTCAGCAGTGGTGCAAAGCAATGAAGTAAAAATACTTTAAAGTACTACTTAAGTCTTTACTATTTATATTTTTAACTTCACTACATTAAGAAAATATTGTACTTTTTACTCCATACATCTTCCTTGACACTCAAGTACTCGTAACATTTTAAATGCTGGGCACAACAGGAAAATTGTCCAATTCACGCACTTGTCAACAGAACATACTGTACCTACTGCCTCTGATCTGGAGAACTCACTAAACACACATGCTTCATTTATAAATTATGTCTGAATGTTGGAAATTTCCTCTGGCTATCCATATATTTAAAAAAGAAAATGGTGCTCTCTGGTTTGCTTAAGATAAGGAATTTGAAACGTTTTATACTTTAGTAATTACATGTACTTTTGATACTTAAGTATATTTTAAAACAAATACTTTTAGACTTTTATTCATGTAAAATGTTACTGGGTGACTTTTACTTTTGAGTCATTTTCTATTAAGGTATCTTTACTTTTACTCAAGTATGATAATTATGTACTTTTTTTCTACCGCTGGTATTCAGCCATGATTACTACAAGTTTAGATAGCTGGCTAGACTAACTACCAATCTAGACATGTTTAGCTGACATGGCTAATTGAGTGACTGACATAAGAGAAACTGCTGATGTACAATCACATTTTGAAATTGCACCTGGTGTATTACACTAATCTCAATAGTAAATTGAAGCCAGTACTGAGTGCCCAGAAAATAAAAATACATTTATATATTTTTTATTTTATGGAGTGGGTTTGGGAGCCCGTTAGCAGCCCAGGGTCACTAAGCTGCTTATACCTGGAACTTTCCCTGGTCATGGGTGGCTGGAGGGAGATCCAGAGCCTTGGAGCAAACCTGGAGAGCATATAAGGTCCCACAGTTGACAGTGCATGTCAGAGCCAAAACCAAGCCATGAGGTTGAAAGAATTGTCAGTAGAGCTCCGAGAGAGGATTTGTTGAGGCACAGATTTGGGGAAGGGTACCCAAACATTTCTGCAGCATTGAAGGTCCCCAAGAACACAGTGCCCTCCATCATTCTTCAATGGCACAGTATGTAACCACCAAGACTCTTTCTAGAGCTGGCCGCCTGGCCAAACTGGGGAGAAGGGCCTTGGTCAGGGAGATGACCAAGAATCCGATGGATTCCTCTGCGGAGATGGGAGAACCTTCCAGAAGGACAACCATCTCTGCAGCACTCCACCAATCAGGCCTGGAAGGCCAGATGAATCTGGTAATGAATCGTGTGACTGTTGAACAATTTGACGAGACTAAATTACTTGATGTTACCTTATATTGTAAACTGTCCATAATAAAGAGAGGTCTGTCCATAATAAAGAAAGGTCTGTCCATAATAAAGAGATTCTCTGTTTTTTGACATCACACTCCAAAAGAATCTTGATTATTGTCCAGTCCTGTGGTCAAGTGCTGAAAAGAAAGATCTAGTTAAGCTGCAGCTGGCCCAGTACAGAACGAAACGTCTTGCTCTTCGTTGTAATCAGAGGGCTAGTATACATACTATGCATGCCAGTTTCTCTTAGCAAAGAGTTGAGGAGAGACTGACTGCATCATTTCTTATTTTTATAATAAACATTATTGTGTTGAAAATTCCAAATTGTTTGCATAGTCAACTTACACACAGCTTTGACACACACACACTTACCCCACCAGACATGCCACCAGGGGTCTTTTCACAGTCCCCAAATCCAGAACAAATTCAAGAAAGCGTACAGTATAGAGCCATTATTGCATGGAACACCCTTCCACCTCATATTGCTCAAATGAACAGCAAACCTAGTTTCAAAGCAACACCTCACGGTAGATATTGTTGGCATGTTTTGATATGTAAGCTCTGTGCTGTTTTTAAATGTATAGTTCTGTCCTAGAGCTGTTATTTTCTATTAATATTCTGTATTATGTCCTATTTCATGTTTTGTGTTGACCCCAGGATGAATAGCAACTGCTTTCGTAACAGCTAATGGTTAAAGCTAAAGGATTACCACATTTATTGTTTACAGGACACTCATGTGATATATTCTGATGAAGTGGCCTGGGAAAAAGAGTGGGATGGTAAAATCTATTTCCTTCAGGAGCTAAGGAATTCAAAGTGTTCTGACCCTATTCAAAAACAATCTAGATCTTGAGGTGCAATCCGTTAAAATAGATCCTCAAGGAAGATGGATTGCATTGAATATACTACTAAGGCTCCTTTAGGTATCAAGAAAAATATATAAAAAATTATCAGGTAAAATATTGATCTTGACCTATACTACTATAGCCCAGAGAAACACATTGAATAAAACATTCATAAATGGCAAGAAAAGACAGCAAAAAAAACAAAGTTTGGAAGTGTTTGTCCTATATCTAGGAGCTATAACAAAGCTCAATAACCATTTTTTTCTTTTTACAGTTTATTTTTTGGGGGGTAGGCACAAACCTACCTTCATACAGTTCTTACATTCGTTTTTTAAAAACCAATACCGGTTACCTTCAGACCAGTCCCATGACACTTGTGGGGGTCATAGAGCAAAATGAAGAACACCATATTAGTTCAGTAAGCCAAACGGTTTGGAAGCTGCAAACAGAAGTTGGCAGATTGACGGTACCAATTTCAGACAAGTCCCCCGACACTTGTGGAGATTGTAGAGCAAAACCGAGGCTACCATCGTGTTCGAGAGAGTCTCCCCTTTCCATAGATAACTCCAAGAGAGACAGACATAACTCTACCATTCCAATTTACAATGTAATTTAAGAACAAGATACCCTTTTCAAACATCTTTCCCATAAATACAGGTATTTTATCAACCAGCACATTTGAGTTCTGCTATAATATTTGTTCTATCTATTATCTTTGCCGGGGGATGAAATTGAAATTGTAGCCAGCTCTGCAATGCCTGTTTGAAAAAGAGAGATACTTTGAAAAAAGTATCATTTACTATTTATCGAAATGAGACATGGCAATATGCACAAAGGCAAAAAGGCAATTTTTAAACAATGGATGAGCTTTTCTTAGTAATATACTTGAGAACCATTTAGGGTTCAAGTACAACTTTTGAATAGGTGAAGCTTTTAGAGAGAGGTTTAGTGCTTTTAT
This sequence comes from Oncorhynchus gorbuscha, assembly GCF_021184085.1. NCBI lineage: Eukaryota > Metazoa > Chordata > Actinopteri > Salmoniformes > Salmonidae > Oncorhynchus > Oncorhynchus gorbuscha. The sequence goes on along the minus strand of NC_060177.1, from coordinate 45,808,738 downwards.
ATTTAATCATCTCAACACACCCAATTCATATTCAATATATAGATAGACAGGCACACATTATTTAGTCTGGTTTAGCATCCCAGATAAAGCAAAATAGTTTTTGCAAATATGATTTGAAAAATAAATTATCAGGAGTAGGCAGCGCCAAAAGTAAGGGAGTAAACTGAGATATGACTGAGGAGTTAATTAGGGCTATTTTCCATAAATAGACATTTATTTACCTCTCCATAATTGCAGGATCTTGTCTATTTAAAAAAAGTTTTCTATTGAAATTCATTGTGGAGAGCTTATTTATATCCTTGTGATATGAATACCAAGTGGAATACAATGGATCCCTTCACCGTCAGCCGATTTTATAGGTAAACTGCAGGGTAATGTTAAAGTTGTATTTTTTAAAGATCCAATGCGTAATAGTGTAATGGGGCGGTGCACAATTGGTTCAGCGTTGTCTAGATTTGGGGACGGTTTGGCCAGCAGGGATGATTTTGTCCCAGCTCGCTCTAGCGACTCCTGTGGCGGGCCGGGTGCAATGCACGCAGACACGATCGCCAGGTGTATGGTATTTCCTCCAACACACTGGTACGTCTGACTTCCGGGTTAAGCGGGCATTGTGTCAAGAAGCAGTGCGGCGTGGCTGGGTTGTGTTTTGGAGGATGCACGGCTCTTGATCTTTGCTTCTCCCGAGTCCGTACGGGAGTTAAAGCGATGGGACAAGACGGTAACTATCAATTGGATACCATGAAAAGGGGGAAGACATTTTTAAAAATAAATTGGTAATTATATTTAAATATATTTAAATAAAAATATTGGTATTGCTCAAAGAATAAAAAAGGTCCTACCGAACATTATTCATCATGATCAGATGGGATTTCTTAAAAGGAAGACAACATTATAAACTAGAAATAATGGAAAACTTTGAGAATGCTTGGAAACCAGGTGAAAGTCACGTACAACAATCCTTTATGTAAAATTATAAATAACGGTTACTTCGATGATAACTTTTAATTGTCAAGAGGTGTAAAACACAGTTGCACTCTGTCACCATACCTATTTATTATGGCCATTGAGCTGTTTAAGGGACTAAAAATGTATGGATTAGAGACAAGTTGGCTAACTGTGAAGTCGATGTGATTGGTGTACATATCTCTGAAAAATTGAGGGATCTTGCAACTATTAACTTTGATAGAAATCTTTGCAAAATAGATAGGATCTTGAAACCGTGGAGAGGGAAACACCTTTCCATTTACGGGAAGATTACTCTGATTAAATCTTTAGTGATATCACAGTTTACATATTTATTCATGGCTCTACCGACTCCAGGATAATCACTTTTCTAATCAAGTAAGAAAAAATATTTAACTTTTTTTGGAATAATAAACCATATAAAGTTTAACAAGCATATTTATATAACGAACATGCATTTAGAGGGGTAAAACTACTACCCTAACAAAATTGGAAGAGACAGTAACTTAAAGGAGAAATGAAAGACTTAGTTTGTCTGCCACCCATTAGAAATCATAAATGACTTAAAATGTTTAGTATGAATCGAAAAATTTATCAGTTTCACTTAAAGTCAAAAGGTTTGATAGCCATGCCTTCAATCTGTTTGTTTCTATTTTAGCTGTTATGTAAAATACTTATTACAAAAAGTATGGTCAATATATGTGCTGGTACTGTCCATCGGTGGCTCGCTTGAATGGTTGTTATGTGATAATATCAGGGTTCAGATGCACCTGCAAAAACTGCATTGTTACGGGATCTGAAAAGCAACGATCAGTCAATGGGAAATGTCATTATACTATTGGGTAAAGTGTTTATTTTTAGGGAAATATCCGTATATATCGCCTCATTACAAGCCACATGGCATCTTTCACATCACATCCCCAATGATGCTCAAGTGGTTAATCTAAAGAAAAAACACATTTAAATAATGTATGAATTGACATCAATAAACTTCATGCCACAAGTGACTGACGCTTTTCCCCAGGTGAGGGAAGCATATTCTGTTCTGAGGAACTCAATTTAACCTTGTGCAATACCCTAGATGCAATTGCACCCCTAAAAACAAAAAACATTTCTCATAAGAAATTAGCTCCCTGGTATACATAAAATACCCAAGCTCTGAAGAAAGCGTCCAGAAAATTGGAACGGAAATGGCGCCACACCAAACTGGAAGCCTTCTGACTAGCTTGGTAAGACAGTACCGTGCAGTATCGAAGAGCCGTGTCCACATCACCAATGAACTATCATGGTCCAAACACACCAAGACAATTTTGAAGAGGTGATGACAACACCTTTTCCCTCGCCTGTACTAGGCGTTGTCAGAGGAAAGCCCAAAAAATTGTCAGAGGCTCCAGTCACCCAAGTCATAGACTGTTTTCTCTGCTACCGCACAGCAAGCAGTACCGGAGTGCCAAGTCTAGGACCAAAAGGCTCCTTAACAGCTTCTACCCCCAAGCCATGAGACTGCTGAATAATTAATCAAATGGCCACAGGACTATTTACATTGACACCCCCGCCCCGCCATTTGTTTTGTACAATGCTGCTACTCGCTGTGTAGCTATGCGTAGTCACTTCACCCCTACCTACATGTACAAATTACCTTGACTAACCTGTACCCCCGCACATAGACTCGGTACCGGTAGCCCCTGTATATAGCCTCGTTATTGTTATTTTATTGTGTTACTTTTTATTATTTTTTACTTTAGTTTATTTGGTAAATATTTTCTTAACTTGATCTGCGCTGTTGGTTAAGTGCTTGTAAGTAAGCATTTCATGGTGAGGTCTACACTTGTTGTATTCAGCGCAAGTAGAAAATAAAGTTGGGGCCTTTAGAGTGTTGAGAGAATACCATAAAAGTATGGAAAACAAAAATAATATTTTTATTAGTTTAAAAGCATTGTAAAGAATAATTACAATAACTACTAGATGGTAATTTTCCATGAAGAATAATGCTGTTACTTGATTCAGCTCTTTGGTTTAGTGTTTCTGGCTTGAATGGTTCAAGACTTACTGTTGGTGAGTCATTTTATGCAAATGTGTGCACATTTATATAGTTATAGTTAATAAACGTTTTAAAGAATTTGAAGTTAGGATAGCCCGAACATGTGAATGTTGGTTTGATGACTATAGCTTGAACGGTTCAAGAGTTACTGTTGGTGGGTTATTTTATGCAAATGTATGCACATTTATACTGTTATAGCGGATTTAAAAAGGTAGGATAGCCTGAAAATGTGAATGTTCGTTTGGTGTCTCCAACTTGAAAGGTTCAACAGTTACTGTTGGTGAGTTATTTTATGCTAATTTCACAAATGTACAGTGCATTCGGAAAGTATTCAGACCACTTCCCTTTTGCCACATTTTGTTATGTTAAAGCCTTAAACATTTTATTCATCAATCTACACACAATACCCCATAATGACATAGCGAAAAACAGATTTTAAAAAAAAATGTCAGTTAATAAAAATGTCAATTTATAAAAAGTTAAAGGAAATGTAATTGATGTGGTTAGTAAAACAGCTGTATCATTTGATTGGTGTGAGATATGTTTTGTTCTGATTTCATATGCTCGAATGTTTTGTCTAACTTGTTGGGAAAGTGGTAAAAGTAGCTGATTTGTGTTAAAAAGTTGAATTTTTGCATTCACAGTGAATGGAATGTTGAAAGTCATGATACCACAATGAAAGCTTTAGAATGTTGAAGAAATCCCATAGAGTGGATGAAGTTTAATAAATCTAGTTTCATAGTTTAAAAAGTAGAAATCGTATCAAAAAGTTGTGTTAGCACATTATTCCCAACCAGTCTGTACATTTTTTTTAAATGATGGCGTTTCAAGCTTACTTGGTGTAAGAAGAGTAGCGTAGTAAATAATAGCTATAAGTCAGAAATAAGTGGTATAATATTTAATGTGGCTTCTTTCGCAAGCCACACTAATAAGTATGTTGAATATTTTCATTTGGGACTCTTGCTTATAACAAGCCCTATTAACTATAAGACTGAAATAAGTGGTTAAATATTTAAAGTTTGGCTGCTTTCACAATCCACATCAATAATAGCTAAAGTATATACGGTGCATTCGGAAAGTATTCAGACCCCTTGACTTTTTCCTCATTTTGTTACATTACAGAATAATTAAAAAATAATATTAATAATAATTCCACTAATCAATCTACACACAATACCCCATAATGATAAAGCAAAAACAGTTTTTTTTATCAAAATAAAAAAACTGAAATATCACATTTATATAAGTATTCAGACCCTTTACCCAGTACTTTGTTGAAGCACCTTTGGCAGTGATTACAGACTGAAGTCTTCTTGGGTATCACGCTACAAGCTTAGCGCACCTGTACTTGGGGAGTTTCTCCCCTTCTTCTCTGCAGATCCTCTCAGCTCTCTCAGGCTGGATGGGGAGCATTGCTGCTCAGCACTTTGAATGTAACTTGCTTTATCATAATATTTCAACGTTGAATGCATTTGCACATAAATTATATACTTTGCTGAATGGGTGTTTTTTGGTGATGTAAAGTTGTGTGATTGCATTATAACCATAACATGTGTCACTGAGACAGATTAGTGTGGTTGACAGCCAGGGTAGTGAGATTAAGGAAGTATCTGCATATTTACATCCTGCTTAGTTCACCTCCTGGCATACTTACAAAACGCGTGTATGTGTGTGTGTGCATGCATGAGTGTGCGCAAATGCTTGTGAGCGTGCCTGTGTGTATGATACTAACACTTTACTGTTTTTATACTTGTTCATTCACTCTTACTAGCACTGATTTAGGAAATAGTGGCTATTTGGAAGGTTTTACATGCTATGATCATGATATGTGGTGTTTTTACTGACTTCAGACTGCACTGATTGTAAGTCTAAGTCACTCTGGATACGTATATTTTTTTTGGGGGGGGGGGCGGCAGGTAGCCTAGTGGTTAGAGGGTTGCTGGATCGAATCCCCCCTGACAAGGTAAAAATCTGTCGTTATGCCCCTGAAGAAGGCAGTTAACCCATTGTTCTCTGGTAGGCTGTCATTGTAAATATGAATTTGATATCAAATCAAATTGTATTACTCACATGCACCCAACACACCACCTTACACCTTACAGTGAAGTGCTTACTTACGAGTCCCTAACCAACAATGCAGTTTTTAAAAAAAGACAGAAGATAAGAGATAAAAGTAATTAAAGAGCAGCAGTAAAATAACATTATCAAGAAATTATACAGGTGGGGTACCGACACAGAGTCAATGTGCGGGGCACTGGTTAGTTGAGATAGTATGTACATGTAGGTAGAGTTATTAAAGTGACTATGCATAGATGACAACAGAGAGTAGCAGTGGTGTAAAGAGGGGGTGAGGGGAAGGGGGCAATGCAAATAGTCTGGGTGGCCATTTAACTAGATGTCCAGGAATCATATGGCTTGGAGGTAGAAGCTGTTTAGAAGCCTCTTGGACCTAGACTTGGCGCTCCGGTACCGCTTGCCATGTGCTAGCAGAGATAACAGTCTACTACACTGGCTGGAGTCTTTGACAATTTTCAGGGCCTTCCTCTGACACCACCTGGTATAGAGGTCCTGGATGGCAGGAAGCGTGGACCCAGTGATGTACTGGGCCGTTCGCACTACCCTCTGTAGTGCCTTGCGGTCGGAGGCCGAGCAGTTGCCATACCAGGCAGTGATGCAACCAGTGGTGTAGATGGTGCAGCTGTAGAACTTTTTGAGGATCTGAGGACCCATACCAAATCTTTTCAGTCTCCTGAGAGGGAATAGGTTTTGTCGTGCCCCCTTTAAGACTGTCTTGGTGTGCTTGGAACATGTTGCTTTGTTGTTGATGTGGACAACAAGGAACTTGAAGCTCTCAACCTGCTCCACTGCAGCCCCGTCGATGAGAATGGGGGCGTGCTTGGTCCTCTTTTTCCTTTAGTCCACAATCATCTCCTTTGTCTTGATCACGTTGAGGGAGAGGTTGTTGTCCTGGCAACACACGGCCAGGTCTCTGACCTCCTCCCTATAAGCTGTCTCGTCATTGTCGGTGACCTGACCTACCACTGTTGTGTCATTGGCAAATTTAATGATGGTGTTGGAGTCGTGCCTGGCCATGCAGTCATGAGTGAACAGGGAGTACAGGAGGGGACTGAGCATGCACCCCTGAGGGGCCCCTGTGTTGAGGATCAGCGTTGCGGATGTGTTGTTCCTTTTGTCCAGGTGGGAAAGGGCAGTGTGGAATGCAATAGAGATTGTGTCATCTGTGGATCTGTTGGGGCGGTGTGCAAATTGGAATGGGTTTCTGGGATGATGGTGTTGATGTGAGCCATGACCAGACTTTCGAAGCACTTCATGGCTACAGACATGAGTGCTACGGCTCAGTAGTCATTTTGGCAGGTTACCTTAGTGTTCTTGGGCACAGGGATAGTCCCTGCTTGGTATTACAGACTCGGACAGGGAGAGGTTGAAAATGTCAGTGAAGACACTTGCCAGTTGGTCAGCGCATGCCCGCAGTACACGTTGCCCGCAGTACACGTCCTGGTAATCTGTCTGGCCCCGCGGCCTTCTGAATGTTGAGCTGTTTAAAGGTCTTACTCACATTTGCTGCGGAGAGCATGATCACACAGTCTTCCGGAACAGCTGGTGCTCTCATGCAGGATTCAGTGTTATTTGCCTCGAAGTGAGCATATAAGTAGTTTAGCTCATCTGGTAGGCTTGTGTCACTGGGCAGTTCTTGGCTGTGCTTCCCTTTGTAGTCTGTAATGGTTTGCAAGCCCAGCAACATCCGACGAGTGTCAGAGCCGGTGTAGTATGATTTGATCTTAGTCCTGTACTGACGCTTTGCTTGTTTGATGGTTTGTTGGAGGGCATAGCGGGATTTCTTATACGCTTCCGGGTTAGAGACCCGCTCCTTGAAAGCGGCAGCTCTAGCCTTTAGCTCAGTGCGGATGCTGCATGTAATCCATGACTTTTGGTTGGGGTATGTACATGCAGTCACGTAGGGGGCAAGACGTCATCGATGCACTTACATTTACATTTTTACATTTAAGTCATTTAGCAGACGCTCTTATCCAGAGCGACTTACAAATTGGTGCATTCACCTTATGACATTCAGTGGAACAACCACTTTACAATAGTGCATCTAAATATTTTAAGGGGGGGGGTGAGAAGGATTATTTTATCCTATCCTAGGTATTCCTTAAAGAGGTGGGGTTTCAGGTGTCTCCGGAAGGTGGTGATTGACTCCGCTGTCCTGGCGTCGTGAGGGAGTTTGTTCCACCATTGGGGAGCCAGAGCAGTGAACAGTTTTGACTGGGCTGAGCGGGAACTGTACTTCCTCAGTGGTAGGGAGGCGAGCAGGCCAGAGGTGGATGAACGCAGTGCCCTTATTTGGGTGTAGGGCCTGATCAGAGCCTGGAGGTACTGAGGTGCCGTTCCCCTCACAGCTCCGTAGGCAAGCACCATGGTCTTGTAGCGGATGCGAGCTACAACTGGAAGCCAGTGGAGAGAGCGGAGGAGCGGGGTGACGTGAGAAAACTTGGGAAGGTTGAACACTAGAAGGGCTGCGGCGTTCTGGATGAGTTGTAGGGGTTTAATGGCACAGGCAGGGAGCCCAGCCAACAGCGAGTTGCAGTAATCCAGACGGGAGATGACAAGTGCCTGGATTAGGACCTGCTCCGCTTCCTGTGTGAGGCAGGGTCGTACTCTGCGGATGTTGTAGAGCATGAACCTACAGGAACGGGCCACCGCCTTGATGTTAGTTGAGAACGACAGGGTGTTGTCCAGGATCACGCCAAGGTTCTTAGCGCTCTGGGAGGAGGACACAATGGAGTTGTCAACCGTGATGGCGAGATCATGGAACGGGCAGTCCTTCCCCGGGAGGAAGAGCAGCTCCGTCTTGCCGAAGTTCAGCTTGAGGTGGTGATCCGTCATCCACACTGATATGTCTGCCAGACATGCAGAGATGCGATTCGCCACCTGGTCATCAGAAGGGGGAAAGGAGAAGATTAATTGTGTGTCGTCTGCATAGCAATGATAGGAGAGACCATGTGAGGTTATGACAGAGCCAAGTGACTTGGTGTATAGCGAGAATAGGAGAGGGCCTAGAACAGAGCCCTGGGGGACACCAGTGGTGAGAGCGCGTGGTCACTTATTGATGAAGCCAATTACTGATGTGGTGTACTGCTCAATGCCATCGGAGGAATCACAGAACATATTCCAGTCTGTGCTAGCAAAACAGTCCTGTAGCTTAGCATCTGCTTCATCTGACCACTTTTTTATTGATCTAGTCACTGGTCACTGGTGCTTCCTGCTTTCACTTTTGCTTGTCAGAAAGAATCAGGAGGATGAAATGATGGTCAGATTTTCCAAATGGAGGGTGAGGGAGAGCTTTGTATACATCTTTGTGTGTGGAGCATAGGTTGTCCCGAGTTCTTTTTCCTCTGGTTGCAGATTTAACATACTGATAGAAATTTGGTTAAACGGATTTTAGGGAGTGGGTTCCGCTGTCGGGATCAAATCAGCGGAAATTTCAAGAGCGACACGTATAGTTTTTGATAAAACTCAAACTTTCATTAAAACACATATTCAATGTACTGAATTAAAGCTACACTCGTTGTGAATCTATCCACCAAGTCAGATTTGTAAAATGCTTTTCGGCGAAAGCATGAGAAGCTATTATCTGAAAGCATGCACCCCCAAAGTACTGCAACATCACCTAAAACGACAGATTTTGCGGTAGCCGGCGCTACCCAAAACGCAGAAATAAAATATAAAACATTCATTACCTTTGACGAGCTTCTTTCTTGGCACTCCTAGATGTCCCATAAACATCACTATTGGGTCTTTTTTTTCCGATTAAATCGGTCCATATATAGCCTAGATATCGATCTATGAAGACTGTGTAATCAAGGAAAAAACTGAGTTTGATAACGCAACGTCATTTTTTAAATTAAAAAAGTCGATGATAAACTTTCACAAAACACTTCGAAATACTTTTGTAATGCAACTTTAGGTATTAGTAAACATTAATAATCTATCAAAATGATCACGGGGCGATGTATATTCAATAGCTCCTCGGCCCCATTTAATGTGGTTCCCATTCAACAATAGGTTCAAGTGGCGCATGGATATATTTTCCCATTTTCAGTGATCAGATTTTCCTGCGCTTTTCGATGAAACGCACGTTCTGTTATAGTCACAGCCGTGATTTAACCAGTTTTAGAAACGTCAGAGTGTTTTCTATCCACACATACTAATCATATGCATATACTATATTCCTGGCATGAGTAGCAGGACACTGAAATGTTGCACGATTTTTAACAAAAAGCTGTGAAAATGCGAATGATCCATAACAGGTTTCCCTGCATTATTAAAGTCCCCGGCTGCTTGGAGTGCCGCCTCTGGGTGAGCATTTTATTGTTTGCTTATGGCGGAATACAGCTCGTTCAATTCTGTCTTAGTGCCAGCCTCTGACTGTGGTGGTTTTTAAACTGCTACGAAGAATACAGATGAAAACTATCTCGGTATGTAGTGTGGTCAACAGCTTATCGTGAGATACTCTACCTCAGGCGAGCAATAGCTTGAGACTTCCTTAGATTTCATGTACCAGCTGTTGTTTACAAAAATACATAGTCCATCGCCCGTTGTCTTGCCAGAAGCCGCTGTTCTATCCTGCCGGTATATCGTATAACCAGCCAGCTGGTTATAACCAGCCAGTATGTTGATATTGTCGTCGTTCAGCCACAACTCTGTGAAGCATAGGATGTTACCGTTTTTAATGTCCTGTTCGTAGTTTAATCTTCCTCGTAATCCGTCGATTTTATTCTCCAAAGATTGCAAGTTTGCTAGCCTCTTGATTCTAGCCATCCCGGATACGGGATCGTGAATACAGCCTCAAGCTCATTACCACAACGTTAACTATTCATGAAAATCGCAAATGAAATGAAATAAATATATTAGCTCTCAAGCTTAGCCTTTTGTTAACAACACTGTCATCTCAGATTTTCAAAATATGCTTTTCAACCATAGCAAAACAAGCATTTGTGTAAGATTATTGATAGCTAGAGTAGCATTTAGCGTAGCATTCAGCGGGCAACATTTTCACAAAAACAAGAAAAGCATTCAAATAAAATAATTTACCTTTGAAGAACTTCGGATGTTTTCCATGAGGAGACTCTCAGTTAGATAGCATGTTCAGTTTTTCCTGAAAGATTCTTTGTGTGGGAGAAATCGCTCCGTTTTGTTCGTCACGTTTGGCTACCAAAAAAAAAACATTCAGTCATCAAAACGCCGAACTACTTTAAATGTAGTCTCTTATGGTCAATCTTCCAATGATATGCCCACAAACACGTCACAATGCTGCAGACACCTTGGGGAAACGGCAGAAAGTGTAGGCTCGTTCAGGGCGTATTCACAGCCATATAAGGAGACAATGGAAAACAGCGCCTTTGGCTCACTTTCTGTTTGAAGTTTCATCTTGGTTTCGCCTTGAGCATCAGTTCTGTGACACTCACAGATAATATCTTTGCAGTTTTGGAAACGTCAGAGTGTTTCCTTTCCAAAGCTGTCAATTATATGCATAGTCAAGCATCTTTTCGTGACAAAATATCTTGTTTAAAACGGGAACGTTTTTTTTCATCCAAAAATGAAATACTGCCCCTAGTGTTCCAAGAGGCTAGCAGAATGGAGGGAAGTGGGGTTTTATTCGATTGCCTATGAATTCTCGGGAAAGGCCCGCCCTTCGGCCCCTTTCTCCGCCTCCTTTTCAGGCAGATCACGGGGATCAAGCCCTGTTCCCGAAGAAGCGGTATATCCTTCGCGTCGGGCTTTTTCATGGTCGTGAAAGGAAAAAAATTATTCTACCACTCCATGGTGAGTAATCGCAGTCCTGATGTCTAGAAGTTATTTTCGGTCATAAATTATTTTCGGCAACATTATCTACAAAATAAGTAAATACATATTTGACAAACAACGCAAATAAACAAACAAAAAAACACATTCGGCTGGGGGCATGTAAAAACGTCTGCCTTCTTCTCCGGCGCCATAAAGCAGCTTAATTGAATTTTAAACCCCAAATCTATTTAGCTTGCAGAAAAAAACTTGTCATTCATCACAAACTTTGTGACTTGTCTAGTTAAATAAAGATATGTCCTCCAATGATTCTTTAGCTTTCTGTATGCAGCTATGAACAGCTACCCAGTCAGTCATGGGTGGGTAATGCTATTTTATGTGATCACACAGTGCAGTTAGTTGAGTCTGATAGAGTCCATCATTTCCCCAGAGGTAATTTTTATCAAATTCACCAAATGTGGGAAAGGGAAAGGGGGATACCTAGTCAGAAGTGCAACTGAATGCCTTCAACTGAAATGTGTCTTCCGCATTTAACCCAACCCCTCTGAATCAGAGATGTGCGAGGAGCTGCCTTAATCGACATCCACGTCTTCGGCGCCCGGGGGAACTGCATTGCTCAGGGGCAGAATGACAGATGTTTACCTTATCAGCTCAGGGATTAGATTCAGAAACATTACGGTTACTGGCCCAACGCTCTAACCATTAGGCTACCTGCCGCCCCTCAGCCTTCGATGGTTTGTACAGCCGTACCAAATTGAACAGCTGGGCAGTGAAATCACCAGAGTTTTTTGTGGGATCAAGAAGGTCCTTTGAAATGGCCTTCATCTCGTTCAGTCTCCAGGTTTTCTGGATGTCCACTCCTGGCAGCCAATTGGCGTGGCCAGACTCACCAGCTGCTGGCCGTGGTTGTGGGTTGGGGGATGTCACAAGGGGTGCCTGGAGAATAGCAGTGTCTGGATCCCCTTTAGGCCCTGTTCTGGTTGTGACTGTTGGGAGTGAGGGACTTGGGTAGGGGTCGACGTCGACGGTGGACTAAGTTCCCAGAGTCCATCAACACCAAAGATGGGTGTCAATGCAGGCGGTCTGTAGAAAGAATTTCCATTTTCCCCTCTGAGGGGTTTGTTGGTCCCATCAGGTCTTGTTGGGGGTAGAGCCGCAGTGGGGGAGCTAGATGAGTGGACTGCTGTTGGACAACCAGGGTGCGGGTTGGTGCAGTGGATACAGGAGTATAATAGGGGGTGGAAAGTCATTATCATCATCATCCATTTGTTGCCTTATTTTCTTATCATCGTCCGTCTGCTTCTCCTTCTTACTTTCTTTCATCCGTATCCCTTTAACTTTCCTGTCTGCTCTTCCCTCTGGCTCTCACAGACCTGTAACTTCTTCTTTAAGAGACTCCTCTGTCCTCCACTCGTTACTATTAATGGCACCTGTTTGAACTTGTTATCAGTATAAAAGACACCTGTCCACAACCTCAAACAGTCACACTCCAAACTCCACTATGGCCAAGACCAAAGAGCTGTCAAAGGACACCAGAAACAAAATTGTAGACCTGCACCAGGCTGGGAAGAATCTGCAATAGGTAAGCAGCTTGGTTTGAAGAAATCAACTGTGGGAGCAATTATTAGGAAATGGAAGACATACAAGATCACTGATAATCTCCCTCAATCTGGGGCTTCACGCAAGATCTCACCCGTGGGGTCAAAATGATCACAAGAACGGTGAGCAAACAACCCAGAACCACACGGAGGGACCTAGTGAATGACCTGCAGAGATCTGGGGCCAAAGTTACAAAGCCTACCATCAGTAACACACTATGCCGCCAGGGACTTAAATCCTGCAGTGCCAGACGTGTCCCCCTGCTTAAGCCAAAAATATCAAATCAAATCAAATCAAATTTTATTTGTCACATACACATGGTTAGCAGATGTTAATGCGAGTGTAGCGAAATGCTTGTGCTTCTAGTTCCGACAATGCAGTGATAACCAACAAGTAATCTAACTAACAATTCCAAAACTACTGTCTTATACACAGTGTAAGGGGATAAGGAACATGTACATAAGGATATATGAATGAGTGATGGTACAGAGCAGCATACAGTAGATGGTATCGAGTACAGTATATACATATGAGATGAGTGTGTAGACAAAGTAAACAAAGTGGCATAGTTAAAGTGGCTAGTGATACATATGTTACATAAGGATGCAGTCGATGATGTAGAGTACAGTATATACATATGCATATGAGATGAATATTGTAGGGTAAGTAAGGCCCGTTTGAAGTTTGCGAGAGAGCATTTGGTTGATCCAGAAGAAGATTGGGAGAATGTCATATTGTCAGATAAAACCAAAATATAACTTTTAAGTAAAAACTCAACTCGTTGTGTTTGGATGACAAAGAATGAGTTGCATCCAAAGAACACCATACCTACTGTGAAGCATGGGGGTGGAAACATCATGCTTTGGGGCTGTTTTTCTGCAAAGGGATCAGGACGACTGATCCGTGTAATGGAAAGAATGAATGGGGCCATGTATCGTGAGATTTTGAGTGAAAACCTCCTTCCATCAGCAAGGGCATTGAAGATGAAACGTGGCTGGGTCTTTCAGCATGACAATGATCCCAAACACACCGCCCGGGCAATGAAGGAGTGGCTTCGTAAGAATCATTTCAAGGTCCTAGAGTGGCCTAGCCAGTCTCCAGATCTCAACCCCATAGAAAATCTTTGGAGGGAGTTGAAAGTCTGCGTTGCCCAGCAACAGCCCCAAAACATCACTGCTCTAGAGGAGATCTGCATGGAGGCATGGGCCAAAATACCAGCAACGGTGTGTGAAAACCTTGTGAAGACTTACAGAAAACGTTTGACCTCTGTCAACACGTATTGAGAAACTTTTGTTATTGACCAAATACTTATTTTCCACATTAATTTGCAAATAAATTCATTAAAAATCCTCCAATGTGATTTTCTGGATTTTTTTTTCATTTTGTCTGTCATAGTTGAAGTGTACCTATGATGAAAATTACAGGCCTCTCTCATCTTTTTAAGTGGGAGAACTTGCACAATTGGTGGCTGACTAAATACTTTTTTGACCCACTGTACAAAGTGCAGTGGTGCGTAAGGGTTTTGTAGTTTAAAGTTAAAAATTTAAAAAATAAATCTCAAAGTGCCATGGTAAAGGGTGTCAATTGATCTCAAATACTGAGCGGAAGCATTCATATATAAAATATCCCCATAGTCTATTAGACCCTGGACACAGCCGGGGGAATATCGCCGCCCCAAGGCAGAGCTGGAGGCAGCCAAAGCGGAAAGGCGGCGGTATGAAGAGGCAGCACGAAAGCAGGGCTGGAAACCCTAGTGTCAGCCCCAAAAATATATTGGGGGGCCCACAGGAAGTATGGCGAAGCCAGGTAGGAGACCTGTGCCAACTTCCTGTGCTTACCGGAGAGTGAGAGAGACCGGGCGGGCACCGAGTCCCCAGTGCGGGTGCATAGCCCGGTGCGGTACATACCAGCTCCTCGCATCGGCCGGGCTAGAGTGGGCTTGATAGCCAAGTGCCATGAAGCCGGCTCTACACATCTGGTCTCCAGTGCGTCTCCTTGGGCCGGCGTACATGGCACCAGCCATGTATGGTGTCCCAGGTTCGCCTGCACAGCCTAGTGCGGGCTATTCCACCTCGCCGCACTGGCAGGGTGACCGGGAGCATTCAACCAGATAAGGTTGGGCAGGCTCGGTGCTCAAGAATTCCAGTGCGCCTGCGCGGTCCAGTCTATCCAGTGCCACCTACATGCACCAGCCCTCCGGTGGCAGCCCCCCACACCAGGCTTCCTGTGCGTGTCCAGAGCCCAGTACCACCACCGCCGGCACCACGCACCAGGCCTACAGTGTGTCCCGTCTGTCCAGAGCCGCCAGAGTCTCCCGTCTGTCCAGAGCCGCCAGAGTCTCCCGTCTGTCCAGAGCCGCCAGAGTCTCCCGTCTGTCCAGAACCGCCAGAGTCTCCCATCTGTCCAGAGCCGCCAGAGTCTCCCGTCTGTCCTGAGCCGCCAGAGTCTCCCGTCTGTCCAGAGCCACCAGAGCCTTCCTCCTCTCCAGCGCAGCTAGAGTCTCCCGTCTGTCCAGAGCCGCCAGAGTGGATAGATGCCCACCCAGACCCTCTCCTATGGGTTTAGGTGTGCGGCCGGGGGTCTGCGGTCGGGGGTCTGCACCTTTGGGGGGGGGGGGGTACTGTCACGCCCTGGCCTTAGTTATCTGTGTTTTCTTTATTATTTTGGTTAGGCCAGGGTGTGACATGGGTGATTTATTGTGTTTGGTCTTGTCTAGGGGTTTTATTAGATTAATGGGGTTGTGTTCAGTTTAGTTGTCTAGGTAAGTCTATGGTTGCCTAGTGTGGTTCTCAATCGGAGGCAGGTGTTTATCGTTGTCTCTGATTGGGAACCATATTTAGGCAGCCATATTCTTTGGGTATTTTGTGGGTGATCGTTTCCTGTCTTTTTGTTTTATGCACCAGTTAGGACTGTTTCAGTTTTCACGTTTATTGTTTTGTATCATGTTCATGTTTGAGTTACCTTGTTAAATTTAACATGAACTCTAACCACGCTGGTTAATAATAATACATTTATACATTTGAAAAAATAAAAATACAATTAAAATGAATGATAAAGTCAAATAAAAGCATTTATTTTTCTTAATCTATAGCAGGATTTCTTATAAGTGTCCCAATTATTGTACAGATCCTTGAAAGCAGCAGCAGCTGGAGAGCTTTTTCTCTGTGTGCGGAGTAAAGGTGGTAAAGGTGATTGCCATTTCTCATTTTCAATTAATAGAAAATTATACTTTTTTCAAAGTATCTCTCTTTTTCAAACAGACATTGCAGAGCTGGCTACAATTTCAATTTCATACCCCTGAAAAGATACAACAAATATTATGGCAGAACTCAAATGTGCTGGTTGATAAAATTCCTGTATTTATGGGAAAGGGTATTTTGTTCTTAAATTACATTGTAAATTGGAATGGTAGAGTTATGTCTCTCATGGAGTTATCTATGGAAAGGGGAAACTCTTTCGAACACGATGGTGGCCTCCGTTTTGCTCTATAATCTCCACAAGTGTCAGGGGACTTGTCTGAAATTGGTACCGTCAATGTGCCAACTTCTGTTTGCAGCTTCCAAACCGTTTGGCTTACTGAACTAATATGGTGTTCTTCGTTTTGCTCTATGACCTCAAGATCTAGATTGTTTTTGACTAGGGTCATAACACTTTTTGAATTCCCTTAGCCCCTGACAGAAATACATTTTACCATCCCACTCTTTTTCCCAGGCCACTTCATCAGAATATATCACATGTGTCATGCAGGTGAAAGAGGACCCAAAAGCGACTTGGCGAAAACAGAGTCTTTAATCCAGTAAAGTAAATACAAACAAAAAACACAACTTTCACTCGAAATGACGAGGACAAACTGGAGACTCGATCTTGAACAGCAGGTGAACAGCAGGTTGCCTCGGGAAGGCACTCGAACCAGACAGACTCAGACACCTGCTCACCACGCAGCATCTGAGGAAAACACGACACGACAGGGCGATACACAAACACAGCACGGTGAATTCTAGACAAGGGACCGACAGGACAGGAACGGAACACAAAGGAAGAAATAGGGACTCTAATCAGGGGAAAGGATCGGGAACAGGTGTGGGAAGACTAAATGATTGATTAGGGGAATAGGAACAGCTGGGAGCAGGAACGGAACGATAGAGAGAAGAGAGAGCGAGAGAGTGAGAGAGGGAGGGGGAGAGAGAGGGATAGAAAGAGGGAAAGAACCTAATAAGACCAGCAGAGGGAAACGAATAGAATGGGAAGCACAGGGACAAGACAAGATAATAAATGACAAAACATGACAGTACCCCCACTCACCGAGCGCCTCCTGGCGCACTCGAGGAGGAATCCTGGCGGCAACGGAGGAAATCATCAATGAGTGAACGGTCCAGCACGTCCCGAGACGGAACCCAACTCCTCTCCTCAGGACCGTAACCCTCCCAATCCACTAAGTATTGGTGACCCCGTCCCCGAGAACGCATGTCCATGATCTTATGTACCTTGTAAATAGGTGCGCTCTCGACAAGGACGGGAGGGGGAGGGAAGACGAACGGGGGTGCGAAGAAAGGGCTTGACACAGGAGACATGGAAGACAGGATGGACGCGACGAAGATGTCGCGGAAGAAGCAGTCGCACAGCGACAGGATTGACGACCTGGGAGACACGGAACGGACCAATGAACCGCGGAGTCAACTTACGAGAAGCTGTCGTAAGAGGAAGGTTGCGAGTGGAAAGCCACACTCTCTGGCCGCAACAATACCTTGGACTCTTAATCCTGCGTTTATTGGCGGCTCTCACAGTCTGTGCCCTGTAACGGCAAAGTGCAGACCTCACCCTCCTCCAGGTGCGCTCACAACGTTGGACAAACGCTTGAGCGGAGGGAACGCTGGACTCGGCAAGCTGGGATGAGAACAGAGGAGGCTGGTAACCCAGACTACTCTGAAACGGAGATAACCCGGTAGCAGACGAAGGAAGCGAATTGTGAGCGTATTCTGCCCAGGGGAGCTGTTCTGCCCAAGACGCAGGGTTTCTGAAAGAAAGGCTGCGTAGTATGCGACCAATCGTCTGATTGGCCCTCTCTGCTTGACCGTTAGACTGGGGATGAAACCCGGAAGAGAGACTGACGGACGCACCAATCAAACGACAGAACTCCCTCCAAAACTGTGACGTGAATTGCGGGCCTCTGTCTGAAACGGCGTCTAACGGGAGGCCATGAATTCTGAATACATTCTCGATAATGATTTGTGCCGTCTCCTTAGCGGAAGGAAGTTTAGCGAGGGGAATGAAATGTGCCGCCTTAGAGAACCTATCGACAACCGTAAGAATCACAGTCTTCCCCGCAGACAAAGGCAGACCGGTAATGAAGTCTAGGGCGATGTGAGACCATGGTCGAGAAGGAATGGGGAGCGGTCTGAGACGACCGGCAGGAGGAGAGTTACCCGACTTAGTCTGCGCGCAGTCCGAACAAGCAGCCACGAAACGGCGCGTGTCACGCTCCTGAGTCGGCCACCAAAAGCGCTGGCGAATAGACGCAAGAGTGCCTCGAACACCGGGATGACCAGCTAACTTGGCAGAGTGAGCCCACTGAAGAACAGCCAGACGAGTGGAAACAGGAACGAAAAGGAGGTTACTAGGACAAGCACGCGGCGACGCAGTGTGCGTGAGTGCTTGCTTAACCTGTCTTTCAATTCCCCAGACTGTTAACCCGACAACACGCCCATAAGGAAGAATCCCCTCGGGATCAGTAGAAGCCACAGAAGAACTAAACAGACGGGATAAGGCATCAGGCTTGGTGTTCTTGCTACCCGGACGGTAAGAAATCACAAACTCGAAACGAGCGAAAAACAACGCCCAACGAGCTTGACGGGCATTAAGTCGTTTGGCAGAACGGATGTACTCAAGGTTCTTATGGTCTGTCCAAACGACAAAGGAACGGTCGCCCCCTCCAACCACTGTCGCCATTCGCCTAGGGCTAAGCGGATGGCGAGCAGTTCACGGTTACCCACATCATAGTTGCGCTCAGATGGCGACAGGCGATGAGAAAAATAAGCGCAAGGATGAACCTTATCGTCAGACTGGAAGCGCTGGGATAGAATGGCTCCCACGCCTACCTCTGAAGCGTCAACCTCGACAATGAATTGTCTAGTGACGTCAGGAGTAACGAGGATAGGAGCGGACGTAAAACGTTCTTTTAGAAGATCAAAAGCTCCCTGGGCGGAACCGGACCACTTAAAACACGTCTTGACAGAAGTAAGAGCTGTGAGAGGGGCAGCAACTTGACCGAAATTACGAATGAAACGCCGATAGAAATTAGCGAAACCTAAAAAGCGCTGCAACTCGACACGTGACCTTGGAACGGGCCAATCACTGACAGCTTGGACCTTAGCGGAATCCATCTGAATGCCTTCAGCGGAAATAACGGAACCGAGAAAAGTAACGGAGGAGACATGAAAAGAGCACTTCTCAGCCTTTACGTAGAGACAATTCTCTAAAAGGCGCTGTAGAACACGTCGAACGTGCTGAACATGAATCTCGAGTGACGGAGAAAAAATCAGGATATCGTCAAGATAGACAAAAACAAAGATGTTCAGCATGTCTCTCAGAACATCATTAACTAATGCCTGAAAAACAGCTGGCGCATTGGCGAGACCAAACGGCAGAACCCGGTACTCAAAATGCCCTAACGGAGTGTTAAACGCCGTTTTCCACTCGTCCCCCTCTCTGATGCGCACGAGATGGTAAGCGTTACGAAGGTCCAACTTAGTAAAGCACCTGGCTCCCTGCAGAATCTCGAAGGCTGATGACATAAGGGAAGCGGATAACGATTCTTAACCGTTATGTCATTCAGCCCTCGATAATCACGCAGGGGCGCAGAGTACCGTCCTTCGTCTTAACAAAAAGAACCCCGCCCCGGCCGGAGAGGAAGAAGGCACTATGGTACCGGCGTCAAGAGACACAGACAAATAATCCTCGAGAGCCTTACGTTCGGGAGCCGACAGAGAGTATAGTCTACCCCGAGGAGGAGTGGTCCCCGGAAGGAGATCAATACTACAATCATACGACCGGTGAGGAGGAAGGGAGTTGGCTCGGGACCGACTGAAGACCGTGCGCAGATCATGATATTCCTCCGGCACTCCTGTCAAATCGCCAGGTTCCTCCTGAGAAGTAGGGACAGAAGAAACGGGAGGGATGGCAGACATTAAACACTTCACATGACAAGAAACGTTCCAGGATAGGATAGAATTACTAGACCAATTAATAGAAGGATTATGACATACTAGCCAGGGATGACCCAAAACAACAGGTGTAAACGGTGAACGAAAAATCAAAAAAGAAATAGTCTCACTGTGGTTACCAGATACTGTGAGGGTTAAAGGTAGTGTCTCAAATCTGATACTGGGAAGATGACTACCATCTAAGGCGAACATGGGCGTAGGCTTCTCTAACTCTCTGAAAGGAATGTCATGTTTCCGAACCCATGCTTCGTCCATGAAACAACCCTCAGCCCCAGAGTCTATCAAGGCACTACATGTAGCACCCGAACCGGTCCAGCGTAGATGGACCGACAAAGTAGTACAGGATTTTGATGGAGAGACTTGAGTAGTTGCGCTCACCTGTAGCCCTCCGCTTACAGATGAGCTCTGGCTTTTACTGGACATGAATTAACAAAATGTCCAGCAACTCCGCAATAGAGGCACAGGCGGTTGGTGATCCTCCGTTCCCTCTCCTTAGTCGAGATGCGAATCCCTCCCAGCTGCATGGGCTCAGACTCTGAGCCAGAGGAGGGAGATGGTTGCGATGCGGAGCAGGGAAACACCGTTGATGCGAGCTCTCTTCCACGAGCCCGGTGACGAAGATCTACCCGTCGTTCTATGCGGATGGCGAGAGCAATCAAAGAGTCCACATCTGAAGGAACCTCCCGGGAGAGAATCTCATCCTTAACCACTGCGTGGAGTCCCTCCAGAAAACGAGCGAGCAGCGCCGGCTCGTTCCACTCACTAGAGGCAGCAAGAGTGCGAAACTCAATAGAATAATCCGTTATGGACCGTTCACCTTGGCATAAGGAAGCCAGGGCCCTAGAAGCCTCCCTACCAAAAACTGAACGGTCAAAAACCCGAATCATCTCCTCTTTAAAGTTCTGGAACCTGTTAGAGCAATCAGCCCTTGCCTCCCAGATAGCTGTGCCCCATTCTCGAGCCCGGCCAGTAAGGAGTGAAATGACGTAAGCAACCCGAGCTCTCTCTCTAGAGTATGTGTTGGGTTGGAGAGAGAACACAATCTCACACTGCGTGAGAAAGGAGCGGCACTCAGTGGGCTGCCCGGAGTAGCAAGGTGGGTTATTAACCCTAGGTTCTGGAGGCTCGGCAGGCCAGGAAGTAATAGGTGGCACGAGACGTAGACTCTGGAACTGTCCAGAGAGGTCGGAAACCTGAGCGGCCAGGTTCTCCACGGCATGGCGAGCAGCAGACAATTCCTGCTCGTGTCTGCCGAGCATGGCTCCTTGGATCTCGACGGCAGTGTAACGAGCGTCTGAAGTCGCTGGGTCCATTCCTTGGTCGGTTCCTTCTGTCATGCAGGTGAAAGAGGACCCAAAAGCGACTTGGCGAAAACAGAGTCTTTAATCCAGTAAAGTAAATACAAACAAAAAACACAACTTTCACTCGAAATGACGAGGACAAACTGGAGACTCGATCTTGAACAGCAGGTGAACAGCAGGTTGCCTCGGGAAGGCACTCGAACCAGACAGACTCAGACACCTGCTCACCACGCAGCATCTGAGGAAAACACGACACGACAGGGCGATACACAAACACAGCACGGTGAATTCTAGACAAGGGACCGACAGGACAGGAACGGAACACAAAGGAAGAAATAGGGACTCTAATCAGGGGAAAGGATCGGGAACAGGTGTGGGAAGACTAAATGATTGATTAGGGGAATAGGAACAGCTGGGAGCAGGAACGGAACGATAGAGAGAAGAGAGAGCGAGAGAGTGAGAGAGGGAGGGGGAGAGAGAGGGATAGAAAGAGGGAAAGAACCTAATAAGACCAGCAGAGGGAAACGAATAGAATGGGAAGCACAGGGACAAGACAAGATAATAAATGACAAAACATGACAACATGAGTTTCCTGTAAACAATAAATGGCGTAATCCTTTTCCTTTAACCATGTAAAAACTGCTCTTCTTTTCCTATTGGTATTTAGTATTTTGGGGGAATTTTAGTAGGATCCCCATTAGCTGTTGCGAAAGCAGTTGCTATTCATCCTGGGGTCAACACAAAACATGAACAAGGACATAATACAGAATATTAATAGAAAATAACAGCTCTAGGACAGAACTACATACATTTAAAAACAGCACAGAGCTTACATATCAAAACATGCCAACAATATCTACCGTGAGGTGTTGCGTTGAAACTAGGTTTGCTGTTCATTTGAGCAATATGAGATGGAAGGGTGTTTGTTCCATGCAATAATGGCTCTATACTGTACGCTTTCTTGAATATGTTCTGGATTTTGAGACTTTGAAACGATGCCTGGTGGCATGTCTGGTGGGGTAAGTGCGTGTGTGTCAGAGGTGTATGTAAATTGACTATTCAACCAATTTGGAATTTTCAACACAATCTTTCTTGTAAAAAGAAGTGATGCAGTCGGTCTCTCCTCAACTCTTACCCAAGAGAGACTGGCATGCATAGTATTTATATTAGCCCTCTGATTACAATGACGAGCAAGTCGTGTCGCTCTGTTCTGGGCCAGCTGCAGCTTAATAAATCCTCTTGAAACTCGGGGGCACTATTTTTATTTTTGGAAAAATAACGTTCCCAAAGTAAACCGCCTATTTCTCAGGACCATATGCTAGAATATGCATATAATTGACAGCTTAGGATACGAAACACTCTAAAGTGTCAAAATATTGGCTGTAAGTATAACAGAACTGATATTGCAGGCGAAACTCTGAGGAAAATCCAATCAGGAAGTGCCTCTTATTTTGAAACCATTGTGTTCCTATGCACCCCTATTGGCCATTGAAAGGGATATCAACCAGATTCCTTTTCTATGTATTCTCTAAGGTGTCTACAGCATTTTGACGTAGTTTCACGCCTTTATGTTGAAGAATGAGCGTAAACGACTACATTGCGTAAGTGGCCAGCTGAGGGCTCTCAGAGTGATTCTTGCGTAAAAGGTAGTCATTTTTCCTCTCGCTCCTACTGAAAAGCCAATTGTCCCGGTTGATGTATTATCAAATAGATATTTGAAAAACACCTTGAGGATTGATTATAAAAAACGTTTGCCATGTTTCTGTCGATATTATGGATATAATTCGGCTTTGTTGTGACCGCTATTGGGTCTAACTGGGAGTCTCGTGAATGAAAACATCCGAAGATCATCAAAGGTGAACTATTATTTTGATTGCTTTTCTGATTTTCGTGACCAAGCTTCCTGCTGCTAGCTGGACATAATGCTATGCTAGGCTATCGATAAACTTACACAAATGCTTGTCTTGCTTTGGCTGTAAAGCATAATTTCAAAATCTGAGATGACAGGGTGATTAACAAAAGGCTAAGCTGTGTTTCACTATATTTCACTTGTGATTTCATGAATATGAATATTTTCTACTAATATTTTTTTGACTGTTGCGCTATGCTAATTAGTGTAGTTAATGACAATTCTCCCGGATCCGGGATGGGTAGTTCCAAGAGGTTTTAACCAGATCTTTCTTTGCAGCACTTGACCACAGGACTAGACAATAATCAATCATTTTTGGGAGTGTGATGTCAACGGAGATTGTCTTTATTATGGACAGACCTCTCCCCATCTTTACAAACATTGACTCTATATGTTTTTACCATGACAGTTTACCATCTAAGGTAACACCAAGTAATTTAGTCTCGTAACATTGTTCAACAGTCACATGATTCATTAGCAGATTCAGCAGAGGTATACAATTTATGGAATGATTTCGACCAAAAACAGGACCAGATTATTACTGGCCACCCCATTCCAAACCTGACTGCAACTCCTTGTTAGGAGTTTCAGAGACCTCATTAGCTGTGGTTGCTGACATGTACAGTACCAGTCAAAAGTTTGGGCACATCTCTCATTCAAGGGTTTTTCTTTATTTTTACTCTTTTCTACATTGTAGAATAATAGTGAAGACATCAAAACAATGAAATAACACATTTGGAATTATGTAGTAACCATAAGTGTTAAACAAATCCAAATATATTTATATTTGAGATTCTTCAAAGTAGCTACGCTAATGAAAGCTTTCCACATTTTTGGCATTCTCTCAACCAGCTACATGAGGATTTATTTTCCAACAGTCTTGAAGGTGTTACCATCTAGTAGTTATTATTATTCTTTACAACTCTACTCCTCTTACACTGTTTTAAGCTAGACATGTCATTCAAACTTTAACAAGTGTGGATTGGACTGGAAGAGTGTGATTGCATACAGCTGTTTGATACAATTTTTTTTTTTTTATATGAAACTTCAATAGTTTTTTTGCCCTACACCCACTTTCATGGGCTTTCCTCAACAAGGCCCCATTGTGACATATTCACTTCCAACTTTCTATTCTATTCACTGACAAACATCAGCATTGAAATCTTCCTCTACTTCTCTGCTTAGAGGGAATGACATCTTGGTCTACTTTCTCTGCAATTCATAACTGGAATCAGGACAGAATGATCTTCTACCAATCATAAGTATTTTATTTCATCTTTTATTTAACCTCTCTAGTGTCCCTCCTGGCCAACATCCAGTGAAATTGCAGAGCGCCAAATTAAAAAACAGAAATACTCATAAAAATTAATAAAACATACAAATGTTATACATCGGCTTAAAAAGATTCACTTCTTGTTAATCCAACCACGGTGTCAGATTTCAAAAAGGCTTTACGGCAAAAAGCATAGCATACTATTATCTGAGGACAGGGCCCAGCACACAAACATTACAAACAGTTACCAGCCAAGTAGAGGAGTAACAAAAGTCAGAAATAGCGATAAAATTAATCACTTACCGTTGCTCTTCATATGGTTGCACTCACAAGACTCCCAGTTACCCAATAAATTGTTGTTTTTATTCGATAAAGCCTCTCTTTATATTCAAAAACCTGTTTTGTTGGCGCATATTCTTCAGTAATCCAATGGCTCCAAGGCGGTCACAACAGGCAGACAAAAAATCCAAAAAGTATCAGTAAGTTTCGTATAAACATATCAAACGATGTTTATAATCAATCCTCAGGTTGTTTTTAGTCATAATAATCAATAATATTTCAACTGGGCAATAGCTGTCAATATAAAAGAAAAACAAGAAAGTCACACTCTCAGTCGTGCGCAGAAAACAGGTCTGGGGACTTTCCACTATCCACTCACTCAGAGTGGTCTTACTCTCTCATTTTTCAGAATAGAAGCCTGAAACAATTTATAAATACTGTTGACATCTAGTGGAAGTGTAATCTGAGTCCTAAGTGTGATACTGTAAAGACAGTCGATGGGAAAACTACAAACGTAAAAAAATCCCATTTCCTGGATGGATTTTTCTCAGGTTTTCACTCACAGGGCCCTCCACCGACGCGGAATCACAGGGTGCACGAAAGCAGGTCCTCTGGCATCCTGGTCCCCAGGCAGTAATCCTCGCTGACCAGGAGATGGTGGGATTATGGAGTTGGAGCTACGGGAGGCCAAGGATGACTTTGTGCAGAAGTGATGAGGAAGGGAAGGCTTTCCTGGTGCTTGTGTCCCACAGTGAGGGGAGCTGTGACGTGCGTAATAATGCCGGATCCCATTGGAGGCATATCCAACGCTTGGACCGGAAAAGGAGAAGAGAATGGGTATGGGGTGAAGTGCAGAGAGGAGGCAAGGGTCTGATCAATAAATTCCTTGCGGCACTAGAGCTGTAGAAACAATGGTTGAAGGACAGCCAGCTAGTGAAAACGATACTAAAAAAAGGTTTGTCAGAAAGTGATGATGGATTACTCATGCCTAACCCAGGAGATGGATGATCACAGAGCCATCCCTCTGCTCTTGTGGATTCGACGTTGGGACATATCGGACACCGTTGAAGCTGGTTCCCTTCCTGGCCACAATAGGGACAGAGCCCCAACTGCCTCTGACAGCGTCGCTCAGTCGTGGGGAGGTGTGTGGCCCCTACCTCCATGGGTAGGGGCCCCTACCTTCGACTCAGTGGTCAATGGAGGAGGGAGAGAGGTGATGGGTGTCGACACTCACGAAGAAGGTAATCCAGGCAGATGGCCATCACGATGAGTGTGTCCAAAGTTAGATTGTCATCTCAGCACATCAACTCTGTCTAGATTTCTTTGCGCAATCCTCTTCTGAGTAGGATGCAGAGCCCGGCTCATTCCATCCACTGGATGCTGCCACTGTCTGAAAGGTGAGCACGTACTCCACCATGGTCATCCTGCCGTAGTTGGAGTAGGCGCTTACACCCCTCTCTGCCATCCGGTGGATGGGCAAAGACCCCCTGAACAAAGCCATGAACCCTTATAGGAACACAGCTCCTCCTCTCCTCTCAGATGGCTGTAGCCCACTCCAACGCTGTACGGTCAGCAGGATAATAACCATGGCAACCTTGGACATCTCAGTGGTGGGGAATCAAATCTGATTAATAAAATAGAGGGATCACTGGCGTAGGAAGTCACAGCATTTGGATGGAGACCCGTCATATTTGTCCAGGAGAGACAAATGACCTGGGCGGACTGTTGGATGGGCTGGCTCAACTTGTGGTGGAGAACCCTCCGCTTGTTGGAGGTGACGCTCCTCTGGGAATGTCGAGACATTGAAGAACACGGAAGACTAAAAGCATTGTATTTGCAACAAAACACTCACTAAACCCTAAACATCAACTAAATCTTATAATAAATCATGTTGAAAATGAGCAAGTTGAGCTGACTAAACTGCTTGGAGTAACCCTAGATTGTAAACTGTCATGGTCAAAACATATTGATGCAGTAGTAGCTAAAATGGGGAGAAGTCTGTGTATAATAAAGCGATCCTCTGCCTTCTTAGCCACACTATCAACAACGCAGGTCCTACAGGTACTAGCTTTGTCGCACTTTGACGACTGTTCAGCCGCGTCGGTCAGGTGCCACAAAAAAGGACTTGTCATTGGATCAGAACAGGGCAGCACGGCTGGCCCTTGGAAGTACACAGAGAGCTAATATTAATAACATGCATGTCAATCTCTCCAGGCTGAAAGTGAAGGAGAGATTGACTTCATCCCTACTTTTATTTACATTTGAAGTAAGAAGTTTACATACACCTTAGCCAAATACTTTTAATCCTCGTAAAATTCCCTGTCTTAGGTCAGTTAGGATCACCACTTTATTTTAAGAATGTGAAATGTCAGAATAATAGTAGAGTGATTTGTTTCAGCTTTTATTTCATACATCACATTCCCAGTCGGTCAGAAGTTTACAAACTCAAGTAGTAATTGGTAGCATTGCCTATAAATTGTTTAACTTGAGTCAAACGTTTCAGGTTGCCTTCCACAAGCGTCCAACAATAAGTTGGGTGAATTTTGGCCCATTCCTCCTGACAGAGCTGGTGTAACTGAGTCAGGTTTGTAGACCTCCTTGCTCGCACATGCTTTTTCAGTTCTTCCCACAAATGTTCTATAGGATTAAGGTCAGGGCTGTGTGATGGCCACTCCTTTGCTGTTGTTCTGGGATTGATTTGCACTTTTGCACCAAAGTGCGAAACACATCTCTTTCCTGAGCGGTATGATGGCTGGGTGGTCACATGGTGGTTATACTTGTGTACTATTGTTTGTACAGATAAACGTAGACCTCCTTGCTCGCACATACTTTTTCAGTTCTGCCCACAAATGTTCTATAGGATTGAGGTCGGGGCTTTGTGATGGCCACTCCAATACCTTGACTTTGTTGTGCTTAAGCCATTTTGCCACAACTTTGGAAGTCTGCTTGGGGTCATTGTCCATTTGGAAGAGCCACTTGCGAGCAAGCTTTAACATCCTGCCTGATGTCTTGAGATGTTGCTTCAATATATCCACATAATTTATAGCCATCTATTTTGTGAAGTGCACCAGTCCCTCCTGCAGCAAAGCACCCCCACAACATTATGCTGCCACCCCCGTGCTTCACGGTTGGGATGGTGTCCTTTGGCTTTTTATAGCGGGTTTTGTAATACTGAAAAAAATGTGGCAAACAAATACACTTTTTGTCCTGAATACAAAGCATTATGTTTGGGGCAAATCCAACACAACTGAGTACCATCCACAACTGAGTACCATTTATATCTTCAAGCATGGTGGTGGCTCCATCATGTTATGGATATGCTCGTCATAGGCAAGGGCTAGAGAGTTTTTGGGGGCGAGGGATAAAAATAAATGGAATAGAGCTAAGCACAGGCAAAATTCTAGAGAATAACCTGTTTCAGTCTGCTTTCCAACAGACACTGGGAGACAAATTCACCTTTCAGCAAGACAATAACCTAAAACACAAATATACACAAGAGTTGCTGACCAAAACAACATTGAATTTTCCTGAGTGGCCTAGTTACAGTTTTGACTTAAATTGACTTGAAAATCTGTGGCAAGACTTGAAAATGGCTGTCTAGCAATGATCAACAACCAATTTAACAGAGTCTGAACACTTTAAAAAAAAGAATAATGGCCAAATATTGTACAATCCAGGTGTGCAAAGCTCCTAAAGACTTACTGAAAAAAATACTTATTATAACACATATTGACTAAGGGGGTTGAATACGTATCTAATCAAGATATACTAGTGTTTTATTTTTCATAAAAACATTATAATGTCTTTCCACTTTGACATTAAAGAGTATTTTGTGTAGATCATTGGAAGAAAATGCAATTAATCCATTTTACTCCCAATTTGTAACACAACTAAATGTGGAATAAATCAAGGTGTGTGAATACCTTTTGAAGGCACTGTACATAAATAGATGGAAAAGCATTTAAAAAAGCCTGTGTGTGTCTGTATCCCAATGGTGATTGCAGTTATACTGCAACACCCCCTTGCCTCTGACATCCGTCTGGCTCTGCTCAAAAGCAACTAGTCTGTGTTACCATGGAGACGATTAACTGTACATCATCATAATGATGTGTGAGTGATAGATGTTGTTGTCTTGCTTATCCGAAACAAGACGGTGTCAGGGTGATGCTAATGGATGTGATCTGGACAACAACCGCCTCTCTCTCTTTCTCTCTCTAAAATATACAAAACACAAACACATACACACACACGCTTGTCTTGCCAGCCCTCCACAGTGAGCGTGGATAGACGAGGGTAATCACAGTTAATTAGACAATGTGTGAGTGATAAAGTATGAGTTACAGGGCTGATCCCATGAGAGACCATCAGGCCATGGTTGGCTCTTCTCTAGCCGTACGACATCACAGAGCTGGGCAGAGCAGCCAGCCAGGGCTGTAATGACAGCCAATTAGGAAGCAGTGCTGGCGGCCACCGTGAGGACAGCTGGTTACCATCGCACAGCTCTAACTGCAGATTAAACACTATACACTGATCTGCTAACTAATTAGCTCTGTGACTTGCGGCGGGTGACACACACACACGCATGCATGCACACATACACAAACATACACACATATACAGTTGAAGTCGGAAGTTTACATGCAACTTAACCGAATACATTTAAACTCTGTTTTTCACAATATCTGATATTTAATCGTAGTAAAAATTCCCTCTCTTAGGCCAGTTAGGATCACCACATTATTTTAAGAATGTGAAATGTCAGAATAATGGTAGATCATTTATTTCAGCTTTTATTTCTTTCATCACATTCCCAGTGGGTCAGAAGTTTACATACACTCAACTAGTATTTGGTAGCATTGCAAATTAAATTGTTTAACTTGGGTCAAACGTTTCTGTCACAACTTCCACCGAAGTTGGTACTTCTCCTTGTTCAGGCGGCGTTCGGCGGTCGTCGTCACCGGCTTTCTAGCTGCCACGATCTACGTTTCTTTTCTATTTGTTTTTTCATGATTGCACACACCTGGTTCCCATTACGTTATAATTATTTAACCCTCTGGTTTTCAATATGTTTTGTGCGTGATTGTTCCTTGTTGAGTGTTATTAGACTGCTGTGTTATGGTGTGTTTTCCCTGCGTGGAATTTTATAGTTGTTTCTTTTCGAGTAAAGTACGTTATTTTAGTCAGTTCCGTGTCCTGCGCCTGACTCCGTCCTCACCGCTGCACACTGACACTTGACAGGGTGCCAGGGGTTCCTGCTCCAGTTGGAGCTCTACCTGGCAACAGTCCACCCAGCTCCCTTGGGATACGAGAGCGTGTCCGTCCTCATCTGTCTGTCGGGGAAAGCGCTTGAGTGGGCCAACTAATGGGGGCCAACAAATTTTCAGGGACCTGCACGGGCAGGGTGTAGTGGTGTATATAGATGACATTCTAATATACTCCACTACACGCGCCTAGCATGTGTCTCTGGTGCGCAAGGTGCTTGGTCGACTGTTGGAGCATGACCTGTACAGAAATGCCTGTTCTTCCAACAGTCTGTCTCCTTCCTAGGGTTCCACCTGTCCGAGTCAGGGGTGGAGATGGAGAATGACTGCATTTCAGCTGTGCGTAATTGGCCGACTCCAACCGTGGTAAAGGAGGTGCAGCGGTTCTTAGGGTTTGCCAACTACTACCTGAAGTTTATCCGGGACTTTGGTCAGGTAGCGGCTCCCATTACCTCTTTGCTGAAGGGGGGACCGGTGCGACTGCAGTAGTCAGCTGGGGCGGACAGGGCTTTTGGTCACCTGAAAGCTTTGTTAAACCCCGGCTCCTGTGTTGGCTCATCCTGATCCCTTCTTAGCGTTCATAATAGAGGTGGACGCGTCCGAGGCTGGGATAGGAGCTATGTTGTCTCAGCGCTCGGGTACGCCACCAAAGCTCCACCCCTGTGAGTTATTTTCGAAGAAGCTCAGCCCTGACGGAGCGAAACTATGATGTGGGGGACCGGGAGCTGTTGGCTGTTGTCAAGGCTGAAAACATGAAGGCATTGGCTTGAGGGGGCTAAACACCCTTTTCTCATTTGGACTGACCACCGCATTCTGGAGTACATCCAGGCGGCGAGGAGAATGAATCTTTGCCAGGCAAGGTGGGCCATGTTTTTCACCCGTTTTGTGTTTACTCTATCCTACAGACCAGGTTCCCAGAATGCTAAGGTAGACGCACTGTCCCGGATGTATGACATAGAGGAGCGGTCCACGGATCCCACTCCCATACTTCTGGCTACTTGCCTGGTGGCACCGGTGGTATGGAAGGTTGACGCGGATATCGAGAGGGCGTTAAGTGAAGAGCCCACTCCCACCCAGTGTCCAGTGGGCCACCAGTACTTCCCACTAAGACAGCGCACTGTCCGACCAATGCCAGGATGATGAACTTTTTCAGTTCTGCCCACAAATACCCGTTTCCTCCAGCATCTTCACAAGATTCTTTGCTGTTCTGGGATCGATTTGCACTTTTCGCACCAAAGTACGTTCATCTCTAGGAGACAGAAGACGTCTCCTTCCTGAGCGGTATGATGGCTGCTTGGTCCCATGATATTTATACTTGCGTACTATTGTCTGTACAGATGAACGTGGTACCTTCAGGCGTTTGGAAATTGCTCTCAAGGATGAACCAGACTACAATTTTTTTCCGAGGTCTTGGCTGATTTCTTTTGATTTTCCCATGATTTCAAGCAAAGAGGCACTGAGTTTGAAGGTAGGCCTTGAAATGCATCCAGAGGTACACCTCCAATTGACTCAGGCTAATTGACATTATTTATCAGAAGCCATGACATCATTTTCTGGAATTTTCCAAGCATTTCAAAGACATGGAATTGTGATACAGTGAAATGTGTGGAGTGGTTGAAAAACTAGTTTTAATGACTCCAACCTAAGTGTATGTAAACTTCTGACTTCAACTGTACACTCTCTCTCTTTTCCTATTTCTTGAACACTGGACACTGTCCTTCATCTGGTGTGTGTGTGTGTGTGTGTGTGTGTGTGTGTGTGTGTGTGTGTGTGTGTGTGTGTGTGTGTGTGTGTGTGTGTGTGTGTGTGTGTGTGTGTGTGTGTGTGTGTGTGTGTGTGTGTGTGTGTGTGTGTGTGTGTGTGTGTGTGTGTGTGTGTGTGTGTGTGTGTGTGTGTGTGTGTGTGTGTGTGTGTGTAAAAGAGAGTGGGAAAGTAGTGATGTAGCACAGTCACACAATGACCTTTGAAGAACTAGCTTGAAATTGAAGGACCTTTAATTGTTTATATTTTTTATTTTACCTTTATTTTACTAGGCAAGTCAGTTAAGAACAAATTCTTATTTTCAATGACGGCCTAGGAACAGTGGGTTAACTGCCTGTTCAGGGGCAGAACGACAGATTTGTACCTTGTCAGCTCGGGGATTCAAACTTGCAACCTGTCGGTTACTAGTCCAACGCTCTAACCACTAGGCTACCCTGCCGCCCCGACCTTCAAAAGAGATGCATGAAAAATAGAACACAAAACTATTTTAAGCAAACATGATGGTTTCTCTCTTCTTGTTTGTACCTTCGTTCCTTCAACCCTCTGCTTCACTCCCTCTCTCACTACATCTATCCCCCAATATTCTGCCCTCCTACATTCTCTCCCATCACATTCTCTCTCTCCTTCTTTGCCTCTCTCTCCCCTGGGGTGGATTGGTATGTGTATTGTGATACAAAATGCTTGTGTGTGTGTCCCTGTGATCAGTCTGTTCCCTCCTGATCTGTAGAGGGGTGTGGTATAGATGTTGTCTAGATTACAGTATGTGGTGCACATTGTCACGACACAGTCCTCTAGACTTCAACAAGCCGTAGCGTAAAGATTGTGTGTTAAGATCAAGTAGACAGTAGATTGCTTTGGTTAGAGGACTAGTTCTCAAGCTTTTACACGCGGAAGTACACGCACACAAATGCAAGCACGCACCGACACACACACGAACGCACACTGTGTGTGATGTGATCTGACCCCCTCATGCATTGTGCATCACCCCCCCCCCCTCTCTCCAGTGGGAGTACATGATGACCAGACAGCATCTCTCTAACATCAACAGACCTGCTCAGTCTCTCCATCCCTCCCTCTGCTCTTCCACCATCCCCCATCCCTGCATCCCTCCATCCCCAACCCACCACAACCTATTAATGTTACCCTCTCTTTGAAAAGTAGCACAGAGAAGAAATGTATTAAATCTGAAATCTTTGCACTTCAATGAGAATCAGGAAATTGTCTGCCCTGTGGGGCGTTGATGGGTGGAAAGGGAGTTGTGTCTGTGCAAATAAATCAGAGAGGCAGTGCGGGCTCCCTACAGCGGGCCGATAAAAGGCCACGCCTGATTGGCTGCGGCTGGGCGATTCTGCTCGGAGTGGCAGAGCAGTGGATGTTGGGAGGTTTAGATATTAAAGCAGTCATCCGTGCAGACATGAAAGAGGTCACTCTTCCCCTCGCCCCCCAGATCCTCTCTCTCTCGCTTTCCTTTTTCACACTCACTCTGTCTTTCCACCATTCGCACATACACATCTGCCCCGATCTCTCTCCTTGTCTCATTCTCCCTTTCCTCCCTCCCTTTTCTCTCCTCCTTTTCAGTCAACCTCTCTTTCACACATACGTGACACCTTTTCTCTCATTCTTTCACTCTCCCTCTCCCTCTCCCTCTCTATCTGTACATTGTATGTTTTATGTGGACCCCAGGAAGAGTAGCTGCTGGATGTGCAGTAGCTAATGGTATGCTAATCAAGGGTTGGAACCAGTTCACGGAACAAAATCAGAAACCATTAAAGAACAAAATTATTTGAGGAACAGAACCCGCACAGAAAACGAAAGGGAGCTATACTGTTCTGGAACAGAACTATTATTTTAAAAGCAGGGGAACCGGTTAATAATGTTATTTTAACGTTCCGGGCAATTTTGTCCAACAAAAATAGCAATAAACCGCCTCTTTCCAGCGTCTGCCTGCCAGATAGAAATCTTTGTAAGGCTGCACAGAAATTCACAGAAATTCACACAACTATCTGCCCCTCCCATCTGAAGCACATGTCTCTATAGCCTAATGACAACGTAACCTTCTAAAGGGTAATTCAGAAATTAGTGAGAGATGGTTAATTAGAGAAGAATGGATTTACTTTTTCAATGCTAGTTAACGATACTATAGTTAACACATTTCACGATGGATTTATTAACTACAAAAAGGTAAGATGTGTTTTTAATTCAAGTGCTGCTCTGCACACACAAGCTTGTTAGCTAGCTAGCTGCCTAGCAAACGTTTGCTTTGGTCCAACGTTAAACCAACTCGGAAGTTCAAAAACATTCAAAGTTCCTCCATAGAAGCGGCTTCTTTGTAGATATCATCCTGTGGGCCTAATTCAGATAATGCATGTCATAACAAGATGCCCAGCACTTCAAGGCAATCTTGCTTACCCTCTCTCACTGTTTCCTCACCCTCAAAATATCAGTTGCATCTCATGCCCTACACTGTGTCTGGCAGCACGGTGTGAGGGTTTGACTTTCATCATAATTAAACTATGCTGTTACAGCAAAATACAATTTGATTTGAATGACTTTGCTATACATATTAAATCGCAAGCTGCTCTATCTGGAATGAATGAAGTAATTTAAAGTTGAGCTAAAGATTTAAAAAGGAACCGAAAGGAACGATATAAACCAGTACTTTGTTTTGGGTCGAACCGGTTTACAACTTTATTTTGCTGGTTAGAACAAAAAGAATGGTTATTTTCAGAACAAAACAATTAGAAACTAATATTGGGTCCACCTCGCCATGCTAATAAACTAAACTAAACTGTCTCTCGCTCCCCCTGCCTAGTGCTTGGCCCGCTAAATAAATTATCTCTGACAATCCCACAAATGGCTGCCACATGCCTCCCTAATCAGCCAGAGACCCAGAGAAGAACCTCAGCAGCCAA
The DNA here is from genome assembly GCF_021184085.1 of Oncorhynchus gorbuscha. Taxonomy (NCBI): domain Eukaryota; kingdom Metazoa; phylum Chordata; class Actinopteri; order Salmoniformes; family Salmonidae; genus Oncorhynchus; species Oncorhynchus gorbuscha. The sequence goes on along the minus strand of NC_060177.1, from coordinate 45,774,389 downwards.
CACACACATGCACACACTCTCTCTCTCACACACACACACACACACACACACACACACACACACACACACACACACACACACACACACACACACACACACACACACACACACACACACACACACACACACACACACACACACACTTAAAATTACACACACACAAAAAAATACATAAACAGGATTATCTCATCGAGAAGCAGGATGAATGAGTTAGCTAGAAGACATTCCTTACACAAGCAGGACTCAGGGGCTAGCTAGAGGACTTTCCTTACACAGGCTGGACTCAGGGGGCTAGCAAGAGAGTTTCTCTTCCACAGAGTGAGTGAGTGAGTGAGTGAGTGAGTGAGTGAGTGAGTGAGTGAGTGAGTGAGTGAGTGAGTGAGTGAGTGAGTGAGTGAGTGAGTGAGTGAGTGAGTGAGTGAGTGAGTGCGCAAGCATGTGTTTGTGTGTCTGTGTTGATCCCCAACATCTTGACAAAGCTTGTATAATTTTTTTATTAAAATTGCACAATCAAGGTGAACAAAGCTCTTAGAGACTTATCCAAAAAGACTCACAGCTGTAAACAATGCCAAAGGTGTTTCTTACATCTATTGACTCAGGGAGCTGAATATTTATGCAACAACTATTTTAGTTATATACAGTACCAGTCAAAAGTTTGGACACACCTACTCATTCAAGGGTTTTTCTGTATTTTACTATTTTCTACATTGTAGAATAATAGTGAAGACATCAAAACTATGAAATTACACAAAAAATTACACAAAAAAGTGTCAAAATATATTTTAGATTCTTCAAAGTAGCCACCCTTTTCCTTGATGACAACTTTTCACACTCAAGGCATTCTCTCAACCAACTTAATCTGGAATGTTTTACAACAGTCTTGAAGTAGTTCACACATATACTGAGCACTTGTTGGCTGCTTTTCCTTCACTCTGCGGTCAAACTCAACCCAAACCATCTAAACTGGGTTGAGGTTGGGTGATTGTGGAGGCCAGGTCATCTGATACAGCACTCCATCACTCTCCTTCTTGGTCAAATATCCCTTACACAGTCTGGAGGTGTGTTGGGTCATTGTCCTGTTGAAAAACAAATGATAGTCCCACTAAGCGCAAACCAGATGGGATGGCGTATCGCTGCAGAATGCTGCGGTAGCCATGCTGGTTAGGTGTGCCTTGAATTTTGAATAAATCACAGACAGTGTCACGAAGCAAAGCACCCCCACACCATCACACATCCCCCTCCATGCTTCACGGTGGGAACCACACATGCAGAGATCATCCGTTCACCTACTCTGCATCTTATACAAAGACATGCCGGTTGAAACCAGAAATCTCAAATTTGGACAGATGACCAAAGGACACAAGCAATGGAGCCTAATGTACATTGCGTGTGTTTCTTGGCCCAAGCAAGTCTCTTCTTCTTATTGGTGTCCTTTAGTAGTGGTTTCTTTGCAACAATTCGACCATGAAGCCCTGATTCAAGCAGCCTCCCTGAACAGTGGATGTTGAGATGTGTCTGTTACTTGAACTCTGTGAATAATTTATTTGGGCAGCAAATTCTGAGGGTGGTAACTCTAACTCATCCTCTGCAGCAGAGGTAACTCTGGGTCTTCCTTTCCTGTGGAGGTTCTCGTGAGAACTTTAAAAGTTCTTGAAATGTTCCAGATTGACTGATGTTCATGTCTTAAAGTAATGATGGACTGTCATTTCTTTTTGCTTATTTGAGCTATTCTTTCCATAATATGGACTTGGTATTTTACCAAATAGGGCTATCGTCTGTATACCACTCCCACCTTGTCACAGCACAATTGATTGACTCAAATCCATTAAGAAGGAAAGAAATTCCACAAATGAGCATTTAACAAGGTACACCTGTTAATTTAAATGCGTTCCAGGTGACTATCTCATGAAGCTGGTTGAGAGAATGCCAAGAGTGGGCAAAGCTGTCATCAAGGCAAAGGGTGGCTATTTGAAGAATCTCAAATAGAAAATATATTTTGATTCGTTTAACACTTTTTTGGTTAGTACATGATTCTTTGTGTTATTTCATCGTTTTGATGTCTTCACTATTATTCTACAATGTGGAAATTAATACATATAAAGAAAACTCTTGAATGTGTAGGTGTCACATTTTCGAATGGTACTATGTATTTTTTATTAATCTTTAGAAATAAATATATATACACAAATGGAATCATGTAGTAACCAAAGAATATGTAGTAACCAAATATATGTTATATTTGAGACTCTTCAAAGTATCCAACCGTTGCCTTGATGAGAGCTTTGCACACTCTTGACATTCAAAATCAAAACAAATCAAATTGTATTTGTCACATGCACATGGTTAGCAGATGTTAATGTGAGTGTAGCGAAATTCTTGTGCTTCTAGTTCCGACCATGTAGTAATATCTAACCTAACAATTTCACAACAACTACCTTATACACACAAGTGTAAAGGAATGAATAAGAATATGTACATAAAAATATATGAATGAGCGATGGCCGAACGGCATAGGCAAGATGCAGTAGATGGTATAGAGTACAGTACATAAATATGAGATGAGTAATGTAGGGTATGTAAACATTATATAAAGTGGCATTGTTTAAAGTGGCTAGTGATATATTTATTACATCAATTTTTCATTATTAAAGTGGCTAGAGATGAGTCAGTATGTTGGCAGCAGCCACTTAATGTTAGTGAGACTGTTTAACAGTCTGATGGCCTTGAGATAGAAGCTGTTGTTTAGACTCTCAGTCCCCGCTTTGATGCACCTGTACTGACCAGTTATGGGTGGACCATTTCAGTTTGTCCATGATGTGTACGCTGAGGAACTTAAAGCTTTCCACCTTCTCCACTATTGTCCTGTCGATGTGGATAGGGGGCTGATCCCTCTGCTGTTTCCTGAATCCACGATCATCTCCTTTGTTTTGTTGACATTGAGTGTAAAGTTATTTTCCTGACACCACACTCCGAGGGCCCTCACCTCCTCCCTGTAGGCTGTCTCGTTGTTGTTGGTAATCAAGCCTACCACTGTAGTGTCATCTGCAAACTTGATGATTGAGCTGGAGGTGTGCATGGCCACGCAGTCAAGGACAGGGAGTACAGGAGAGGGCTGAGAACGCACCCTTGTGGGGCTCCAGTGTTGAGGATCAGTGGGGTGGAGATGTTGTTACATACCCTCACCACCTGGGGGCGGCCCGTCAGGAAGTCCAGGACCCAGTTGAATAGGGCGGAGTCGAGACCGAGGGTCTCGAGCTTAATGATGAGTTTGGAGGGTACTATGGTGTTAAATGCTGAGCTGTAGTCGATGAACAGCATTCTTACATAGGTATTCCTCTCGTCCAGATGGGTTAGGGCAGTGTGCAGTGTGATTGCGATTGCGTCGTCTGTGGACCTATTGGGGCGGTAAGCGAATTGGAGTGTGTCTAGGGTGTCAGGTAGGGTAGAGGTGATATGGTTCTTGACTAGTCTCTCAAAGCACTTCATGATGATGAAAGTAATTTAGCTAAGTTAGTGGCACTGTATTGTCCTCAAAGCGAGCAAAGAAGCAAGACATCGTGGTCCGCGACGGGGCTGGTTTTCCTTTTGTAGTCCGTGAGTGACTGTAGACCCTGCCACATACCTCTCGTGTCTCTACTTTGTCTCTATACTGACGCTTAGCTTGTTTGATTGCCTTGCGGAGGGAATAGCTACTCTGTTTGTATTTGGTCATGTTTCCGGTCACCTGTCCTGATTAAAAGCAGTGGTTCGCGCTTTCAGTTTTGTGTGAAAACTGCCATCAATCCACGGTTCTGGTTGGGGAATGTTTTAATAGATGCTGTGGGTACAACATCACCAATGCACTTGCTAATTAACTCGCTCACCGAATCAGCATATTCATCAAAGGATGGCGGGTGAGGGCTTTATATGTGTCGCGGAAGTTAGAATAACAATGATCAATGCCAGCCCGGCTCGCGCATTCGATATTCTGATACAATTTATGGAGCCTTGTTTTCAGATTAGCCTTGTTAAAATCCCCAGCTACAATAAATGCAGCCTCAGGATATGTGGTGGAGTGTGGAGTCAAATGAAGTTCTTTCAGGGCCGTTGATGTGTCTGCTTGAGGGTGATATACACAACTGTGATTATGATCGAAGAGAATTCTCTTGGTAGATAATGCAGTCGGCATTTGATCGTAAGGAATTCTAGGTCAGGTGAACAAAAGGACTTGAGTTCCTGTATGTTGTTATGATCACACCCCCGCCTTTCTTCTTACCAAAGAGATGTTTGTTTCTGTCGGCGGGATGTGTGAAGAAGCCAGGTGGCTGTACCAACTCTGATGACATATCCCGAGTGAGCCATGTTTCCTTGAAAGAAAGAATGTTACAATCTCTGATGTCTCTCTGGAAGGCAACCCTTGCTCGGATTTCATCTACCTTGTTGTCAAGAGACTGGACATTGGCAAGTAGTATGCTCGGGAGCGATGAGCGATGTGCCCGTCTACGGATCCTGACCAGAAGACTGCTCCGTCTTCCCCTTCTGCAGCGCTGTTGTTTTGGGTTTCCGGCTGGGATCTGATCCATTGTAGCGGTTAGAGCGTTGGACTAGTCACCGAAAGGTTACCGAAAGGTTGCAAGTTCAAATCCCCCAGCTGACAAGGTACAAATCTGTCGTTCTGCCCCTGAACAGGCAGTTAACCCACTGTTCCTAGGCCGTCATTGAAAATAAGAATTTGTTCTTAACTGACTTGCCTAGTAAAATAAAGGTAAAATAAAATAAAAAAATTGTCCTGGGTGGTGGACCAAACAGAAGATCCGCGTCGGGAAAGTCGTATTCCTGGTCGTAACGTTAGTGAGTTGACGTTGCTCTTATATCCAATAGTTCCTCCCGTCTGTATGTAATAAAACTTAAGATTTCCTTGGGTAACAATGTAAGAAATAACACATAAGAAAAAAATACTGCATAGTTTCCTAAGAACGCGAAGCAAGGAGGCCATCTCTGTCAGTGCCGGAACCAGCAACATGAGGTAGTCACCTGAAATGCATTTCAATTAACAGGTGTATTTGTATTTATTATGGATCCCCATAATCCTGACAAAGCAGCAGCTACTCTACCTGGGGTCCAGCAAAATTAATAAAGTCAATTTTTACCATTTTAAATACACTGCCCAAAAAATAAAGGGAACACTAAAATAACACATCCTAGATCTGAATGAATGAAATATTCTTATTAAATACTTTTTTCATCTACAAAATAGCTTACAATACTCTACTCAGCAAACTGGATACAGTTTATCACAGTGCCATCCGTTTTGTTACTAAAGCCCCTTATACCATCCACAACTGCGACCTGCATGCTCTAGTCGACTGGCCCTCGCTACATATTCGTCGCCAGACCCACTGGCTCCAGGTAATCTATAAGTCTATGCTAGGTAAAGCTCCTCCTTATCTCAGCTCACTGGTCACAATAACAACACCCACCCGTAGCACGCGCTCCAGCAGCTATATCTCACTGTTCATTCCCAAAGCCAACACCTCCTTTGGCAGCCTTTCCTTCCAGTTCTCTGCTGCTAGTGACTGGAACGAATTGCAAAAATTGCTGAAGGTGGAGACTCATATTTCCCTCACTAACTTTAAGCATCAGCTATCTGAGCAGCTAACCGATCGCTGCAGCTGTACATAGTCCATCTGTAAATAGCCCACTCAATCTACCTACCTCATCCCAATATTGTTTTTATTTACTTTTTGGCTCTTTTGCACACCAGTATGTTTACTTGCACATCATCATCTGCTCATCTATCACTTCAGTGTTAATCTGCTAAACTGTGAATAACGTCGCTACTATGGCCTATTTATTGCCTACCTCCTCACCTCGCCATTTGCACACACTGTATACAGACTTTCTTTTTTCTATTGTGTTATTGACTGTACGCTTGTTTATTCCATGTGTAACTCTGTGTTGTTGTTTGTGTCGCACTGCTTTGCTTTATCTTGGCCAGGTCGCAGTTGTAAATGAGAACCTGTTCTCAACTAGCTAACCTGGTTAAATAAAGGTGAAATTTAAAAAAAAAGAAAAAGAAAAGAAAAACCCTTGAATGAGTAGGTGTGTCCAAACTTTTTATTGATACTGTATATTCGTTTGTGTTGTTGCTGTGCTATTTTCAGTACAACTCTGTTTGTAGATAATCCTGTAATAATGTGACCACACACACCGTAAACCCCATGGGAGAGAGAGAGCGAGACAGAGATCAAACACATGCGGTCACATGGTTTAAATGGTTTAAATTAGGGTCAGTCTTTTTCATCATAAAATACAAAAAAGCAGCTCTTACACAACACACACTTAACACAGCTTGTCCACCACACACTCAGCCAAGTCAGTATTCAACGTCCATCCATGTCCGATGACATTGGGAGATGAAGTGGAAACCGGCCACTAGGGGGCAACGGTGAGCGCTGTTACCTTCAAGTAGGTTTCAGTTTTGCTAGGGTGTTGTACACAGGGATTGTGGATAGGCAACAGCATCTGCCTCTGATTCCAAAGGTAGCAATAGGAGTTGTTTTCAATATGTTTTTTTAAGCCTATCCCAAACGTTAACCATTCGGATTTAATGCATCATCTTAAGAATTTGGAGGTAATGCCTGAACTCAACCCAACCTTAATACACAGATGAGACGTGTCGATGTGGTCACAGTTTGGAAAAATAATTCCCTGTGGGTTCTTTGTTAGGGGCTAATAGGCCCACCCACAAAAATAAATGAAACATGCATGCACACACACACACAAACAAACATGCACAAAATGTATTACAGCTCACACAACGTCCCATTATAAGAAGCTTTAACGAGCCTTAACATCCTGTAAGAGAGCATGTGTCAGCAGCCTGACTTGCTGATATGTTAATATATTGTTTCCAGTGACTATACAGAATGGGACATATTCCCTCTTATCCAAATCCACACAACTACATCACACCTGAAGGATGAAGCAATCTTATTGTGTCTTGGTCCAGCTGAAGTAAAAGGGAGGAAACCGAGTTGTCATGCTCTTAGGGTGACTTTATGGTTTCATTAGAGCCCAAAATCCCCCAGAGTCCACCCACTCACACACAAACACACACACAAACACACACTGAGCCCCCTGTGTAAAGCTGTTTCAGATTACTCCAGTCACACACAGCATTTGAATTGTAAACAGCAGGAGCAGCCATCCTCTCAGCAACTGAGCTGCTTTGTTCTCTAATGTAAAATCTTGTTTTAACTACCCTAAATGTGACACACACACACACACACACACACACACACACACACACACACACACACACACACACACACACACACACACACACACACACACACACACACACACACACACACACACACACACACACACACACACACAGCTTTAAAACGATACAGCTACTGCTCCAGCTGCTGCTTTGGTTTTCAGAATTGTTTGTTTTTACTCTAATATTTGATTGATTGATTTATAAACGTTATGCTACAAAAATAATAATAACATACAGTTTGGATTAGTTTATAAATCTGTAATTTATTAGTAATTTTATTTATTTCACCGGTTACTGAGACGGTGGTTCCAGTTTAGATGATTGGGGTAGTCTCAATATTCAATCTTTCCTACCCTGGCCGTTATTCTGAATGCAGGTTGCGGGTGATTAACAATTACACTTGTTGGATATCCTAACTCTGGCTGGATTCCAATAGGAATTACACATCACTTTGCAAGCCAGTATAATGTGATTTGCAGGCCTGATGTGGCCTGTAAACCAGGAGATTCCTAACACTACTGTGTTAAGGTATAACTAGGCCCTGAAAGAAAGACATTATTATATATGTAATATATTATCAGAAATTATGACATTTTAAAGGCTAATAAGGCTAACGGAAATGTTCATAGAGGGTTCTAGGATGAACCCTCCAAAGACAAAAGGGTTCTCGGTAGAACCCTTCACAGATGGTTCTAGGAAGAAGCATATACATGGAGTTATTTGAAGAATGCTTCTTTAGATGGTTGTAGATAGAACCCTCTGCTAAGGGTTCTACCCAGCACCAAAAAGGGTTCCCCTATGAGGACAAACTGAAGAACCGTGTCTGGTTCTACTTAGCACCTTTTTTTCTAAGAATGCACTGCAACTCACTGTTGACTGGGCTCGCCGCTTGTGCCATCAAACCCCTGCAACTTATCCAGAAATCCGCAACCCATCTGGTTTTCAACCTTCCCAGGTTCTCCCATGTCAACCTGCTCCTCCGCACATGCCAATGAGTTCCAGACGAAGCTAGCATCCACTACAAGACCATTGTACTTACCTTTTGGAGCAGCAAGAGGAACTGCCCTTCCCCTACCTTCAGGCTTTGCTCAAACCCTACACACCAAACCCGAGTACTTCGTTCTGCCACAAACATTGTTCTGATGCTTTCAACATTTCACCCCTCCATCAGATTCGGGGTGTATTCACTAGGAACCAAACAGAATCAGAGGGCCGAAACATGGAGGGACCTATACCTAAACTTGTCCAATAAGAAACTCTCGTTTTGTGTTCCAAAACGTTTTACTATGGTTTGCTACGGTGTGCACTAAAGAATGCACCAGATAACTTGCCCCCAGTTATCCTGGACACACAGGGCTTTGGTCAAGATTAGGATGGGGGTTGAAGGGGGGCATTAGGTGGTTCAAGGTGCCTTAAACCTATTTTGTCCAAGACTGATAACCGCTGATCATCAATTCACAGCCAATGCTCTCCTCTGGCGTAGTAGGCTGTAATTCGAATTCACAAATCCTCAGCACAGAGGGTTTATTGAGTGGAGATCGGTCTTAGCATGCGCTGACATGCACATGACTGCATTTCAATTCAGAGCCAAAGAGACTGGCTAATCAGAACTAGATCATCATAGTCATGATCTGTCATGATTGATCATTGAAGCCAAACTGAGACGTTTCTTAGAAAGGCTTGTTTATCTTAAACTTGTTATGTCACGTGTGCTCCCTCTCCGGCCTCTAGGTCACCAGACTGCTCGTTAGGGCGCACACCTATCACCAGCGTTACGCGCATAATGACACTCACGCGGACTCCATCACCTTCTTGATAATCTATGTCACTCCCAGTCATCATTGTTCCTGTTTCATGTCGGTGTGCTGTTTGTTTTCTTGTTTTGTTCATTTATTTATTAAATGTATTCACTCCCTGAACTTGCTTCCCGACTCTCCGAGTATATCGTTACATGTTATCTGGGAAAGGAGCTCAGAATTCCTGCGAGACGATAGTAGTATTTGAATCATGAGTCTATTAATGTATCTTCTGTAAAAATGCATACCACAGTTCCACATCAAGGAATGTGTGTGTGTGCACATGTGTTTGTCTCACTTCCATGAGCATATGTTTGTTATAACACCACCAGATGCATCTCTTTACTGATTGGCTCATTTTATCCAGTTGGGACCAGGGAACAACCCCTTTCTGAGACGAGCCCAAGTGCCAGCCCCAAACCAGAACAACCATTTAGCATAAGCTAAATATTAGATAAAGGCCAGTAGCATAAGATGAATGACACAAGTAGTCATATGTGCACGACTGGTAGTTTGAATAAGTAAAGCATAAGGGCAAATTAGAATGAGCTACTGTAAATAGTGGATCTAAACAACATGACCTAGAGAGTATGATGTCATATACTGTAGTAAACACAATGCTTGAAGTGTGTGTGTGTGTGATCCCTCTGCAAGCTAAGGTCACACAGACATTCATATGTAAACAAACATATACACTAAACAAATATATAAATGCAACATGCAAGAATTTCAAATATTTTAATGAGTTAAATTTAATTTAAGGTAATCAGTCAATTGAAATAAATTCATTAGGCCCTAATCTATGGATTTCATCTGACTAGGAATACAAATATGCATCTGTTGGTCACAGATACCTTAAAAAGAGGGGTGTGGATCAGAAAACCAGTGCGTGACCACCATATGCATCATGCAGCGCGACACATCTCCTTCGCATAGAGTTGATCAGGCTGTCGATTGTGGCCTGTGGAATGGAAGGAATCGGGCCCATTCTCCCTGCCGGTCCTAACAGGAACCTCCCCAGCTCCTGGTTCATCCTCTCCACCTGCCCGTTGGACTGAGGCCTATACCTGGAAGTGAGGCTGACCGTGACCCCGAGCTTCTCCATAAAGGCTCTCCATACCATGATGTGAATTGGGGGCCACGGTCAGAGATGATGTCCTCTGGAAGGCCATAATGCCAGAAGACCTGCTGGAATAGTGCCTCTGCAACCTAGAGAACAGTAGGGAGTCCAGAGAGGGATACAACGACGGAATTTGGAAAATCTATCCACAACCACCAAAATGGTGGTGAAACCGTCAGAGGTGGGGAGATCAGTAACAAAGTCAGTGGATAGATGAGACCAGGGATGAGGAGGCACAGGAAGGGGAAGGTGTTTCCCTGCTGGAGCGTTATAGGGGGATTTGGTTTGGGCACATATGGAACAGGAGTTAATGGGTGCGGGCTCCAAATAAAACATAGTAACCCCTTTATTGTGGTTGGGACCGGCCGCATCCACTTTCTTGACGTCCATCCTCACTCCCTGCGCACTGATTTGGTAGCCTAGGAAGGAGACAGCCTTCTGATAAAACTGGAACTTCTCAGCCTTGACAAACAGGTGATTAACCACAAGGCATTCCAGGACTGCTCAAATGTGAGCGATGTGATCCTCCAAATTCCGGGAAAACTGATGGAGCATTGGCTAAGCCAAATGGCATCACCAGGTATTCGTAGTGACCAGACATCGTGCTAAAAGCTGTCTTCCATTCATCCCCCTCCCGGACGCGGATGATTTGAATGCACTCCGCAGGTCCAGTTTGGTAAAGAACCGGGCCCCGTGGAGCTGTTAGATGGCTGCCGGCACCAACGAGGGAAGGTAACGGTATTTAGTGGTGATTTCATTTAGTCCTCTGTAATCAATACATGGACGTGGAAGTAACCCTCCATCCTTCTTAGGCACGAAGAAGAAACCAGCCGACGCAGGAGAAGTGGACATGCGGATGAAACCTTGTTGGAGTGCCTCTTGGATGTGCTCCTCCATGGCCTGGGTCCTAGTGGCCGATTATCGAGGGCTTGAATCGGGAAAGGAGAGGAGAGAGGGTATGGTATGATGTTAAGAGAGGCAAGGATCTGGTCAATAATGTTCCCTGCAGCACCACTAACACTGTAGACATAGTATATGAGGGACAGTCAACTGGTGTGATGGACACTGAAAAGAGTTTAGCAGAAAGTGATGAAGAAGGAAGATCACTTGACCATCCCTCTGCTCTCATGGATCCCGGGTTGGGAAGTACTGGACACTACTGGAGCTGGTGCCCTCCTTGACCACAATAAAGACATAGCCCCAGCTGTCTCCATCTGTGTCTCTCTGCTGCGGGAAAGCGTGACCCTTACCTCCATGGGTTTAGGCTCTGATCCAGAGTGTTCACTGAGGAAGGGAGAGAAGCGATGAGAGTACTGACTCTCCCGAAGTAGGTTATCCAGGCAGATGGCCATCGCAATGAATGTGTCCATGGAGAGGTTGTTGTCACGACAGACCAGTTCCGTCTAGACCTCCTCCCTCAGACCTCTTCTGAATAGAGTACGTAGCGCCGGCTCATTCCATCCACTGGATGCTGTTACTGTCTGGAAGGTGACTGCGTACTAGACAGCCGTTTGGTCACCCTGCCGTAATTGGAGTAGGCACTCACCCCCTTCTCTGCCCTCCGGTGGATGATCAAAAATACATTTGAACAGAGCCATGAACACTTCATATGAATCTAGCTCCTCCTCTCCTCTCACCCAGGTGGCCGTGGCCCATTCCAACACCCCCCACCCACCCATTCAGCAGAGAAATAACCATGGCAACCTTGTATTTGTATTTATTATGGATCCCCATTGCATCATCAGGGTTTCAAATGTGGGGCAAGACACATCAGTTGATCATTGGCCAAGGTAGCAGCTACTCTTTCTGGCGTCCAGCAAAATTAAGGCAGTTTTTACCATTTTAAAAACATTACAATACATTCACAGACTGTGTGCCCTCAGGCCCCTAATCCAGCACTACCACATAAATACAGTACAAAATCATTGTGTACGTGTCTGTATAGCGTGTATGCTATCTTGTGTGTGTGGATGCATGTGTCTGTGCCTATGTTTGTGTTGCTCCACAGTCCCCTCTGGTCCATAAAGTGTTTTTAATCTGTGTTTTAAATCAAATTTTACTGCTTGCATGAGTTACTTGATGTGGAATAGAGTTCCATGTATTCATGGCTCTATTCAGTACTGTGCACATTCCATAGTCTGTTCTGGACTTGGGGACTGTGAAGAGACCTCTTGTGGCATGTCTTGTGGGGTATGCATGTGTGTCTGAGACAGACAGCTCGGTGCATTCAACATGTCAATACCTCTCATAAATACAAGCAGTGATGAAGTCAATCTCTCCTCCACTTTGAGCCAGGAGAGATTGACATGCATATTATTAATATTAGCTCTCTTTGTACATCCAAAGGCAAGCCGTGCTGCCCTGTTGGTGAGTGATTTGTCCCAAATACAATACTTTTAGTTTTAGAAATATTTAGGACTAACTTATTCCTTGCCACCCACTCTTAAACTAAATGCAACTCTTTGTTAAGTGTTGCAGTCATTTCAGTCGCTGTAGTAGCAAACAGGTATAGTGTTGAGTCATCCCTTTATACATAGACACTCTGGCTTTCCTCAAGTCCAGGGGCAATTCTTTAGTAAAGATTGAAAAAGTAGTGGGCCCAGACAGCTGCCTTGGGGAATTCCTGATTCTACCAGGATTATGTTGGAGCGGTTTCCATTAAAGAACACCCTTTGTGTTCTGTTAGACAGGTAGCTCTTTATCCACAATATAGCAGCGGGTGTAAAACCATAACACATACGTTTTGCCATCAGCGGACTATGATTGATAATGTCAAATACCTGAAGTCTAAGGCACTGAAAAGTCTAACAAAACCTTGGACCTCTCAGTGGTGGGGGATCTCATCTGGTGCATAAAGAAGAGGGATCACTGAAGTAGGAAGCCACTGTATTTAGACGGGGTGCTGTCATATTTATCCGGGAGGGACAAACGGGCATCTTTGACCTGAGTGGGTTGCTGAATGGGCTGTTGTGCTGGCTCGACTGGTCGTAGAGTATCCTCCGCTAGTTGATGGCAACGCCTCCTGGATATGTTCGAGACATTGCACACTGCAAAGAACCTCTTCCATAGCCATCCCCAGTTGTGCCAGTTGGTCGTGGTGTTGACGAAGAAGGTATCCCTCCTCGTTGACCGTCTGGGAGATATTCTGTTTTCCTGCCACTGAAACATGAGGTGATGTCGGCGGATGAGTGGCACGACTATGGGGCTCAGGATTTTATCACGGTATATCTGAGCATTCACAACAATGACATCAGCAAACCGCTCGCCCATACGACACCATACACACTCTCTTTCATTTGCCATGTACAGTTGAAAGTGGGTTTCATCCGTGAAGAGCACACTTCTCCAGCATACTAGTGGCCATCGAAGGTGAGCATTTCCCCACTGAAGTCAGATACGAAGCCGAACTGCAGTCAGGTCAAAACCCTGGTGAGGACGACGAGCAAGCAGATTAGATTCCCTGACAGTTTGTGCAGAAATTCTTCGGTTGAGCAAACCCCCAGTTTTATCAGCTGTCTGGGTAGCTGATCTCAGATGATCCTGTAGGTGAAGCCAGATGTGTAGGTCCTCGGCTGGCCTGGATACACGTGATCTGCGATTGTGAGGCCATTTGGACATACTGCCACATTCTCTAAAACAACATTGTAGGTGGCTTACGGCAGAGAAATTAACATTCAATTCTCTGGCAACAATTCTGGTGGACATTCCTGCAGTCAGCATGCCAATTGCACGCTCCCTCAACTTGAGCCATCTGTGGCATTGTAGTGTGTGACAAAATTGCACATTTTAGAGTGGCCTTTTATTGTCCCCAGCGCAAGGTGCACTTGTGTAATGATCATTCTGTTAATCAGCTTCTTGATATGCCACACTTATCAGGTTGATGGATTATCTTGGCAAACGAGAAATGCTCACTAACAGGGATGTAAACAAATTTGTGCACAAAAAGTTGAGAGAAATAAGCTTTTAGTGCTTATGGAACATTTAATGTTTGTTCAGTATAATAGCCTTAAAACGTTTCTGGTGGTATTATAACACCAGTCACTGTAAGGATCAACACTGAAGACGAGAAGCAGATACAGGGAGTGAACATTTAATGAAACCCAGACATGAAACAGAACAGGAATAGCGTCTGGGCAGGGGGAAAATAACGACATCAATGCTGATACAAGGCACAAAGTGAGGAGCAGAGAAATATAGAGGGGGTAATCAACAAAGCAAAGGAGTCCAGGTGAGTCCAATATTGCTCAGCTGCGCATAATAATGGTGACAGGTGTGTGTAATAAGGGCAGAGAGGGAGAGAGGGAGAGCGGGAGCGGACAGATCACCAATAAATATGACCACCTGTCTCTCTACTCTGACATATATTTCACTTCATCTCTCTCTGTTTCGGTCTCTCTCACACACACTCTCTCACACACTAACAGTGGCGTCGTGTCCATAGGGGACACAAAGGCAACTTAATTACTTAACTGAATTTTTAAACCCACGTTTTATCATCATTATTTATAAAATAACTGTCAGCTATATTTTGTGGAGGGGGCACACTGACTGAACCAAGCAAAGAGTACCCCCGCCCCCTAGTAAGTGGTTCCTTCCAAGGTGCACAGAGCAAAGAGATGCCTAGACAGGTGGAGGAGGAGAGAGCCTGTGAAGTGACACATGCAGTATTTTATTTGATTTTAGCTGCAGGTGATATGCAGGAGGCATGTTTGTAAATTAATTTAATCATCTAATTAAGATTACATTTGAAAAGGTACTACAGATGACAATTTGCTATCTCGTTAAATCTGGTGCATTGACATCTTGGTCCCTGACAATTAAAACAATTAAAAATACAAAATCAAGCTATGTAGCTGATTGATCCCTTCTTGATTAATTATATCCACCTAGCAATTTTATGAAGTTGGCTTTAGCTAGCCAGCTAGATATAGGTTCCCAATCTCCCAATCTCATAACTACATATCAAGGCATTTCAGGCCATCAATCATGTTACTCTAGCTTGTCTAACTAAATATGCCTACTGGCAATGTTGCTAGACTTTAGGGTAATACCCTGACTACAACGTCCGCGTCGCGTGCGCGAGCATTGCAAAATAAATTTAGGAATCTATGTTATTCAATTATTGCACCTGCACTGCTCACGCGCGAGCCTACGAGCGTCTGCGTTTCCAAGGGCTAAAAAATTAATAATTCCTATTTCTGACACAGATCACGCTGCAAGTCCTGCCTCTCCTATCTCCTCATTGGTTTATAGAAGCAGGTACCCACGTGCCATCTCCTCATTGGTTATACCCACGTGGGTGATTGAAAGATGAACTGTTTTGCCGGTTGTCGTGGTAATACTATGAAAGTGTAGATGCCAATCACCATATAAATTCAAAGATGAAATAGCCTGGAAGGAGGAGAGATGACTAGAAAAAAATTGGTTGGCCGTTTTATGTGTGGATTAATTGTCAGAGAAGAGGACCTTGTGCATTTCAGGTAAAATAACAACTCAATGTTTCTATCCGAGGACAAATTAGCTAGCAACCGCAAGAAAGCTAAATAGGACAAATTAGCTAGCAAGTGCAAGCTAACTATCTAAATTGCCATACATGTTTAATGCTTTTCGACCTGTCCCCAAATGAATGTCATTGGTTGCGAGTTTGTTTTGATATTTTAACCTGTGCGTCGTGATCGCGTTTGTTGTAGGGGGACAAAATAAATGTATGCAAGATGGCGCACGCTCGCAGCCGGTATGGTTCCGTGTTAGGGATTGACAGACATTTAGATTGTTATTTTCAAAACTCATATGACAATTAATAGATACACAATTAACAAAAATGACTTTAATTATTGGGTTAAGATACTATATACCCGTGTGGCAGTTGTACTAAATTCACAAGGCATAAAAGTTATTAAAATTCAATGTGCATCATGAATTAAAATGCTAATTGAACAGGTAAAGAGGTATGCTTAAATAACCTATGTAGAAAAATAAACATGAATTGGGCATAATTATTATGGCTCTAGATTGCAGGAAAAAGCTGTTTCAGTTATTTGAAAAATGCAAAATTGCATGATGCCCCTGCACACACACACACACACACACACACACACACACACACACACACACACACACACACACACACACACACACACACACACACACACACACACACACACACACACACACACACACACACACACACACACACACACACACACACCCTCTGGATGAGCCATTTTGAAAGAGGCTTTGATTAGTGTTAATCCTGGATCAGATTGGGTTAACAGGAGCTGCTCAGTCTTGGGCCTGCAGTGCACACTGTTGTTGGATAACAGGCTCTTTTGAACTACTTTTGGAGTATGTAGTGCAGACCTGCTGTACTTTATTTGTACTACCCCTGCTGAGACTGAGGCTGTCCAAATATGGACACTGTACTTATGGATCACACAGTGGCTTCATTGTTATTCATCCCAGTCTCCTTTACTTCTACTGGACAAGTCATCATGGGTCAGTGTTTTATCATACATCCATGTGGGTCATCATGTACTGTTCTGAAAAAGCTGCAAAACCTGGACCCATATAAATCAGCTGGGCTAGACAATCTGAACCCTCTTTCTGAAATGATCAGCCGCCATTGTTGCAATCCCTATTACCAGTCTGTTCAACCTCTCTTTCGTATCGTCCGAGATCCCTAAAGTTTGGAAAGCTGCCGTGGTCATCCCCCTCTTCTAAGGGGGTTGACACTCTAGACCCAAACTGTTATAGACCTATATCCATCCTTCCCTGCCTTTCTAAAGTATTCAAAAGCCAAGTTAATAAACAGATCACTGACCATTTCGAATCCCACCATACCTTCCACGCTGTGCAATCCGGTTTCCAAGCTGGTCATGGGTGCACCTCAGCCACGTTCAAGGTACTAAACAATATCATAACCACCATCGATAAAAGACAGTACTGTGCAGCCGTCTTCATCGACCTGGCCAAGGCTTTCGTGTCAATCACCACATTCTTATCGACAGCCTTGTGTTCTCAAATGACTGCCTCACCAACTACTTCTCTGACAGAGTTCAGTGTGTCAAATAGGAGGGCCTGTTGTTCGGACCTCTGGCAGTCTCTATGGGGGTACCACAGGGTTCAATTCTCAGGCCGACTCTTTTCTCTGTATATATCAACGATGTCGCTCTTGCTGCGGATGATTCCCTGATCCACCTCTACGCAGACGACACCATTCTGTATACAACTAGCCCTTCTTTGGACATGTGTTAACTAACCTCCAAACAAGCTTCAATGCCATAAAACACTATTTCCGTGGACTCCAACTGCTCTTAAAACCTAGTAAAACCAAATGCTTGCTTTTCAACCATTCGCTGCCCGCACCCTAAACTGTAATTACTTCGCTACTATGGCCTATTTATTGCCTACCTCCTCACGCCATTTGCACACACTGTATATAGTTTCTTTTTTTCTATTGTGTTACTGACTGTACGCTTGTTTATTCCATGTGTAACTCTGTGTTGTTGTTTGTGTCATGTTTTGTCATTAATTATCATGTCTTGTCCCTGTGCTTCCCATTCTATTAGTTTCCCTCTGCTGGTCTTATTAGGTTCTTTCCCTCTTTCTATCCCTCTCTCTCCCCCTCCCTCTCTCACTCTCTCGCTCTCTCTTCTCTCTATCGTTCCGTTCCTGCTCCCAGCTGTTCCTATTCCCCTAATCATCATTTAGTCTTCCCACACCTGTTCCCGATCCTTTTCCCTGATTAGAGTCCCTATTTCACTCCTTGTTTCCCGTACCTGCCCTGTCGGATCCTCATTTATAATTCACCGTGCTGTGTCTATGTTTTGCCCTGTCGTGTCGTGTTTCCCTCAGATGCTGCGTGGTGAGCAGGTGTCTGAGTCTGCTAGGTTCAAGTGCCTTCCCGAGGCAACCTGCAGTTCTCGATCAAGTCTCCAGTCTGTTCTCGTCTTTACGTGTAGTATTATGCTTTTTGTTTTGTAAAGTTTATTCTGGATTAAATACTCTGTTTTCGCCAAGTCGCTTTTGGGTCCTCATTCACCAGCATGACAGAAGGATCCGACCGAGGAATGGACCCAGCGACTACAGACGCTCGTAACACTGCCGTCGAGATCCAAGGAGCCATGCTCGGCAGACACGAGCAGGAATTGTCTGCTGCTCGCCATGCCGTGGAGAACCTGGCCGCTCAGGTTTCCGACCTCTCTGGACAGTTCCAGAGTCTTCGTCTCGTGCCACCTGTTACTTCCTGGCCTGCCGAGCCTCCAGAACCTAGGGTTAATAACCCACCTTGCTACTCCGGGCAGCCCACTGAGTGCCGCTCCTTTCTCACCCAGTGTGAGATTGTGTTCTCTCTCCAACCCAACACATACTCTAGAGAGAGAGCTCGGGTTGCTTACGTCATTTCACTCCTTACTGGCCGGGCCCGAGAGTGGGGCACAGCTATCTGGGAGGCAAGGGCTGATTGTTCTAACAATTACCAGAACTTTAAAGAGGAGATGATTCGGGTTTTGACCGTTCAGTTTTTGGTGGGGAGGCTTCTAGGGTCCTGGCTTCCCTATGCCAAGGTGATCGATCCATAACGGATTACTCTATAGAGTTTCGTACTCTTGCTGCCTCTAGTGACTGGAACGAGCCGGCGCTGCTCGCTCGTTTTCTGGAGGGACTCCACACAGTGGTCAAAGATGAGATTCTCTCTCGGGAGGTTCCTTCCAGTGTGGACTCTTTGATTGCTCTCGCCATCCGCATAGAACGACGGGTAGATCTTCGTCACCAGGCTCGTGGAAGAGAGCTCGCATCAACGGTGTTTCCCTGCTCCGCATCGCAACCATCTCCCTCCTCTGGCTCTGAGACTGAGCCCATGCAGCTGGGAGGGATTCGCATCTCGACTAAGGAGAGGGAACGGAGGATCACCAACCGCCTGTGCCTCTATTGCGGATTTGATGGACATTTTGTTAATTCATGTCCAGTAAGAGGCCAGAGCCCATCAGTAAGCGGAGGGCTACTGGTGAGCGCTACTACTCAGGTCTCTTCATCTAGATCTTGTACTACTATGTCGGTCCATCTACGCTGGACCGGTTCGGGTGCTACATGCAGTGCCTTGATTGACTCTGGGGCTGAGGGTTGTTTCATGGACGAAGCATGGGTTCGGAAACATAACATTCCTTTCAGACAGTTAGACAAGCCTACGCCCATGTTTGCCTTAGATGGTAGTCATCTTCCCAGTATCAGATTTGAGACACTACCTTTAACTCTCACAGTATCTGGTAACCACAGTGAGACTATTTCTTTTTGATTTTTCGTTCACCTTTCACACCTGTTGTTTTGGGTCATCCCTGGCTAGTATGTCATAATCCTTCTATTAATTGGTCTTGTAATTCTATCCTATCCTGGAACGTATCTTGTCATGTGAAGTGCTTAATGTCTGCCATCCCTCCCATTTCTTCTGTCCCCACTTCTCAGGAGGAACCTGGCGATTTGACAGGAGTGCCGGAGGAATATCATGATCTGCGCACGGTCTTCAGTCGGTCCCGAGCCAACTCCCTTCCTCCTCACCGGTCGTATGATTGTAGTATTGATCTCCTTCCGGGGACCACTCCTCCTCGGGGTAGACTATACTCTCTGTCGGCTCCCGAACGTAAGGCTCTCGAGGATTATTTATCTGTGTCTCTTGACGCCGGTACCATAGTGCCTTCTTCCTCTCCGGCCGGGGCGGGGTTCTTTTTGTTAAGAAGAAGGACGGTACTCTGCGCCCCTGCGTGGATTATCGAGGGCTGAATGACATAACGGTTAAGAATCGTTATCCGCTTCCCCTTATGTCATCAGCCTTCGAGATTCTGCAGGGAGCCAGGTGCTTTACTAAGTTGGACCTTCGTAACGCTTACCATCTCGTGCGCATCAGAGAGGGGGACGAGTGGAAAACGGCGTTTAACACTCCGTTAGGGCATTTTGAGTACCGGGTTCTGCCGTTTGGTCTCGCCAATGCGCCAGCTGTTTTTCAGGCATTAGTTAATGATGTTCTGAGAGACATGCTGAACATCTTTGTTTTTGTCTATCTTGACGATATCCTGATTTTTTCACCGTCACTCGAGATTCATGTTCAGCACGTTCGACGTGTTCTACAGCGCCTTTTAGAGAATTGTCTCTACGTAAAGGCTGAGAAGTGTTCTTTTCATGTCTCCTCCGTTACTTTTCTCGGTTCCGTTATTTCCGCTGAAGGCATTCAGATGGATTCCGCTAAGGTCCAAGCTGTCAGTGATTGGCCCGTTCCAAGGTCACGTGTCGAGTTGCAGCGCTTTTAGGTTTCGCTAATTTCTATCGGCGTTTCATTCGTAATTTCGGTCAAGTTGCTGCCCCTCTCACAGCTCTTACTTCTGTCAAGACGTGTTTTAAGTGGTCGGTTCCGCCCAGGGAGCTTTTGATCTTCTAAAAGAACGTTTTACGTCCGCTCCTATCCTCGTTACTCCTGACGTCACTAGACAATTCATTGTCGAGGTTGACGCTTCAGAGGTAGGCGTGGGAGCCATTCTATCCCAGCGCTTCCAGTCTGACGATAAGGTTCATCCTTGCGCTTATTTTTCTCATCGCCTGTCGCCATCTGAGCGCAACTATGATGTGGGTAACCGTGAACTGCTCGCCATCCGCTTAGCCCTAGGCGAATGGCGACAGTGGTTGGAGGGGGCGACCGTTCCTTTTGTCGTTTGGACAGACCATAAGAACCTTGAGTACATCCGTTCTGCCAAACGACTTAATGCCCGTCAAGCTCGTTGGGCGTTGTTTTTCGCTCGTTTCGAGTTTGTGATTTCTTACCGTCCGGGTAGCAAGAACACCAAGCCTGATGCCTTATCCCGTCTGTTTAGTTCTTCTGTGGCTTCTACTGATCCCGAGGGGATTCTTCCTTATGGGCGTGTTGTCGGGTTGACAGTCTGGGGAATTGAAAGACAGGTTAAGCAAGCACTCACGCACACTGCGTCGCCGCGCGCTTGTCCTAGTAACCTCCTTTTCGTTCCTGTTTCCACTCGTCTGGCTGTTCTTCAGTGGGCTCACTCTGCCAAGTTAGCTGGTCATCCCGGTGTTCGAGGCACTCTTGCGTCTATTCGCCAGCGATTTTGGTGGCCGACTCAGGAGCGTGACACGCGCCGTTTCGTGGCTGCTTGTTCGGACTGCGCGCAGACTAAGTCGGGTAACTCTCCTCCTGCCGGTCGTCTCAGACCGCTCCCCATTCCTTCTCGACCATGGTCTCACATCGCCCTAGACTTCATTACCGGTCTGCCTTTGTCTGCGGGGAAGACTGTGATTCTTACGGTTGTCGATAGGTTCTCTAAGGCGGCACATTTCATTCCCCTCGCTAAACTTCCTTCCGCTAAGGAGACGGCACAAATCATTATCGAGAATGTGTTCAGAATTCATGGCCTCCCGTTAGACGCCGTTTCAGACAGAGGCCCGCAATTCACGTCACAATTTTGGAGGGAGTTCTGTCGTTTGATTGGTGCGTCCGTCAGTCTCTCTTCCGGGTTTCATCCCCAGTCTAACGGTCAAGCAGAGAGGGCCAATCAGACGATTGGTCGCATACTACGCAGCCTTTCTTTCAGAAACCCTGCGTCTTGGGCAGAACAGCTCCCCTGGGCAGAATACGCTCACAACTCGCTTCCTTCGTCTGCTACCGGGTTATCTCCGTTTCAGAGTAGTCTGGGTTACCAGCCTCCTCTATTCTCTTCCCAGCTTGCCGAGTCCAGCGTTCCCTCCGCTCAAGCGTTTGTCCAACGTTGTGAGCGCACCTGGAGGAGGGTGAGGTCTGCACTTTGCCGCTACAGGGCACAGACTGTGAGAGCCGCCAATAAACGCAGGATTAAGAGTCCTAGGTATTGTTGCGGCCA
This sequence comes from Oncorhynchus gorbuscha, assembly GCF_021184085.1. NCBI lineage: Eukaryota > Metazoa > Chordata > Actinopteri > Salmoniformes > Salmonidae > Oncorhynchus > Oncorhynchus gorbuscha. The sequence continues at coordinate 45,752,333 of NC_060177.1, read as the reverse complement.
GAGAGTGTGGCTTTCCACTCGCAACCTTCCTCTTACGACAGCTTCTCGTAAGTTGACTCCGCGGTTCATTGGTCCGTTCCGTGTCTCCCAGGTCGTCAATCCTGTCGCTGTGCGACTGCTTCTTCCGCGACATCTTCGTCGCGTCCATCCTGTCTTCCATGTCTCCTGTGTTAAGCCCTTTCTTCGCACCCCCGTTCGTCTTCCCTCCCCCCTCCCGTCCTTGTCGAGAGCGCACCTATTTACAAGGTACATAAGATCATGGACATGCGTTCTCGGGGACGGGGTCACCAATACTTAGTGGATTGGGAGGGTTTACGGTCCTGAGGAGAGGAGTTGGGTTCCGTCTCGGGACGTGCTGGACCGTTCACTCATTGATGATTTCCTCCGTTGCCGCCAGGATTCCTCCTCGAGTGCGCCAGGAGGCGCTCGGTGAGTGGGGGGGTACTGTCATGTTTTGTCATTAATTATCATGTCTTGTCCCTGTGCTTCCCATTCTATTAGTTTCCCTCTGCTGGTCTTATTAGGTTCTTTCCCTCTTTCTATCCCTCTCTCTCCCCCTCCCTCTCTCACTCTCTCGCTCTCTCTTCTCTCTATCGTTCCGTTCCTGCTCCCAGCTGTTCCTATTCCCCTAATCATCATTTAGTCTTCCCACACCTGTTCCCGATCCTTTTCCCTGATTAGAGTCCCTATTTCACTCCTTGTTTCCCGTACCTGCCCTGTCGGATCCTCATTTATAATTCACCGTGCTGTGTTTATGTTTTTCCCTGTCGTGTCGTGTTTCCCTCAGATGCTGCGTGGTGAGCAGGTGTCTGAGTCTGCTAGGTTCAAGTGCCTTCCCGAGGCAACCTGCAGTTCTCGATCAAGTCTCCAGTCTGTTCTCGTCTTTACGTGTAGTATTATGCTTTTTGTTTTGTAAAGTTTATTCTGGATTAAATACTCTGTTTTCGCCAAGTCGCTTTTGGGTCCTCATTCACCAGCATGACAGTTTGTGTTGCACTGCTTTGCTTTATCTTGGCCAGGTCGCAGTTGTAAATGAGAACTTGTTCTGAACTTGCTTACCTGGTTAAATAAAGGTGAAATAAAAAATAATAATAAAATAAATGTACAAACCTACAAGGATAACCGTTGTACAGTCAGTCAACCTCAGCTGTAGTACAGTGACCTCCTGGGTTTTTGCTTTGATGCTTTGTTGTGTGACAAGTAGAGCAATCATTTCATTTCAGTGAAGAATTAGTGTTTACAAAGAGTAATGTATGTACACACACAGACGCACGCACACATGCAGGCACATGCATAGATCCACGCACACAGACATGCGCACACAGACAGACAGACAGACAGACAGACAGACAGACAGACAGACAGACAGACAGACAGACAGACAGACAGACAGACAGACAGACAGACAGACAGACAGACAGACAGACAGACAGACAGACAGACAGACAGACAGACAGACAGACAGACAGACAGACAGACAGACAGACAGACAGACAGACAGACAGACAGACAGACAGACAGACAGACAGACAGACAGACAGACAGACAGACAGACAGACAGACAGACAGACAGACAGACAGACAGACACTTTTAATATGAAAACGAGTGATCTGTTTTGTGGAATGCAGGATCAGTCATGGGACGTGTCTGATGGCTCTAATAAACACCATGGATCATTGTAGAACATTAGATTAGGGCAGGAATGTGTCACAGTGGCTAGTTGCCATGATGACGGAGGAGCTTTATTGCCAAGGAGGTGATGTGGAGATCAGAGGATCAGACAGAAGCCTTGTTCCTAGAGGAAGTAAACAAGAAAATGGATTCCGCACCATAACACATTACACAATAGCTCATTGTGTCCTCAGAAACATCAAACCATAAAAAATCCCTGAACGTCTGGTCTATGGCCTTTCTCCTTGTCAGGCAGGCAGAGAAAGGGCACCCCTCCATCCCTCCAGTGTAGGCTGGATGATATCCTGTGTCCAACCTGTGTTCTTTGTAAATTTAATTTAGTAGGGATTCATCAAGCAAACCGTGGATCTGTGCCCCTGTCTGCATCGGGGGGGGATCAGATTGTTTTTTTTCATATCGTTTCACATATTTCCCTGGGTGTAATCTGCTGTTGTGTGGGCCCCCCCCCCCCCCCCGTGTGTGTGTCCCGGGCTCTGTGACCTCGTCTGATCTGCTGTGATCCGATTGCCTGGCAGGCAATGTGGGATGCAGGGCTAAGCCTCTTTAACACAAGTGTTTAATAACTCAGCAAAATCTGCTTACGTACCCCTCTTGTCCCCCCCCCCATACAGTCACTGCTCACCGTGATAGTCAGGATTTTGCACCCTTCCACACCAAGACACACACACACCCACCCTCACGGAATAATCATGTGTTTTGAAACCAAGGTTATATTATCTTTGACACCAAAACTAACATCATAAATTATGTTCCGCTTTATTTTTTTCTCTTCTAAACTTTGGGCAAAATTCCAATAAGGTTTTTGTGCTTTTTCCAAGCAGGTAAATGATGCCAGGAGATGGTGATGCAGTTTCTCTAGACAGACGGATTGTCTCCTGCAATGTACCAATGTTCCAGCATATTAGTCAGCCACCAATTCTGCAAGTTCTCCCACTTAAAAAGATGAGAGACCTGTAATTTTCATCATAAGTACACTTCAACTATGACAGACAAAATGAGAAAAAAAATCCAAAAAATCACATTGTAGGATTTTTTATGAATTTATTTGCAAATTATGGTGGAAAATAAGTATTTGGTCACCTACAAACAAGCAAGATTTCTGGCTCTCACAGACCTGTAACTTCTTCTTTAAGAGGCTCCTCTGTCCTCCACTCGTTACCTGTATTAATGGAACCTGTTTGAACTTGTTATCAGTATATCGCCCCCCAACCTCAAACAGTCACACTCCAAACTCCACTATGGCCAAGACCAAAGAGCTGTCAAAGGACACCAGAAACAAAATTGTAGACCTGCACCAGGCTGGGAAGAATCTGCAATAGGTAAGCAGCTTGGTTTGAAGAAATCAACTTTGGGAGCAATTATTAAGAAATGGAAGACATACAAGACCATTGATAATCTCCCTCGATCTGGGGCTCCACGCAAGATCTCACCTCGTGGGGTCAAAATGATCACAAGAACGGTGAGCAAAAATTCAAGAACCACACGGGGGGACCTAGTGAATGACCTGCAGAGAGCTGGGACCAAAGTAACAAAGCCTACCATCAGAAACACACTACGCCGCCAGGGACTCAACTCCTACAGTGCCAGGCGTGTCCCCCTGCTGAAACCATTACATGTCCAGGCCCATATGAAGTTTGCTAGAGAGCATTTGGATGATCCAGAAAAAGATTGGGAGAATGTCATATGGTCAGATGAAACCAAAATATAACTTTTTGGTAAGAATTCAACTCGTCGTGTTTGGAGGACAAAGAATGCTGAGTTGCATCCAAAGAATACCATACCTACTGTGAAGCATGGGGGTGGAAACATCATGTTTTGGGGCTGTTTTTCTGCAAAGGGACCAGGACGACTGATCCGTGTAAAGGAAAGAATGAATGGGGCCATGTATCGTGAGATTTTGAGTGAAAACCTCCTTCCATCAGCAAGGGCATTGAAGATGAAACGTGGCTGGGTCTTTCAGCATGACAATGATCCCAAACACACCGCCCGGGCAACGAAGGAGTGGCTTCGTCAAAAGCATTTCAAGGTCCTGGAGTGGCCTAGCCAGTCTGGCTGACTAAATACTTTTTGCCCCACTGTACGTCTGTAAAAGTACCTGCGTCAGTCAAGGCAGAAAGGAGTCAGAACAGGGAAGACTGTCACTGCCTTTTCCGGTGACGTCACCCCCTTATCCGCTTGCTGCCCTAGCATAAGCATCCCTTCCGGACACAAAGTAGTAGCTAGCTAGCGAGATGGAGAATGCAGAGGTTATTTGTGTAATGAGTGAATTTCGGTAGTTTGCACCATCTACTACTAAAACCGCGGCAAAGGTTTTGCCTCCAAACTTTGGTTTCAAATCGCAACGTTCTGAAATGTCTGCCTACAGACTACGGAAAGAGTTCAATTTTTCAGGATTGGCCGGAGAGTCTGGAGACTTATCTGTCTGAAGAGGACCCTCCCAGGAATTTTTTCCCTCCGAAATGTCCAAGAGTATCTGACATCCTCCCCAGACCTGGTGCTGTTGCTCTAGGTCTGGGATTTCCACGACGACTCACGACGAGTGATAGCTAACAGGAAAGAAAAACAACCTACAACACACACATGACTACTAGCCTTCCACGCATAGGCTACTTTCTGTTCCTAACACTTAAACTAAAACTGAAACTTAATAATATAAAAACGAAATAGAAATTTTGATCTAAAACTGAATAAAAACTAGTAAATTCAGTCAGAAAACAAAATGAAACTAAACTGAATTTTTTATAAAAATAGAAAAACACAAAACTATAATAACCTCGTCTGAAACTAATCACTTTGAATTTAGCCACATACAACAATAAACAAGCTGAGTCGTTGAGTTAAGGTGACATGAATAGAGTGGGAGAAACAGAGGGATTTAGACCAGCTTAGAGAGAGAGAGCAAGAGAGAAAGAAAGAAAGAAAGAAGGAAAGAAGGAAAGAAAGAAGGAAAGAAGGAAAGAAAGAAAGAAAGAAAGAAAGAAAGAAAGAAAGAAAGAGGGTAGGTCAGTAAAGCAGGCATAAGCTATTGAAAAGCGAGGTTTGGATACAGGAGGTTGAGAGGTTGTAAGGCATGTGTTTTTCCTGATGTTGCTTCTTAGTTTATCCCATTTCTCAGTGTATGTTTTAGTTTTGTTTAATTGTACTAGAGGTTACTCATAGGGCTGAGAGTCTCAGTGTCTAAGCCTAAATTAAGCATCTGTCTTTATGCTTTTGATAAACGTCCTGCACTCCACAGGTTAGAGAGCTGTGAGCAGAACAGGGTTGCAGTATGGCCTGTGTGTTGTTGGGTGGTGTTAAGCATTTCTAATCGGAGAGAGTTATATGAGTCACTCAGGTGTTGGACACCTGATTTGCATGAGTTCCACAGCTACACGTGTAATGAAACACAGACAGAGCAACCACCACCCCCTCCTTCTCATCACATACACAAGCATGCATGCAATCATGTCACACACAAGCACGCACACACACACACACACACACACACACACACACACACACACACACACACACACACACACACACACACACACACACACACACACACACACACACACACACACACACACACACACACAGTGTTATATTCACAAATACCCTACTGAAAGTAACTAATCTGTGCGGGATACCCATCAGAACGTCTGTCGCCCATCTGGGCCCAATATCCCGGTCGGAACCAAAGCAGCTCCACATGTTGCCTTTGAAGTGGCTCTGAGCCCAGCTGAGGCTAATAAACCATGGGGTTTATGTTGGTTCAGAGGTCGGCCTGGAGGGGGGAGGGAGTGGGGAGGTGGGGGTGCACAGCGTGTCATTTCCATACTGTCTGGTACTCGCCCCCCAAGTTTTCCGTTTTTCTTCTTCTTCAGCCCTCCTGTGAAATCTCATAGCCCTTCTTGGGGTGGGGCTGCTGTGGCTGCTATATCACTGTGTGATCATGGGGTCCATCTGCTAGTGTCTCTGGTGGATTCACTCACCCCTCTGTGCTGTTCCGAAGTCAGTGCTAGACAAACACACAGACATAGTTTATTTTTGTCAAATTATGCCCTTGGATATTAAGACAAGACAGACGGGAATTGTGCCCCCTTTTTCTTTTCAGTTTCAACGCAATCAAACACAATGCATTCAGGGGCTATAAGGGAAATTAGTGCAATATAATGTGGTACCATCTATCAAAAATAAATATCTTACTTAGTCTTCACAATTGAATAACACCATCATGTGGAGCTTCCACCGCCTATGCCTGAATTACTGCACCATGAAGCCGAGTGAAACAAATGACTGGCTTCATAGAACAGCTCAACTGAAAACCTCAAGACAATGTCCATTGCTGACACACCTCAGGACCATGACTCCTGCGTGGCAGCCCTCTCCCCTTCTATTGTGATGAGCGACAAGAGTGGGATCACTCCATTTAGCCTCCCACACGAAGTTGCTTGTTCAGCCCTTATCTGTGAGAGTTTCTCTTCACTACAGCAGGACTGACACGGTCACTGCTGAAATAGCCACTTCTCCTGGCTGTCTCTCTTGTTCTTTATAAAAGCACAGTCATTTGTTTAGCCACCAAATCAGAAATGAATGTACATTTGCAAACCAAATGGAGGCTTGCTTTGCTGGTTATTTTTGTCCTTCAAAGCAGGCGATAATGGTGTGCATCTCCACTCTAAACAAATGTAGGTGGGGGGAACAGAGAAACAGGCCAGAGAGTGGTTTACGAGGGAAATGAAGTGACACTGATCATGTCATGTAAATATCTACCCTGTCTGTCAAAATACAAACAGACCAAACGTTGTTGAAAATGTCAGGCAGCGTTCTACCTTTGGGGTTTGCCTGGAATACAGCTTCTTGTTTACTCTAAACTGGATAGCACAGATGGAATCAACATATAGGTTTGGATTGTAGGGTTAGTAAGTCATGCACTTACATCACTTACTTATTTCGACAAGCATAAGTACTTAGACGTAGCTATGGATAAGGTGTACGTATCTAGACGTACAGTGCCTTGCGAAAGTATTCGGCCCCCTTGAACTTTGCGACCTTTTGCCACATTTCAGGCTTCAAACATAAAGATATAAAACTGTATTTTTTTGTGAAGAATCAACAACAAGTGGGACTGTTATGCAGGTGAATGAGGACCCAAAAGCGACTTGGTGAAAACAGAGTCTTTAATCCAGTAAAGGAAATATGCAATACTCCTAGACAAATCGGAGCGGTAAATAAAGCATAAAAAACAATTCCACTCGTAATGACGAGAACAGACTGGAGACTCGATCATAAACTGTAGGTTGCCTCGGGAAGGCACTTGACCGTAGCAGACTCAGACACCTGCTCACCACGCAGCATCTGAGGGAAACACGACACGACAGGGCGATACAAAGACACAGCACGGTGAACAATATACAAGGATCCGACAGGACAGAAACGGAAAACAAGGGGAGAAATAGGGACTCTAATCAGGGGAAAAGATAGGGAACAGGTGTGGAAAGACTAAATGATTGATTAGGGGAATAGGAACAGCTGGGAGCAGGAACGGAACGATAGAGAGAAGAGAGAGAGGGAGGGAGAGAGAAAAAAGGGAACGAACCTAAAAAGACCAGCAGGGGGAAACGAACAGAAGGGAAAGCATAATGACAAGACAATATATGACAAAACATGACAGTACCCCCCCACTCACCGAGCGCCTCCTGGCGCACTCGAGGAGGAATCCTGGCGGCAACGGAGGAAATCATCAATCAGTGAACGGTCCAGCACGTCCCGAGACGGAACCCAACTCCTCTCCTCAGGACCGTAACCCTCCCAATCCACTAAGTATTGGTGACCCCGTCCCCGAGAACGCATGTCCATGATCCTACGTACCTTGTAAATAGGTGCGCTCTCGACAAGGACGGGAGGGGGGGAGGGAAGACGAACGGGAGTGCGAAGAAAGGGCTTGACACAGGAGACATGGAAGACAGGATGGACGCGACGAAGATGTCGCGGAAGAAGCAGTCGCACAGCGACAGGATTGACGACCTGGGAGACACGGAACGGACCAATGAACCGCGGAGTCAACTTACGAGAAGCTGTCGTAAGAGGAAGGTTGCGAGTGGAAAGCCACACTCTCTGGCCGCAACAATACCTTGGACTCTTAATCCTACGTTTATTGGCGGCTCTCACAGTCTGTGCCCTGTAACGGCAAAGTGCAGACCTCACCCTCCTCCAGGTGTGCTCACAACGTTGGACAAACGCTTGAGCGGAGGGAACGCTGGACTCGGCAAGCTGGGATGAGAACAGAGGAGGCTGGTAACCCAGACTACTCTGAAACGGAGATAACCCGGTAGCCGACGAAGGAAGCGAGTTGTGAGCGTATTCTGCCCAGGGAGCTGTTCTGCCCAAGACGCAGGGTTTCTGAAAGAAAGGCTGCGTAGTATGCGACCAATCGTCTGATTGGCCCTCTCTGCTTGACCGTTAGACTGGGGATGAAACCCGGAAGAGAGACTGACGGACGCACCAATCAAACGACAGAACTCCCTCCAAAACTGTGACGTGAATTGCGGGCCTCTGTCTGAAACGGCGTCTAACGGGAGGCCATGAATTCTGAACACATTCTCGATGATGATTTGTGCCGTCTCCTTAGCGGAAGGAAGTTTAGCGAGGGAATGAAATGTGCCGCCTTAGAGAACCTATCGACAACCGTAAGAATCACAGTCTTCCCCGCAGACAAAGGCAGACCGGTAATGAAGTCTAGGGCGATGTGAGACCATGGTCGAGAAGGAATGGGAAGCGGTCTGAGACGACCGGCAGGAGGAGAGTTACCTGACTTAGTCTGCGCGCAGTCCGAACAAGCAGCCACGAAACGGCGCGTGTCACGCTCCTGAGTCGGCCACCAAAAGCGGTGGCGAATAGAAGCAAGAGTGCCTCGAACGCCGGGATGACCAGCTAACTTGGCAGAGTGAGCCCACTGAAGAACAGCCAGACGAGTAGAAACAGGAACGAAAAGAAGGTTACTAGGACAAGCGCGCGGTGACGCAGTGTGCGTGAGTGCTTGCTTAACCTGTCTTTCAATTCCCCAGACTGTCAACCCGACAACACGCCCATAAGGAAGAATCCCCTCGGGATCAGTAGAAGCCACAGAAGAACTAAAAAGACGGGATAAGGCATCAGGCTTGGTGTTCTTGCTACCCGGACGGTAAGAAATCACAAACTCGAAACGAGCGAAAAACAACGCCCAACGAGCTTGACGAGCATTAAGTCGTTTGGCAGAACGGATGTACTCAAGGTTCTTATAGTCTGTCCAAACGACAAAAGGAACGGTCGCCCCCTCCAACCACTGTCGCCATTCGCCTAGGGCTAAGCGGATGGCGAGCAGTTCGCGGTTACCCACATCATAGTTGCGTTCAGATGGCGACAGGCGATGAGAAAAATAAGCGCAAGGATGAACCTTATCGTCAGACTGGAAGCGCTGGGATAGAATGGCTCCCACGCCTACCTCTGAAGCGTCAACCTCGACAATGAATTGTCTAGTGACGTCAGGAGTAACGAGGATAGGAGCGGATGTAAAACGTTCTTTTAGAAGATCAAAAGCTCCCTGGGCGGAACCGGACCACTTAAAACACGTCTTGACAGAAGTAAGAGCTGTGAGAGGGGCAGCAACTTGACCGAAATTACGAATGAAACGCCGATAGAAATTAGCGAAACCTAGAAAGCGCTGCAACTCGACACGTGACCTTGGAACGGGCCACTCACTGACAGCTTGGACCTTAGCGGAATCCATCTGAATGCCTTCATTGGAAATAACGGAACCGAGAAAAGTAACGGAGGAGACATGAAAAGAGCACTTCTCAGCCTTCACGTAGAGACAATTCTCTAAAAGGCGCTGGAGAACACGTCGAACGTGCTGAACATGAATCTCGAGTGACGGTGAAAAAATCAGGATATCGTCAAGGTAGACAAAAACAAAGATGTTCAGCATGTCTCTCAGAACATCATTAACTAATGCCTGAAAAACAGCTGGCGCATTGGCGAGACCAAACGGCAGAACCCGGTAAGCGTTACGAAGGTCCAACTTAGTAAAGCACCTGGCTCCCTGCAGAATCTCGAAGGCTGATGACATAAGGGGAAGCGGATAACGATTCTTAACCGTTATGTCATTCAGCCCTCGATAATCCACGCAGGGGCGCAGAGTACCGTCCTTTTTCTTAACAAAAAAAACCCCCGCCCCGGCCGGAGAGGAAGAAGGCACTATGGTACCGGCGTCAAGAGACACAGACAAATAATCCTCGAGAGCCTTACGTTCGGGAGCCGACAGAGAGTATAGTCTACCCCGAGGAGGAGTGGTCCCCGGAAGGAGATCAATACTACAATCATACGACCGGTGAGGAGGAAGGGAGTTGGCTCGGGACCGACTGAAGACCGTGTGCAGATCATGATATTCCTCCGGCACTCCTGTCAAATCGCCAGGTTCCTCCTGAGAAGTGGGGACAGAAGAAACGGGAGGGATGGCAGACATTAAACACTTCACATGACAAGAAACGTTCCAGGATAGGATAGAATTACTAGACCAATTAATAGAAGGATTATGACATACTAGCCAGGGATGACCCAAAACAACAGGTGTAAAAGGTGAACGAAAAATCAAAAAAGAAATAGTCTCACTGTGGTTACCAGATACTGTGAGGGTTAAAGGTAGTGTCTCAAATCTGATACTGGGAAGATGACTACCATCTAAGGCGAACATGGGCGTAGGCTTGTCTAACTGTCTGAAAGGAATGTCATGTTTCCGAGCCCATGCTTCGTCCATGAAACAACCCTCAGCCCCAGAGTCTATCAAGGCACTGCATGTAGCACCCGAACCGGTCCAGCGTAGATGGACCGACATAGTAGTACAGGATCTAGATGGAGAGACCTGAGTAGTAGCGCTCACCAGTAGCCCTCCGCTTACTGATGAGCTCTGGCTTTTACTGGACATGAATTGACAAAATGTCCAGCAAGTCCGCAATAGAGGCACAGGCGGTTGGTGATCCTCCGTTCCCTCTCCTTAGTCAAGATGCGAATACCTCCCAGCTGCATGGGCTCAGTCTCTGAGCCAGAGGAGGGAGATGGTTGCGATGCGGAGCAGGGAAACACCGTTGACGCGAGCTCTCTTCCACGAGCTTGGTGACGAAGATCTACCCGTCGTTCTATGCGGATGGCGAGAGCAATCAAAGAGTCCACACTGGAAGGAACCTCCCGGGAGAGAATCTCATCTTTAACCACAGCGTGGAGTCCCTCCAGAAAACGAGCGAGCAGCGCCGGCTCGTTCCAGTCACTAGAGGCAGCAAGAGTGCGAAACTCTATAGAGTAATCCGTTATGGATCGATCACCTTGGCATAGGGAAGCCAGGGCCCTAGAAGCCTCCCTACCAAAAACTGAACGGTCAAAAACCCGAATCATCTCCTCTTTAAAGTTCTGGTAATTGTTAGAACAATCAGCCCTTGCCTCCCAGATAGCTGTGCCCCACTCTCGAGCCCGGCCAGTAAGGAGTGATATGACGTAAGCAACCCGAGCTCTCTCTCTAGAGTATGTGTTGGGTTGGAGAGAGAACACAATATCACACTGGGTGAGAAAGGAGCGGCACTCCGTGGGCTGCCCGGAGTAACAAGGTGGGTTATTAACCCTAGGTTCCGGAGGCTCGGCAGACCAGGAAGTAACAGGTGGCACGAGACGAAGACTCTGGAACTGTCCAGAGAGGTCGGAAACCTGAGCGGCCAGGTTCTCCACGGCATGACGAGCAGCAGACAATTCCTGCTCGTGTCTGCCGAGCATGGCTCCTTGGATCTCGACGGCAGTGTTACGAGCGTCTGTAGTCGCTGGGTCCATTCTTTGGTCGGATCCTTCTGTTATGCAGGTGAATGAGGACCCAAAAGCGACTTGGCGAAAACAGAGTCTTTAATCCAGTAAAGGAAATATGCAATACTCCTAGACAAATCGGAGCGGTAAATAAAGCATAAAAAACAATTCCACTCGTAATGACGAGAACAGACTGGAGACTCGATCATAAACTGTAGGTTGCCTCGGGAAGGCACTTGACCGTAGCAGACTCAGACACCTGCTCACCACGCAGCATCTGAGGGAAACACGACACGACAGGGCGATACAAAGACACAGCACGGTGAACAATATACAAGGATCCGACAGGACAGAAACGGAAAACAAGGGGAGAAATAGGGACTCTAATCAGGGGAAAAGATAGGGAACAGGTGTGGAAAGACTAAATGATTGATTAGGGGAATAGGAACAGCTGGGAGCAGGAACGGAACGATAGAGAGAAGAGAGAGAGGGAGGGAGAGAGAAAAAAGGGAACGAACCTAAAAAGACCAGCAGGGGGAAACGAACAGAAGGGAAAGCATAATGACAAGACAATATATGACAAAACATGACAGGGACACAATCATGAAGTGGAACGACATTTATTGGATATTTCAAACTTTTTTAACAAATCAAAAACTGAAACATTGGGCGTGCAAAATTATTCAGCTCCTTTACTTTCAGTGCAGCAAACTCTCTCCAGAAGTTCAGTGAGGATCTCTGAATGATCCAATGTTGACCTAAATGACTAATGATGATAAATACAATCCACCTGTGTGTAATCAAGTCTCCGTATAAATGCACCTGCACTGTGATAGTCTCAGAGGTCTGTTAAAAGCGCAGAGAGCATCATGAAGAACAAGGAACACACCAGGCAGGTCCGAGATACTGTTGTGAATAAGTTTAAAGCCGGATTTGGATACAAAAAGATTTCCCAAGCTTTAAACATCCCAAGGAGCACTGTGCAAGCGATAATATTGAAATGGAAGGAGTATCAGACCACTGCAAATCTACCAAGACCTGGCCGTCCCTCTAAACTTTCAGCTCATACAAGGAGAAGACTGATCAGAGATGCAGCCAAGAGGCCCATGATCACTCTGGATGGACTGCAGAGATCTACAGCTGAGGTGGGAGACTCTGTCCATAGGACAACAATCAGTCGTATATTGCACAAATCTGGCCTTTATGGAAGAGTGGCAAAAAGAAAGCCATTTCTTAAAGATATCCAGAAAAAGTGTCGCTTAAAAGTTTGCCACAAGCCACCTGGGAGACACACCAAACATGTGGAAGAAGGTGCTCTGGTCAGATGAAACCAAAATTGAACTTTTTGGCAACAATGCAAAACGTTATGTTTCGCGTAAAAGCAACACAGCTCATCACCCTGAACACACCATCCCCACTGTCAAACATGGTGGTGGCAGCATCATGGTTTGGGCCTGCTTTTCTTCAGCAGGGACAGGGAAGATGGTTAAAATTGATGGGAAGATGGATGGAGCCAAATACAGGACCATTCTGGAAGAAAACCTGATGGAGTCTGCAAAAGACCTGAGACTGGGACGGAGATTTGTCTTCCAACAAGACAATGATCCAAAACATAAAGCAAAATCTACAATGGAATGGTTCAAAAATAAACATATCCAGGTGTTAGAATGGCCAAGTCAAAGTCCAGACCTGAATCCAATCGAGAATCTGTGGAAAGAACTGAAAACTGCTGTTCACAAATGCTCTCCATGCAACCTCACTGAGCTCGAGCTGTTTTGCAAGGAGGAATGGGAAAGAATGTCAGTCTCTCGATGTGCAAAACTGATAGAGACATACCCCAAGCCACTTACAGCTGTAATCGCAGCAAAAGGTGGCGCTACAAAGTATTAACTTAAGGGGGCTGAATAATTTTGCACGCCCAATGTTTCAGTTTTTGATTTGTTAAAAAAGTTTGAAATATCCAATAAATGTCGTTCCACTTCATGATTGTGTCCCACTTGTTGTTGATTCTTCACAAAAAAATACAGTTTTATATCTTTATGTTTGAAGCCTGAATGTGGCAAAAGGTCGCAAAGTTCAAGGGGGCCGAATACTTTCGCAAGGCACTGTATTTGTGTGGTAGAAAGCGTATATACAAGTATACTAGTATACTTAACAGCTTGTTAAAGTCTACCCAGAACTCCCAATCCCCTTATCGACTCACTCAATACTATAGTTTCCAAATCTTGCCACAGGACAAACATCAATGAGAAAACCATCACAAATTCTAAGGTTGAATACATATTGTAAGGCTAATCCCACCTGTTTTATGACAAGTCCCGCATTGGGTAAAGACATGCAAGATTCAATCATAATGTCTATCTATTATCTATACATGTCTATTATGGTTGGGCGAGGCTGTACGGACACGCCTGTTGCCCAAATTGATGACGTTTGAGAGTCGAGTGGATACGAACAAATTCGGTTTAGGCAGTGACTACACTATCTAGCTACTTCCCTCTCCTTACTGCGGCAAGTGGGAGTGAAGGACACTGTGCCCGGTGTTGCTGTTGTAGACTTGCAGCACAAACTCTCCCCATTGAGCAGTGTAGACTGTTTCCCTGTGACATTTTTATTTTATTTCATTTTACCTTTATTTAACTAAGCAAGTCAATTAAGAACAAATTCTTATTTTCAATGACGGCCTAGGAACAGTGGGTTAACTGCCTGTTCAGGGGCAGAACGACATCAGATAGTTAGTATCAATATTACAAGTTATTAGTCATGTAGGCTGCTATCCTACTCAAAATAAAAAGAGGGATGGAACAAATTGGAGATGGTGACCAAATCCAAATGCTGACCAATACTACAAGTTTTTTCTCCCATGCCCATCAAAATAGACATCACTTTATTTGACAGGTTTTGACTAGCGCCATGCTGCTGTTGTTGCCATCTAGCAGGCATAAACTTGCAAGCTGCGATGGGCTTATCAGGACAACCGACTGAACCAAATCCATTTGTCGCCCCACTCAACTGTTGTCATGTGTTGTGTTGTTGCCTTAGGTTTCTCTTTATGTAGTGTTGTGGTGTCTCCCTTGTCGTGATGTGTGTTTCGTCCTTTTTTATTTATCCCAGCCCCGTCCCCACAGGATGCCTTTACCTGTTGGTAGGCTGTCATTGTAAATAAGAATGTGTTCTTAATTGACTTGCCTGGTTAAATAAAGATGAAATAAATAAAACATTTAATTCTTCTTCTTCTTCTTTGGTATTATGGCGGTCCACAAACAAATGTTATAGGTGCATGCCGCCACCTACTGTATTGGTCGTGTATCAGCCTACTATTCTGTAGTATGAATTCATTACACTTTGTGAGAAAAAAAATGTGCACTACCAACTAACCCTACACCAATTAAAACCTCACCCCTATTCCATTACATTGTCCCCATCTAATCCTACAGCAGGCCAGCAGACTGGGAGGACAAGACATTATCGTTCAAAACACTTTGTAACTCTTCTGCAGTAGAATCTCGTACACCCAAGTACTTATCTGCTGCTGCCACCGCAACATCTAACATCTGTGATCTATGTTTCCTGATGTACAGTTGAAAACCATGGCCATTAACGCCCCAAATAAACAAATAAAATACTGGAGCACGTTATTCCTATCACTCTTTATTGGCCTCGGCCAACTCACTGGGATCCTCTTAGGATTCCTCATCCTGGACCCATCTTCCTCTACTACTCTCTTCACTGCCTCAGCATACAACACCTTCTGGACTACTCTGGTACTATTCTGATTCTGGCAACCTCAAACTGGAATCTCCCTCCTACACACTACTGCCACATGGCCATCAGCTTGACACCTAAGATACTGTAATGGGTTCGGGAAAAATCTCTCACAGGATAACTGACAAATTCTAACTTGACTTTGTCTGGTAAAGTCTCATTTACATTTACATTTAAGTCATTTAGCAGACGCTCTTATCCAGAGCGACTTACAAATTGGTGCATTCACCTTATGACATCCAGTGGGACAGTCACTTAACAATAGTGCATCTAAAACTTAGGGGGGTGAGAGGGATTACTTATCCTATCCTAGGTATTCCTTAAAGAGGTGAGGTTTCAGGTGTCTCCGGAAGGTGGTGATTGACTCCGCTGTCCTGGCGTCGTGAGGGAGTTTGTTCCACCATTGGGGGCCAGGGCAGCGAACAGTTTTGACTGGGCTGAGCGGGAGCTGTACTTCCTCAGTGGTAGGGAGGCGAGCAGGCCAGAGGTGGATGAACGCAGTGCCCTTGTTTGGGTGTAGGGCCTGATCAGAGCCTGGAGGTACTGAGGTGCCGTTCCCCTCACAGCTCCGTAGGCAAGCACCATGGTCTTGTAGCGGATGCGAGCTTCAACTGGAAGCCAGTGGAGAGAACGGAGGAGCGGGGTGACGTGAGAGAACTTGGGAAGGTTGAACACCAGACGGGCTGCGGCGTTCTGGATGAGTTGAAGGGGTTTAATGGCACAGGCAGGGAGCCCAGCCAACAGCGAGTTGCAGTAATCCAGACGGGAGATGACAAGTGCCTGGATTAGGACCTGCGCCGCTTCCTGTGTGAGGCAGGGTCGTACTCTGCGGATGTTGTAGAGCATGAACCTACAGGAACGGGCCACCGCCTTGATGTTGGTTGAGAACGACAGGGTGTTGTCCAGGATCACGCCAAGGTTCTTGGCGCTCTGGGAGGAGGACACAATGGAGTTGTCAACCGTGATGGCGAGATCATGGAACGGGCAGTCCTTCCCGGGAGGAAGAGCAGCTCCGTCTTGCCGAGGTTCAGCTTGAGGTGGTGATCCGTCATCCACACTGATATGTCTGCCAGACATGCAGAGATGCGATTCGCCACCTGGTCATCAGAAGGGGGAAAGGAGAAGATTAATTGTGTGTCGTCTGCATAGCAATGATAAGAGAGACCATGTGAGGTTATGACAGAGCCAAGTGACTTGGTGTATAGCGAGAATAGGAGAGGGCCTAGAACAGAGCCCTGGGGGACACCAGTGGTGAGAGCGCGTGGTGAGGAGACAGATTCTCGCCACGCCACCTGGTAGGAGCGACCTGTCAGGTAGGACGCAATCCAAGCGTGGGCCGCGCCGGAGATGCCCAACTCGGAGAGGGTGGAGAGGAGGATCTGATGGTTCACAGTATCGAAGGCAGCCGATAGATCTAGAAGGATGAGAGCAGAGGAGAGAGAGTTAGCTTTAGCAGTGCGGAGCGCCTCCGTGATACAGAGGAGAGCAGTCTCAGTTGAATGACTAGTCTTGAAACCTGACTGATTTGGATCAAGAAGGTCATTCAGAGAGAGATAGCGGAGAGATAGATCTCTGCATCAAACCTCAGTGTCTTCACTGTTTCACCACTCTCTCCACTGGGTCTGCATTGCACCAAACGGCGGGCATCACAGACACCTTAAATCTTTATCTTCAGTTGACCCTCCTCAACATTTAACGCCACTCCAGTACTGACTCTTTTCAACAGCGCCCTGAGAGGAACGCTAGTCACAGTTCTTGTCCCCAGTTACGTGGGGCAGAGCACAAGCTCCCCTCTGGATGACAGAAACCCAACATCTACACAATTCCACTTCTAGTCACTGTCACCGACCCAATATTCCCCAACCTCTTCTCCACCCAACCTGACACCACATATGGATCCGCCAGAAAGCAAGGATCCATTCTTCAAAAATCTTACTCCAACTGGGCTCAAACTCGGCGGTCTTCACCGCACCTGCCAGAGCAGTTAATTCATCCTCACTCTCGTCATGTTCAATTTCCTTCTGCAGCACTCTATATTTACTCTTAATATGTTCCACTTTCTTCCTTTTTCCCTTCCAGCCTTCTTACCAACCTCTATGGGTTCCTCTGACTCCATTCGGGGGTACTTGCCATCTTCCCTATTCCTCAAGACCGCTGAGAAAACTTGAGACCACAACTTGTTCTTCTATACTATTGTTGTTTTTATCCCCACCAAGTAACTTATGTTTATTTTCGCTTCCCTCATGGAACCCAGCCCTGTCAACGAATTCACTTAGTCAACCGGGCTACAGGAAGGGGGTCATCACTGGTTACCACCAAGCCCCCAAACATGACTCTCAGCTGCGTGACATACGTCATCCATTTGGGAACCAGGCGTGTCTGTATAGCCTCCCATTGTGGCTACAGTATATTCACCTGGTGAAGACACAACTACAAACTTCTAATAGCAGGGCGTTCAAGGAATTGGTCTGATGGGGGATTCGTGATGTCATCGCGCATTTAAGGACCTTTAACGGCACCACGTTACTTTGATTGATAGCTGAGATCTGTCACTCTTCAGTAGCTAGCTGCTTTGTGCGCCATTCCTTGCTAAACCTATCTGTCATTCGGGATTGGCTAGTGTCTGTGTTGTTCAAACTAATCGCCCGGCTTGAATACATTTATAGAAAATCTATTGGTGGATTCTACAAATCGCATAATTTCGTCACGTGAAAAGACCTGTGGCTATTGGCCTGTGCAATATTCGGGGGCGGTTCTTTTTCTGGTTAGTTGGGTGGGGGTTCGATTATCTGGCACTGGCTTTCCCATGAGGGGAGCTTGAACCTGGGTGAAAAGGGATTGCATTCGTTATGGAACTGGACTACCTCTGGGCGTGTGCCAGGTTCCCCATCCAAAACCCATGGCTAAATAGGTTCAAAACAAAAGTGAAGTAGCCTAGGCTAGATTAAGCACTTGTAGTAAAGATTTGCTTGATAAAAACGCTATATCTACCTTCCTAATGAAAATTCGTTTAAAAAAAACATATTTTATGGATGTTTTATGCTGAGAATTTGACCAAGCGGTACAGATTGCGGTTCGATTTAAGATAGGCGCTCCTCGCTACCTTTGCCCGTTCACCATAGAGCGGTGCACCGCGGCTCAGGTTAATAGAACTCCCTCCGTCTGAAACCGCGTGAGAAAGTTGCCTTTGAGACAAGCTAACGTTATATTTTGTTGTGATGGTATAGTGGGGGTTGTTATTATCAAAACCTTTCTTGCACAACACCCCCATTTACTCGAATACAGGTTATTCTTCGGATAACGAATATTAATTTATACCGAGCATTCACCACAAGCTATTGCGGCAAGTCAAATTGCAATTAACTTCTGTGGATTTGTCTCAGTAGCCTACGCTTCTCATTACCGCGTTGTGGGTTTGGCTTGTTGACTAACTGGAGTTTCGGGCTATTCGTATATTGCTGGGTGGACAGGATTACACGGTCTACATGAATAGGAGGACTATTAGGTTACTTTTTTTTGTCCTCACCTGTTCTTTTTCTCCCTTCTATGGTTAATACATGATCGTATGCTGGAGTAGCCTACAGCGAGTGAAAAGGAGATTCTTACATACATCATTCACCGGAGCACCGCTGATAGAGAGTTGACTGGAGATCTATGAGGACAAATGGTCGGACGTGTTTGTGGCATTTAACGGACAGTCTCGGAAGGAGCTAGGATGAATTTATCGTAACCTGGAGCATCCTCGCGCCTGTCCCTATTTTGTTAGCAGACGGGTTTATCAGGAACCGGGCATCTGCCGAGGTAGAACGATGTATCCCCAGGGTCGACACCCGGTAAGGTTGGCCAGTGAAAAACATTCCCCATCCGCAAATTCTCTGCACTCATTTGTCATGTTGAACCATTTTAGCATTTGTATAGCTCTGTATGCCCACGATGGCGGGTCGGTCGAAGTTCCTTTGTTTGTCTTTGCGGTTGTCGGCATGTAACATTTCTGCAATGAGTTTATCATGATGCACTCCCAGTAATTAGGGCAAGACGTATTATCTCACATGGCAGCGAATGCCGTATAGCTTTTTGTCTAATTCACTACTAATTAGCCTACAGCTAAAGTATTTGAAATGCTTCATCAGATGCAGAAACACAGGTTTTGAATTATGTGTTTTCTTATTTAAATTTTCTTATTTTTACAGACACCCCACCAGGCCCCAGGCCAACCTTTCAAATTCACCATCCCAGAGTCACTGGACCGCATCAAAGAGGAGTTCCAGTTTCTCCAAGCTCAGTACCACAGGTGAGTGGCTGTTCAACACACACACATACTCTTGAGGCCAAGATGTCACTGTTTGTGTGCTCAGACTGTATAGGTCTAAGACATGCAGATGTGCTTGTTGAGCCAGAGGGGTGGCGTCTGAGGTCAGATTATTATAAATCCCCTCTTATTCCCCATGTGTGCAACTGCATGTTGCTGTCTTTGGGACTAGTGAGAGGTAAAGCAGTGAGCTGGAATGCCCTGCATTTTTTATTTCACCTTTATTTAACCAGGTAGGCTAGTTGAGAACAGGTTCTCATTTGCAACTGCGACCTGGCCAAGATAAAGCATAGCAGTGTGAACAGACAACACAGAGTTACACATGGAGTAAACAATTAACAAGTCAATAACACAGAGAAAAAAGGGGAGTCTATATACAATGTGTGCAAAAGGCATGAGGAGGTAGGCGAATAATTACAATATTGCAGATTAACACTGGAGTGATAAATGATCATGTACAGGTAGAGATATTGGTGTGCAAAAGAGCAGAAAAGTAAATAAATAAAAACTGTGGGGATGAGGTAGGTGAAAATGGGTGTGCTATTTACCAATAGATTATGTACAGCTGCAGCGATCGGTTAGCTGCTCAGCTAGCTGATGTTTGAAGTTGGTGAGGGAGATAAAAGTCTCCAACTTCAGCGATTTTTGCAATTTGTTCCAGTCACAGGCAGCAGAGTACTGGAACGAAAGGCGGCCGAATGAGGTGTTGGCTTTAGGGATGATCAATGAGATACACCTGCTGGAGCGCGTGCTACGGATGGGTGTTGCCATCGTGACCAGTGAGCTGAGATAAGGCGGAGCTTTGCCTAGCATGGCCTTGTAGATGACCTGAAGCCAGTGGGTCTGGCGACGAATATGTAGCGAGGGCCAGCCGACTAGAGCATACAAGTCGCAGTGGTGGGTAGTGTAAGGTGCTTTAGTGACAAAACGGATGGCACTGTGATAAACTGCATCCAGTTTGCTGAGTAGAGTGTTGGAAGCAATTTTGTAGATGATGTCGCCGAAGTCGAGGATCGGTAGGATAGTCAGTTTTACTAGGGTAAGCTTGGCAGCGTGAGTGAAGGAGGCTTTGTTGCGGAATAGAAAGCCGATTCTTGATTTGATTTTCGATTGGAGATGTTTGATATGGGTTTGGAAGGAGAGTTTGCAGTCTAGCCAGACACCTAGGTACTTATAGGTGTCGACATATTCAAGGTCGGAACCATCCAGTGTGGTGATGCTAGTCGGGCATGCGGGTGCACCCGTGACCGGCTCGGAAACCAGATTGCATAGCGGAGAAGGTACGGTGGGATTTGAGATGGTCAGTGACCTGTTGTTGACTTAGCTTTCGAAGACCTTGGATAGGCAGGGCAGGATGGATATAGGTCTGTAACAGTTTGGGTCCAGGGTGTCTCCCCCTTTGAAGAGGGGGATGACTGCGGCAGCTTTCCAATCCTTGGGGATCTCAGACGATATGAGAGGTTGAACAGGCTGGTAATAGGGGTTGCGACAATGACGGCGGATAGTTTCAGAAATGGAGGGTCCAGATTGTCAAGCCCAGCTGATTTATACGGGTCCAGGTTTTGCAGCTCTTTCAGAACATCTGCTATCTGGATTTGGGTAAAGGAGAACCTGGAGAGGCTTGGGCGAGGAGCTGCGGGGGGGCCGGAGCTGTTGGCCGAGGTAGGAGTAGCCAGGCGGAAGGCATGGCCAGCCGTTGAGAAATGCTTGTTGAAGTTTTCGATAATCATGGATTTGTCGGTGGTGACCGTGTTCCCTAGCCTCAGTGCAGTGGGCAGCTGGGAGGAGGTGCTCTTGATCTCCATGGACTTCACAGTGTCTCAGAACTTTTTGGAGTTGGAGCTACAGGATGCAAACTTCTGCCTGAAGAAGCTGGCCTTAGCTTTCCTGACTGACTGCGTGTATTGGTTCCTGACTTCCCTGAACAGATCACAGTATCAGGCAGTAGGCTATATTGCTGCTACTATAGCCCTAGACTTATAACTTACGTTACTGGAAAAGGGTAAACAAATATTTCTCTTCCGTGATTCCAAGAGGTTTAGATGACCATGTTTATCTGAACTGAATTTTGAATGTTTTCTGGTTGTGTTCAGGATTGGTGATGGTATCTGAGGCCTCTTGCTTTGTTTTGATTGTGTCCCTGTCTTCGGCAGTTTGAAATTGGAGTGTGAGAAGCTGGCCAGTGAGAAGACAGAGATGCAGAGGCACTATGTTATGGTGAGTCCAATCAGCACAATCTATGTTCAACTCTCAACCAGTCAACTTGTAGATGTTAACACTGTCAATGTGTGGCTAGATATAATTGCCACATTGTACATGCAAGCTTATGGTTAACTCTTATTGTTGCTCACACACACACGTGAACAGGACTACACACACACTCATCATTTACAAACACACATTGTCTCTCACATGCTGTGCTTAATGATTTCCAGTACATTATTGAGTTGGAGTGATTACCACATTTTGAGGTTGTTTTGTCCTTTTCAAACACCAGTAGTATTATTCACATATCTCTCTTATGGCCAAGAAGCAGTCTACATTGAGATGTAGGAAATTGGAATTTACTGTAATCCTAGTAACTCCAACTCTGTCATCCACAGTACTATGAAATGTCTTACGGGCTGAACATTGAAATGCACAAACAGGTAAGCCTCACACACTCTTCTCTATCTCTCCTCTATAGTGTGTGTCTGTGTGGGTTCACCCAGGGAAGTGTGTTTTATCAGAGTTTATCAATGATCGATGGTACTCTGTTTCTCTCTAGTTAGACCCGGTGATATGAGCCCATAGGCAGGATGAATTACTCTGATTGATTGGTATTGTCTGGAGGAGTAGCCTGTTTTATTGTATTGAAGAGGCTGGGCTGGGGAAGGCATAGGAATCAATCACGGAACTCCCTGATCCAGGAAATGCAAAGGAGCACTCCCATATATCACACACACAAGTTTGCCCCACAGGACCAGAGCACTCTGGCTCATAGCATTTACCAGTAATTACCACAGAAATCGATTGGTCAGGACAGAGGAAATTGGAGGTGGATTGGCCTGGGTGGTTTGCTGAGGGAGGATTTATGTGGGTTCTATGTCTCTCCCCCTCTCTCTTTCTGATACTAATGCATGCCTCCTATTGTGAGGGAGATGCAGTTTCTGCTCATTGTCTCCAGAGTGGGGCGTATTGTGAGTGATGTATCCGTACTGCCTCCTCACTGTAGCCTGTTGCTCTGGCCACACCAGCCCCAGGCTAATATGGCCTCTCCTTGGAGCAGTGGAAGCTGCTAAGGGGAGGACGGCTCATAATAATGTCCGGAACGGAGCAAATGGAATGGCATCAAACGCATGGAAACTATTTAAACTATGACATTTTTGTCCGATAGCTGATATTTTCCTTGCCCAAAAAAATGATACTGATATTTAGAATTTTAGCAGCCTTTTTAAGCATAATAGTACAGTTAAATAGTTAACACACACATGGACGCAGCGGTCCAAGGCACTGCATCTCAGTGCAAGAGGCGTCACTACAGTCCCCGGTTCGAATCCAGGCTGTATCACATCCGGTCATCCAGGTTTGGCCAGAGTAGGCTGTCATTGTATGTCCCCATTACCGGTAAAACATAATCAAAAACCTATTTCTTTCACTTACTTGCTGTGCTGTTTCGTTGTTCCGTCGTTTCATTCTGAACCAGGATTTCATCATGCATGTCAAGCAGTGAAGTTTCAGCTGTGTCTGTCCATGGCCTCGCTTCCTCAGTGCGCACTGTGTCTGTTTCCATCTTGTTCCGCTGTGTATGTAACACATTCATGAGCATGCAATATGACTTTTCTCAGTACGAAATCCTCAGCGACCCTCTGTGCTGTCAGATTCCAAATGCTCACGGGGCTGATATCGCTGGTCCAAATGTCAGTCGTGAAGCTGATAGCAGTGACGCAATTGTATTAAAATGTTTATTCTTTTTATTTTTTTGCAGTGATGCTATCACTGTGTAACTCCGGTAGGGCAACATCTGAAAAATAGCGCTCTTGGTAGTGTGTACTGGTGCTTGACCAGTCTGCGAAAGCCAACATCACCCACGACAGAGAATTGTTGATTGTCAAGGGCAATGAATTCCACTATTTTGGCATTTTAATTTAATTTAGCTTTTGAGTTGTCTAGATGAAATTTTCTTACTCTTTCAAATGACTGCTCAACTTGTTGACTGCTCGATCCACACAGCAGATATTGTGGGCTAGGTTAGGAATGCTGTGTTGCACGTGTAGCGCAAAATTTTACATTGCGTCATTACGTCATGTACCTACATTATACAGGTATGCACATCGGCTTTGATATCGATTTTGCACATCGGCGTTAAACCAGACATCGGGCTGATGCCGACGTTGGCATTTTTGGCTAATATCGTCCGATTCCGATAAGTTCACCGATATATTGTGCATCCCTAATGGAAACTAGAGGTCCACCGATTAATCGCAATGTTTTCAAGTTCAAGTTTTCATAACAATCGGTATTTTTGGACACCGATTTGGCTGTTTTTTATTTTATTTTAAATTTATTATTATTTTATTTTTTGTACACCTTGATTTAATCTTTATTTAACTAAGTCAGTTAACACATTCTTACTTTCAATGACGGCCTAGGAACGATGGGTTTACTGCCTTGTTCATGGGCAGAACGGCAGATTTTTACCTTGTCAGCTCGGGGATTCAATCTTGCAACCTTACAGTTAACTAGTCCAATGCTCTAACCACCTGATTACATTGCACTCCACGAGGAGCCTGTCGTTCCCATAGCAATGATAAAAACATTCCCTAACCAGAAACCGTGGATTGATGGCAGCATTCGCGTGAAACTGAAAGCGCGAACCACTGCTTTTAATCAGGGCAAGGTGTCTGGCAACATGACCAAATACAAACAGTGCAGCTATTCCCTCCGCAAGGCTATTAAACAAGCTAAGCGTCAGTACAGAGACTAAGTGGAATCTCAATTCAATGGCTCAGACACAAGAGGCATGTGGCAGGGTCTACAGTCAATCACGGACTACAAGAAGAAACCCAGCCCAGTCACGGACCTGGATGTCTTGCTCCCAGGCAGACTAAATAACTTGTTTTGCCCGCTTTGAGGACAATACAGTGCCACTGACACGGCCTGCAACGAAAACATGCGGTCTCTCCTTCACTGCAGCCGAGGTAAGACATTTAAACGTGTTAACCCTCGCAAGGCTGCAGACCCAGACGGCATCCCCAGTCGCGCCCTCAGAGCATGCGCAGACCAGCTGGCCGGTGTGTTTACGGACATATTCAATCAATCCCTATACCAGTCTGCTGTTCCCACATGCTTCAAGAGGGCCACCATTGTTCCTGTTCCCAAGCTAAGGTAACTGAGCTAAACGACTACCGCCCCGTAGCACTCACTTCCATCATCATGAAGTGCTTTGAGAGACTAGTCAAGGACCATATCACCTCCACCCTACCTGACACCCTAGACCCACTCCAATTTGCTTACCGCCCAAATAGGTCCACAGACGATGCAATCTCAACCACACTGCACACTGCCCTAACCCACCTGGACAAGAGGAATACCTATGTGAGAATGCTGTTCATCGACTACAGCTCGGCATTCAACACCATAGTACCCTCCAAGCTCGTCATCAAGCTCGAGACCCTGGGTCTCATTTACATTACATTTACATTTAAGTCATTTAGCAGACGCTCTTATCCAGAGCGACTTACAAATTGGTGCATTCACCTTATGCCATCCAGTGGAACAACCACTTTACAATAGTGCATCTAAATATTTTAAGGGGGGGTGAGAAGGATTACTTTATCCTATCCTAGGTATTCCTTAAAGAGGTGGGGTTTCAGGTGTCTCCGGAAGGTGGTGATTGACTCCGCTGTCCTGGCGTCGTGAGGGAGTTTGTTCCACCATTGGGGAGCCAGAGCAGCGAACAGTTTTGACTGAGCTGAGCGGGAACTGTACTTCCTCAGTGGTAGGGAGGCGAGCAGGCCAGAGGTGGATGAACGCAGTGCCCTTATTTGGGTGTAGGGCCTGATCAGAGCCTGGAGGTACTGAGGTGCCGTTCCCCTCACAGCTCCGTAGGCAAGCACCATGGTCTTGTAGCGGATGCGAGCTTCAACTGGAAGCCAGTGGAGAGAGCGGAGGAGCGGGGTGACGTGAGAGAACTTGGGAAGGTTGAACACTAGACGGGCTGCGGCGTTCTGGATGAGTTGTAGGGGTTTAATGGCACAGGCAGGGAGCCCAGCCAACAGCGAGTTGCAGTAATCCAGACGGGAGATGACAAGTGCCTGGATTAGGACCTGCGCCGCTTCCTGTGTGAGGCAGGGTCGTACTCTGCGGATGTTGTAGAGCATGAACCTACAGGAACGGGCCACCGCCTTGATGTTAGTTGAGAACGACAGTTTGTTGTCCAGGATCACGCCAAGGTTCTTAGCGCTCTGGGAGGAGGACACAATGGAGTTGTCAACCGTGATGGCGAGATCATGGAACGGGCAGTCCTTCCCCGGGAGGAAGAGCAGCTCCGTCTTGCCGAAGTTCAGCTTGATGTGGTGATCCGTCATCCACACTGATATGTCTGCCAGACATGCAGAGATGCGATTCGCCACCTGGTCATCAGAAGGGGGAAAGGAGAAGATTAATTGTGTGTCGTCTGCATAGCAATGATAGGAGAGACCATGTGAGGTTATGACAGAGCCAAGTGACTTGGTGTATAGCGAGAATAGGAGAGGGCCTAGAACAGAGCCCTGGGGGACACCAGTGGTGAGAGCGCGTGGTGAGGAGACAGATTCTCGCCACGCCACCTGGTAGGAGCGACCTGTCAGGTAGGACGCAATCCAAGCGTGGGCCGCGCCGGAGATGCCCAACTCGGAGAGGGTGGAGAGGAGGATCTGATGGTTCACAGTATCGAAGGCAGCCGATAGGTCTAGAAGGATGAGAGCAGAGGAGAGAGAGTTAGCTTTAGCGGTGCGGAGCGCCTCCGTGATACAGAGAAGAGCAGTCTCAGTTGAATGACTAGTCTTGAAACCTGACTGATTTGGATCAAGAAGGTCATTCTGAGAGAGATAGCGGGAGAGCTGACCAAGGACGGCACGTTCAAGAGTTTTGGAGAGAAAAGAAAGAAGGGATACTGGTCTGTAGTTGTTGACATCGGAGGGATCGAGTGTAGGTTTTTTCAGAAGGGGTGCAACTCTCGCTCTCTTGAAGACGGAAGGGACGTAGCCAGCGGTCAGGGATAAGTTGATGAGCGAGGTGAGGTAAGGGAGAAGGTCTCCGGAAATGGTCTGGAGAAGAGAGGAGGGGATAGGGTCGAGCGGGCAGGTTGTTGGGCGGCCGGCCGTCACAAGACGCGAGATTTCATCTGGAGAGAGAGGGGAGAAAGAGGTCAGAGCACAGGGTAGGGCAGTGTGAGCAGAACCAGCGGTGTTGTTTGACTTAGCAAACGAGGATCGGATGTCGTCTCGACCCCGCCCTGTGCAACTGGGTACTGGACTTCCTGACGGGCCGCCCCCAGGTGGTGAGGGTAGGCAACAACATCTCCTCCCCGCTGATCCTCAACACTGGGGCCCCAAAAGGGTGCGTTCTGAGCCCTCTCCTGTACTCCCTGTTCACCCACGACTGCGTGGCCACGCACGCCTCCAACTCAATCATCAAGTTTGCGGACGACACAACAGTGGTAGGCTTGATTACCAACAACGACGAGACGGCCTACAGGGAGGAGGTGAGGGCCCTCGGAGTGTGGTGTCAGGAAAATAACCTCACACTCAACGTCAACAAAACTAAGGAGATGATTGTGGACTTCAGGAAACAGCAGAGGGAACACCCCCCTATCCACATTGATGGAACAGTAGTGGAGAGGGTAGCAAGTTTTAAGGTCCTCGGCATACACATCACAGACAAACTGAATTGGTCCACTCACACTGACAGCGTCGTGAAGAAGGTGCAGCAGCGCCTCTTCAACCTCAGGAGGCTGAAGAAATTCGGCTTGTCACCAAAAGCACTCACAAACTTCTACAGATGCACAATCGAGAGCATCCTGGCGGGCTGTATCACCGCCTGATACGGCAACCGCTCCGCTCTCAACCGTAAGGCTCTCCAGAGGGTAGTGAGGTCTGCACAACGCATCACCGGGGGCAAACTACCTGCCCTCCAGGACACCTACACCACCCGATGTTACAGGAAGGCCATGAAGATCATCAAGGACATCAACCACCCGAACCACTGCCTGTTCACCCCGCTATCATCCAGAAGGCGAGGTCAGTACAGGTGCATCAAAGCTGGGACCGAGAGACTGAAAAACAGCTTCTATCTCAAGGCCATCAGACTGATAAACAGCCACCACTAACATTGAGTGGCTGCTGCCAACACACTGTCATTGACACTGATCCAACTCCAGCCACTTTAATAATGGGAATTGATGGGAAATGATGTAAATATATCACTAGCCACTTTAAACAATGCTACCTTATATAATGTTACTTATCCTACACTATTCATCTCATATGCATACGTATATACTGTACTCTACATCATCGACTGTATCCTTATGTAATACATGTATCACTAGCCACTTTAACTATGCCACTTTGTTTGTCTACATACTCATCTCATATGTATATACTTTACTCTATACCATCTACTGTATGCTGCTCTGTACCATCACTCATTCATATATCCTTATGTACATATTCTTTATCCCCTTAGACCGTGTATAAGACAGTAGTTTTGGAATTGTTAGTTAGATTACTTGTTGGTTATCACTGCATTGTCGGAACTAGAAGCACAAGCATTTCGCTACACTCGCATTAACATCTGCTAACCATGTGTATGTGACAAATAAAATTTGATTTGATTTGTTACGTGAATGCAGTAAGCCAAGGTAAGTTGCTAGCTAGCACTAAACTTATAAAAAACAATCAATCATAATCACTAGTTAACTACACATTGTTGATGATATTACTAGTTTATCTAGCGTGTCCCGCGTTGCATGTAATCGATGCGGTGCGTATTCATGAAAAAGGACTGTAGTTGCTCCAATGTGTTTATGGTTAGGTATAACCATAAACATCAATGTCTTTCTTAAAATCAATACACAGAAGTATATATTTTTAAACCTGCATATTTAGCTAAAAGAAATCCAGGTGTATAGCAGGCAATATTAACCAGGTGAAATTGTGTCACTTCTCTTGCGTTCATTGCACGCAGAGTCAGTGTATATGCAACAGTTTGGGCCGCCTAATTTGCCAGAATTTTCCGTAATTATGACATAACATTAAAGGTTGTGCACTGTAACAGGAATATTTAGACTTATGGATGCCACCCATTAGATAAAATACCAAACAGTTCAGTATTTCACTGAAATAATTAAAGTTTTGTTTTCGAGATGATAGTTTCTGGATTCGACCATATTAATTACCTAAGACTCATATTTCTGTGTGTTATTATATCATAATTAAGCCTATGATTTGATAGAGCAGTCTGACTGAGCGGTGGTAGGCAGAAGCAGGATCGTAAGCATTCATTCCAACGGCACTTTACTGCGTTTGCCAGCAGCTCTTCGCAATGCTTCAAGCATTGTGCTGTTTTACTTCAAGCCTATCAACTCTCGAGATTAGGCTGGTGTAACCGATGTGAAATGGCTAGCTAGTTAGCGGGGTGCGCGCTAATAGTGTTTCAAACGTCACTCGCTCTGAGACTTGGAGTGGTTATTCCCCTTGCTCTGCATGGGTAACGCTGCTTCGAGGGTGGCTGTTGTCGATGTGTTCCTGGTTCGAGCCCAGGTAGGAGCGAGGAGTGGGACGGAAGCTATACTGTTACACTGGCAGTACTAAAGTGCCTATAAGAACATCCAATAGTCCAATGTTAATGAAATAGAAATGGTATAGAGAAATAGTCCTATAATTCCTATAACTACAACCTAAAACTTCTTACCTGGGAATATTGAAGACTCACGTTAAAAGGAACCACCAGCTTTCATATGTTCTCATGTTCTGAGCAAGGAACTGAAACTTTACTTTCTTACATGGCACATATTGCACTTTTACTTTCTTCTCCAATGCTTTGTTTTTGCATTATTTAAACCAAATTGAACATGTTTCATTATTTATTTGTGGCTAAATTGATTTTATTGATGTATTATATTAAGTTAAGTGTTCATTCAGTATTGTTGTAATTGTCATTATTACAAATAAAAAATCGGCCAATTTAATCGGTATCAGCTGTTTTTGGGTCCTCAATAATCGGTATCGGCGCTGAAAAATCATAATCGGTCGACCTCTAATGGAAACCATGATGTATTTGATACCATTCCACCTATTCCGTGCTAGCCATTACCACAAGCCCGTCCTCCCCAATGAAGCTGCCACCAACCTCCTGTGGCTTGGAGCTCCTGTGTCTGCTAGCTGGGAGTTTTGAGTTTTAGGAGAATGGAGAGCAGGCCCGTTTTCCTGCTCAAATAAAGGTATTGGGGCTGAATTCTAAACTCACTCCTAGGGACTTTACGTAGATCCTAACGGAATTGAATGGCGATCCATTAACTGGTATGGTATTAGGTCTAACTCCATCTTGCCCTCTGATAGGTTGAAATTTAACCTATCCAGTCCTCAGGTGAGCTACAGAACCAGCAGTACCTGAGAGTTAAAGGGCGACTGCACTTCCTTATTTGGCCTTGTTTTTCAGCACTGCTTATTAAGAAATGGTAGCGGCCATGACTGAAGGTAAACGAGAGTTTGATTTGAGAGTCTTTGACATTTAATCACAGCAAACTGTAGCTAGTCAATTTGAGTTACAACATTATTGAAAGCAAGCTGGCAACATGCATCAAACGTCATCAGGTTTGCATTGTAACTTCCGGCGCCGACTGAGATGGCCGCCTCGCTTCGCGTTCCTAGGAAACTATGCAGTTTTTTTTTTTTTTTACGTGTTATTTCTTACATTAGTACCCCATGTCATCTTAGGTTTCATTACATGCAGTCGAGAAGAACTACTGAATATAAGATTAGCGTCAACTCACCATCAGTACGACCAAGAATATGTTTTCCGCGACGCGGATCCTGTATTCTGCCTTACAAACAGGACAACGGAATGGATCGCATGCAGCGACCCAAGGAAACGACTCCGAAAAAGAGGGAAACGCGGCGGTGTTCTGGTCAGACTCCGGAGACGGGCACATCGCGCACCACTTCCCAGCATTCTTCTTGCCAATGTCCAGACTCTCGACAACAAGGTTGATGAAATCCGAGCAAGGGTGGCATTCCAGAGGGACATCAGAGACTGCAACGTTCTCTGCTTTACGGAAACATGGCTTACTGGGAAGACTCTATCCAGGGCGGTGCAGCCAACGGGTTTCTCCACGCATCGCGCCGACAGAAACAAACATATCTCTGGTAAGAAGAGTGGCGGGGGCGTATGCCTCATGACTAACGGGACATGGTGTGATGAAGGAAACATACAGGAACTCAAATCCTTCTGTTCACCTGATTTAGAATTCCTCACAATCAAATGTAGACCGCATTATCTTCCAAGAGAATTCTCTTCGATTATAATCACAGCCGTATATATCCCCCCCCAAGCAGACACATCGATGGCTCTGAACGAACTTTATTTAACTCTTTGCAAACTGGAAACCATTTATCCGGAGGCTGCATTCATTGTAGCTGGGGATTTTAACAAAGCTAATCTGAAAACAAGACTCCCTAAATTTTATCAGCATATCGATTGCGCAACCAGGGGTGGTAAAACCTTGGATCATTGTTACGCTAACTTCCGCGACGCATATAAGGCCCTGCCCCGCCCCCCTTTCGGAAAAGCTGACCACGACTCCATTTTGCTGATCCCTGCCTACAGGCAGAAATTAAAACAAGAGGCTCCCACGCTGAGGTCTGTCCAACGCTGGTCAAACCAAGCTGACTCTACACTCCAAGACTGCTTCCATCACGTGGACTGGGACATGTTTCGTATTGCATCAGATGGAAATATTGACGAATACGCTGATTCGGTGTGCGAGTTCATTAGAACGTGCGTCGACGATGTCGTTCCCATAGCAACGATAAAAACATTCCCAAACCAGAAACCGTGGATTGATGGCAGCATTCGCGTGAAACTGAAAGTGCGAACCACTGCTTTTAATCAGGGCAAGGTGTCTGGTAACATGTCCGAATATAAACAATGCAGCTATTCCCTCCGCAAGGCTATTAAACAAGCTAAGCGTCAGTACAGAGACAAAGTGGAATCTCAATTCAATGGCTCAGACACGAGGCATGTGGCAGGGTCTACAGTCAATCACGGACTACAAGAAGGAACCCAGCCCAGTCACGGACCAGGATGTCTTGCTCCCAGGCAGACTAAATAACTTTTTTGCCCGCTTTGAGGACAATACAGTGCCACTGACACGGCCTGCAACGAAAACATGCGGTCTCTCCTTCACTGCAGCCGAGGTGAGTAAGACATTTAAACGTGTTAACCCTCGCAAGGCTGCAGGCCCAGACGGCATCCCCAGCCGCGCCCTCAGAGCATGCGCAGACCAGCTGGCCGGTGTGTTTACGGACATATTCAATCAATCCCTATACCAGTCTGTTGTTCCCACATGCTTCAAGAGGGCCACCATTGTTCCTGTTACCAAGAAAGCTAAGGTAACTGAGCTAAACGACTACCGCCCCGTAGCACTCACTTCCGTCATCATGAAGTGCTTTGAGAGACTAGTCAAGGACCATATCACCTCCACCCTACCTGACACCCTAGACCCACTCCAATTTGCTTACCGCCCAAATAGGTCCACAGACGATGCAATCTCAACCACACTGCACACTGCCCTAACCCACCTGGACAAAAGGAATACCTATGTGAGAATGCTGTTCATCGACTACAGATCGGCATTCAACACCATAGTACCCTCCAAGCTCGTCATCAAGCTCGAGACCCTGGGCCTCGACCCCGCCCTGTGCAACTGGGTACTGGACATCCTGACGGGCCGCGGAACGGAAGCGTTCTGAGCCCTCTCCTGTACTCCCTGTTCACCCACGACTGCGTGGCCACGCACGCCTCCAACTCAATCATCAAGTTTGCGGACGACACAACAGTGGTAGGCTTGATTACCAACAACGACGAGACGGCCTACAGGGAGGAGGTGAGGGCCCTCGGAGTGTGGTTTCAGGAAACTAACCTCACACTCAACGTCAACAAAACTAAGGAGATGATTGTGGACTTCAGGAAACAGCAGAGGGAACTCCCCCCTATCCACATCGATGGAACAGTAGTGGAGAGGGTAGCTAGTTTTAAGTTCCTCGGCATACACATCACAAACTGAATTGGTCCACTCACACTGACAGCGTCGTGAAGGCGCAGCAGCGCCTATTCAACCTCAGGAGGCTGAAGAAATTCGGCTTGTCACCAAAAGCACTCACAAACTTCTACAGATGCACAATCGAGAGAATCCTGGCGGGCTGTATCACCGCCTGGTACGGCAACTGCTCCGCCCTCAACCGTAAGGCTCTCCAGAGGGTAGTGAGGACTGCACAACGCATCACCGGGGGCAAACTACCTGCCCTCCAGGACACCTACACCACCCGTTGTTACAGGAAGGCCATAAAGATCATCAAGGACATCAACCACCCGAACCACTGCCTGTTCACCCCGCTATCATCCAGAAGGCGAGGTCAGTACAGGTGCATCAAAGCTGGGACCGAGAGACTGAAAAACAGCTTCTATCTCTCTGCCAACACACTGTCATTGACACTGACCCAACTCCAGCCATTTTAATAATGGGAATTGATGGGAAATGATGTAAATATATCACTAGCCACTTTAAACAATGCTACCTTATATAATGTTACTTACCCTACATTATTCATCTCATATGCATATGTATATACTGTACTCTACATCATCGACTGCATCCTTATGTAATACATGTATCACTAGCCACTTTAACTATGCCACTTTGTCTACACACTCATCTCATATGTATATACTGTACTCGATACCATCTACTGTATGCTGCTCTGTATCATCACTCATTCATATATCCTTATGTACATATTCCTTATCCCCTTACACTGTGTATAAGACAGTAGTTTTGGAATTGTTAGTTAGATTACTTGTTGGTTATCACTGCATTGTCGGAACTAGAAGCACAAGAATTTCGCTACACTCGCATTAACATCTGCTAACCATGTGTATGTGACAAATAAAATTTGATTTGATGATGAGCTAGCTAGCTTCCTCTCACATTACATGTTAAGGAGAGGCTATGTAAACTCCTCTCGCTGTCAACGGCAAACTTAACATGTGTAAATATTTGTATGAACATAAGATTCAACAACTAAGACATAAACTGAACAAGTTCCACAGACGTGACTAACAGAAATTGAATAATGTGTCGATGAACAAAGGGGGGGAGTCAAAATCAAAAGTAACAGTCAGTATCTGGTGTGGCCACCAGCTACATTAAGTACTGCAGTGCATCTCCTCCTCATGGACTTTGCCAGTTCTTGCTGTGAGATGTTACCCCACTCTTCCACCAAGGCACCTGCAAGTTCCTGGACATTTCTGGGGGGAATGGCCCTAGCCCTCACCCTCCGATCCAACAGGTCCCAGACGTGCTCAATGGGAATGAGATCCGGGTTCTTCGCTGGCCATGGCAGAACACTGACATTCGTGTCGTGCAGGAAATCACGCACAGACCGAGCAGTATGGCTGGTGGCATTGTCATGCTGGAGGGTCATGTCAGGATGAGCCTGCAGGAAGGGTACCATATGTGGGAGGAGGATGTCTTCCCTGAAACGCACAGCGTTGAGATTCCCTGCAATGACAACAAGCTCAGTCCGATGATGCTGTGTCACACCGCCCCAGACCATGACTGACCCTCCACCTCGAAATCCAAATCGATCCTGTTCCAGAGTACAGGCCTCAGTGTAATGCTCATTCCTTCAACGATAAACCTGAAACCGACCATCACCACTGGTGAGACAAAACCGCAACTCGAGCACTTTTTGCCAGTCCTGTTTGGTCCAGTGATGGTGAGTTTGTATCCACAGGTGACGTTGTTGCCGGTGATGTCTGGTGAGGACCTGCCTTACTACAGGCATACAATCCCTCAGTCCAGCCTCTCAGCCTATTGCGGACAGGCTGAGCATTGATGGAGAGATTGTTGCCATCCTGTACCTGTCCCGCAGGTGTGATGTACCGATCCTGTGCAGGTGTTATTACATGTGGTCTGTCACTGCGAGAATGATCAGCTGTCCGTCCTGTCTCCCTGTAACGCTGTCTTAGTTGCCATTTATTGCCATGGCCACATCTGCAGTCTTCAAGCCTCCTTGCAGTATGTCTAAGGCACATTCACGCAGATGAGCAGGGACCCTGGGCATCTTTTATTTTGGTGTTTTTCAGCGTCAGTAGAAAGGCCTCTTTAGTGTCCTAAGTTTTCATAACTGTAACCTTAATTGCCTACTGTCTGTAAGCTATTAGTGTCTTAACGACTATTCCATATGTGCATGTTCATTAATTGTTTGTTTCATTGAACAAGCATGGGAAACAGTATTTAACCCTTTACAATGAAGATCTGTGAAGTAATTTGGATTTTTATGAGTTATCTTTGAAAGACAGGGTCCTGAAAAGGGGAGTTTATTTGGCTAGTTTCATCACGGTATCATAGGCTATGATACTAAGCTATCAAATAATTGCCTGTAGCTGTTAATGAGTAATCAACTAAACTTAGCTACTTACCAACACACCAGTCTCATGTTTGACAGTTGACAGCCCAAGTAGAAACTAGTCGGATGTAATCCATATCCTGGACATATGCCCATGATTGTTGATCAGCTTTATGGAATCCCATTTTCTATAGAGTTGCTATTTCCTGAGAAAGGGCAAGTAGTAACCACACGTTTTGTCTGGTGAAGAGGTTCCAGTCGACAGGTTCGTTTTGCGTGACCGGGTGCCCTTGGTGAGCAGGACTTGCTCATTTTCAACCATTCCATTGGTCCTCGACCCGTACAGGGTACCATGTACGGCCATGTACAGGGTACCATGTACGGCCATGTACAGGCCATGTAAAGGCAGCTCGCCCAGTCTTTTCACAGAAAACACTGGGTCACAATAGGCAAAAGGGGGAATGAATTGTTGATGTACAGTGCGTTCAGAAATTATTCAGACCCCTTCACTTTTGATATTTTGTTACGTTACAGCGTTATTCTAAAATTGATAATTGTTTTTCCCCCTCAATCTCACACTACCCCATAATGACAAAGCAAAAACAGGATTTTTTTTCTTTTGCTCAAATGTGTGTGTATGTTTTACATAAGTATTCAGACCTTTTACTCTGTACTTTGTTGAACTTTGGCAGCGATCATAGCCTCGAGTCTTCTTTAGTATGACCCTCCAAGCTTGGCACACCTGTATTTAGTTTCTCCCATTCTTCTCTGCAGATCCTCTCAAGCTCTGTCAGGTTGGATGGACTACTCGAGGACATTCGGACACTTGTTCCGAATCCACTCCTGCGTTGTCTTGGCTGTGTGCTTAGGGTCGTTGTCCTGTTGGAAGGTGGAACCTTCGCCCCAGTCTGATGTCCTGAGTGCTCTGGAGCAGGTTTTCATCATGTATCTCTCTCTACTTTTGCTCAGTTCATCTTTCCCTCAATCTGAACTAGTCTCCTGGTCTCTGCCGCTGAAAAACTTCCCCATGCTGCCCCCATGTTTCACCGTAGGGATGGTTCCAGGTTTTCTCCAGACGTGACACTTGGCATTCAGGCCAAAGAGTTTAATCTTGGTTTCATCAGACCAGAGAATCTCCTTTAGGTGCCTTTTTAGCAAACTCCAAGCGTGCTGTTATGTGCCTTTTACTGAGTGGCTTCTTTCTGGCCTCTCAAACATAAAGGCCTGATTTGGGGGTGCTGCAGAGATGGTTGTCCTTTTAGGTTCTCCCATCTCCACAGAGGAGCTCTGACAGTCACCATCTGGTTCTTGTATAGACAGGTGTGTGCCTTTTTCTAAATCATGTCCAATCAAAGAAACATCTCAAGGATGGTCAATGGAAACAACAGGATGCACCGGAGCTGAATTTCGAGTCTCATAGCAAAGAGTCTGAATACTTATGTAAATAAGGTATTTTTTAATGTATTTTTTAAATAAATGTGCACACATTTCTAAGCCCGTGTTCACTTTGTAGATTGAGGAACTTAAAAAAAAAAAATCAATTTTAGAATTAAAGCTGTAACGAAATGTGGAAAAAGTCTAGGTCTGAATACTTCCTGAATGCACTCGAGCCAAACCAACCCCTTAAGTCATGACACAGTCACTTACCAAACTCTGTTTATGACCCATATTATCCTATTTACACTTTAGTAAATTTTGACACTGGAATTCATGTTTCTGACCCGTATCGATGCCACAGGCCATTTCAAACCAGAGAAGTTGGTTATAAAGGGCAGTTTATCTTTAAGAGAGTGGGGTGGTTCTGAAATTCAACATTCCTAGTCCCTGTAGGGCTCACTTTCTCTGCCACCTGGCAGGCCCTGTTGCTCAGGTCACACCCTCTGACCTATGACCCGAAGGCCTCCAATCACTGATATCCTAGGTGATGACTTTAGAACTCATCATGATTGGGATGTGTGGTTTGTTTTATCACCTACTACCCTAGTTGAATGCTCTGTGTAAGAGCGTCAGTCTACTCAATGACGACAGGCGATCCTTTCAATGTAACCCTCTGGCATGTGTGATAACCACCATACTGTCTGACTTTTGGAGTGTGGTTGGGTAAGACACAGGCAGGTAAATCACACTTACCTACTTTGGCCCATAGCTCTGGGTCACATGATTATTTCCTTAACCATCCCTTAATTAATCCCGTTTGCTCCCTCTAGTGATGTTACGTTTGATGCCAGTGATCCGATTCATGCGTTGAAATCGCTAAGCAGTTTACTTCGAAGCAGTGGGCAGATACTTGTCACTTTATCAGAAGCATGTAATCACTGACAATTGAAGTGTTGTTTTGTCGAACAGCCACCTGATTGGTTTGGTAGAAGGCAAAAAGGCTACCCTGGTGCGACGTCATCTATAATAATTTGGCTGCTCTAAATTATTTTGACCAGCAGGTACAACTACTGTACACTGTGTTGATCAAAGCCTCAAGTAATGAACCTATTTTTGACACAATTGACTGGAAATGCTCAATGCTTCAGGAAGCTTAATTTCCCTGTAACTAGCTCCCTCCCGCGGGTTTAGCTTAGCGGGAGTGTACTGGACACAGCCTATTCCTATCTGCTGGCTAATAATACCCCTCAGACATTCTGGGAAAGCACAGTGGGAGAGGCAGGTATGTTATTGCCTAGCCAGGTATTATAGGTTATCTGGTGTGTTTCTAGGAGCTTGCCTGCAGCAGGTGTGTGTGTGTGTGTGTGCTAATGATAATCCTGCTTGGCCGGGGTTTCTGAGGGCGTGTCACATGAGGACATGGCCTATAGCTGGGCTGCTAGAAGACTGGCTGGAGGAACTCAATTCATCAAATTCATTTTATGAAGCCCTTTTTAAATCAACAGTTGTCACAGTGCTTTACAGATACCGAGCATAAAACCCCAAAGAGCAAGCAATGCAGAAGCACAGTGTCCAGAAAACTCCCTAGGAAGGAACCTAGGAAGAAACCGATAGGAACCAGGCTCAGGGATGGCAAGTCCTCTTCTGGTGCAGCCGTGTTTTTATTTTATGGAGATTTGAGGCTGTATGTATCAAGCATCCTAGAGAAGGAATGCTGATTTTAGGCTCAGTTTAGCCTTTTAGATCACAATGAATACAATTACATGGACAGGGGGGACCTGATCCTAGGTCGTCACTTCTGCAATGAGAAAGTTGATACATATGGCCCGCACTCCATTTTTCTCACCAGCTTTTCAAAGGAAAATGGTCTGCGTCGTGAGTGTCTGTGTGTGTGATTGTCTGTGCGAGTGTGTGCATGTGTCTTGAGTAATATCCCATTACTGCATTCGGAGGCTCCTCTAGTTCCCCCTGTACCCTGGCCCACCTCGTATCAATTTGTTTGGCCGATATGTAATTTCAGTTGGATCATCTGATTTGCCGCCTCCGTGGGGATATAGGGTATCCAGCCAATCGCAGTCACCTCCGAGGGCCGGATGCCTGGCCATGGTTATGAGAGTGGGACCAAATTAAATTAGTAGTGATGAGATTATTTTAAGCGCCGATGGGAGTGGAAGAATAGAAGAGACACAGTGAAACCTAATCTAAGGCTGACATGATTGCAAGGCTGGGGCCTGTCTTTGATTCACTACTTTGTGTGTCTGTGTCTGCACCAGAGTATGTGAGCAAAGCTGGAGTGGTGCTAGGAGCAGAGCGTGTCCATTTTAAATGGAGTGCTGGAGCATCGTCCTTCTCGCCTGCTCCAGTAGAGCTCAGGGCATACCCGTCCCAGCATGCATTTGTAGGCTACTTGTGTGCTGCAATAGCCCCTAGCTTTAGCTGCTGTCGTGGAATTCTCAAAATATTTTCATAAGGAAACTGATAAAACACTTGGGTGCAAAATCATGGTGACTTACAAAGATGAGGGGCATCAAGAGGAAGAGCGGGAGTGCAGTGATGTCGTGTTCACAACAGAGTCATTGTGAATCTGAAAATACATGTTGTACTTACGTGCACTTGCTAACAGAAAGGAATGAGGTGGGTAGCTAGTGTGAATAAATAAAAAAATCTGATCTTAAGTTGATTTCATTTTTGTTCTATTATCTATTCAATAGGCTATTGTTGATTTTTGCCCAATAGGCCTGACATATATTACCTCTCTCATGGAGCATTCTGGTTTGCTAGGGTTATTTTGGCTAAAAACCTTTAGGCCTACCTAATATAAGAAAAAAAAATGTATCCCTGCCGAGCCTGGCAAGAGTGTCCTGAAGGGTGTTTAGCATCCCTAGTGGCTCTTCAAGAGTGGAGAGTGTGTTTTCCGCTGCTGGCCTGCTTTCCAGGCACCATTGCATGAGTCTGAAGCTTGACGTTCATGCCAAACTAGTATGTCACACACGCAAATGCTTCACAATTGTATTTACAGTGGGGCAAAAAAGTATTTAGTCAGCCACCAATTGTGCATGTTCTCCCACTTAAAAAGATGAGAGGTCTGTAATTTTCATCATAGGTACACTTCAACTATGACAGATAAAATGAGAAAAACAATCCAGAAAATCACATTGTAGGATTTTAAATGAATTTATTTGCAAATTATGGTGGAAAATAAGTATTTGGTCACCTACAAACAAGCAAGATATCTGGCTCTCACAGACCTGTAACTTCTTCTTTAAGAGGCTCCCTCTGTCCTCCACTCGTTACCTGTATTAATGGCACCTGTTTGAACTTGTTATCAGTATAAAAGACACCTGTCCACAACCTCAAACAATTACACTCCAAACTCCACTATGGCCAAGACCAAAGAGCTGTGAAAGGACACCAGAAACAAAATTGTAGACCTGCACCAGGCTGGGAAGACTGAATCTGCAATAGGTAAGCAGCTTGGTTTGAAGAAATCAACTGTGGGAGCATTTATTAGGAAATGGAAGACATACAAGACCACTGATAATCTCCCTCGATCTGGGGCTCCACGCAAGATCTCACCCCGTGGGGTCAAAATGATCACAAGAACGGTGAGCAAAAATCCCAGAACCACACGAGGGGCTTAGTGAATGACCTGTAGAGAGCTGGGACCAAAGTAACAAAGCCTACCATCAGTAACACACTACGCCACCAGGGACTCAACTCCTGCAGTGCCAGGCGTGTCCCCCTGCTTAAGCCAGTACATGTCCAGGCCCGTCTGAAGTTTGCTAGAGGGCATTTGGATGATCCAGAAGAAGATTGGGAGAATATCCTATGGTCAGATGAAACCAAAATATAACTTTTTGGTAAAAACTCAACTTGTCGTGTTTGGAGGACAAAGAATGCTGAGTTGCATCCAAAGAACACCATACCTACTGTGAAGCATGGGGGTGGAAACATCATGCTTTGGGACTGTTGTTCTGCAAAGGGACCAGGACGACTGATCCGTGTAAAGGAAAGGGGCCATGTATCGTGGTATTTTGAGTGAGAACCTCCTTCCATCAGCAAGGGCATTGAAGATGAAACGTGGCTGGGTCTTTCAGCATGACAATGATCCCAAACACACCGCCCGGGCAATGAAGGAGTGGCTTCGTAAGAAGCATTTCAAGGTCCTGGAGTGGCCTAGCAAGTCTGGCTGACTAAATACTTTTTTGCCCCACTGTACGTCTGTAAAACCCCATAGAAAATCTTTGGAGGGAGTTGAAAGTCCGTGTTGCCCAGCAACAGCCCCAAAACATCACTGCTCTAGAGGAGATCTGCATGGAGGAATGGGCCAAAATACCAGCAACTGTGTGTGAAGACTTACAGAAAACATTTGACCTCTGTCATTGCCAACAAGGGGTATATAACAAAGTATTGAGAAACTTTTGTTATTGACCAAATACTTATTTTCCACCATAATTTGTAAATAAATAAATAAAAAATCCTACAATGTGATTTTCTGGATTTCTTTTTCTCATTTTGTCCGTCATAGTTGAAGTGTACCTACGATGAAAATTACAGGCCTCATCTTTTTAAGTGGGAGAACTTGCACAATTGGTGGCTGACTATATACCTTTTTGCCCCACTGTATTTGTAGGCTACAGCCTTGAAATAATTGAATTAGGCTAATCATAATATAGCCTAAATAAATTGAAATATAATTGCAACAATTTCAATTTCAAGTTACAGTTCATATAAGCTGTCTGGGTGGCTGGTCTCAGACGATCCCGGAGGTCAATAAGCAGGATGTGGAGTAAAGGTTGACCGATTTTATGAATTTTCATCGCCGATACCGATTGGAGGACCAAAAAAGCCTATACTGACTAATCGGCTGATTAAAAAAAAATATATATATATATATATATATATATATATATATATATATATATATATATAATATATAATAATTAATAATAATAATAATAATAAATTAAAAAAATAGAAAATAACATTGTAATAATGACAATTACAACAATACTGAATGAACACTTATTTTAACTAATATAATACATCAATAAAAATGAATGAAACATGTTCAATTTGGTTTAAATAATGCAGAAACAAAATTTTGGAGAAGTAAAAGTGCAATATGTGCCATGTAAAAAAAGCTAACGTTTGAGTTCCTTGCTCAGAACATGAGAACATCTGAACGTTGGTGGTTCCTTTTAACATGAGACTTAAATATTCCAAGGTAAGAGGTTTTAGGCTGGCGTGGTTACACATGGTTTGCTGGAGTGAGATCAGTTGGACGTACTGCCAAGTTCTCTAAAACAATGTTGAAGGTGGCTTGTGTTATAAAAATGAACATTATTAAGTGCTCTGGCAACAGCTCTGGCGCACATTGCTGCAGTCACAGCATGCCAATTGCACGCTCCCTCAACTTGAGACATCTGTGGCATTGTTTTGTGTGACACAACTGCACCATTTAGTGGCCTTTTATTGTCCCCAGTAGGGTTGCATATTTTGGGGAATATTCAGAGGCGGAAACTTTCCGTGGGAATATATGGGAATTAACGGAAATGTATGCAAATTCTCTCGCGACGAGCAAACCCGTATCCGGGAGCGTAATCATAGCCTCAAACACATTAGCATAACGCAGCCGACAAAAACTTTTCCTATTCATGCAAATTGCAAATGAAATGAAAGAAATATATTCAAACACAAGCTTAGCCTTCTGTTAACAACACTGTCATCTCAGATTTTCAAAATATGCGTTACAGCCAACGCTAGACAAGCATTTGTGTAAGTTTATCATGGCATAATGCTATGCTAGGCTCTGCTGGCAGCAGGCAACAGGCAACATTTTCACGAAAATAAGAAAAGCAACCAAATTAAATAATTTACCTTTGAAGAATTTCAGATGCTTTCACTCAGGAGACTCCCAGTTAGAAAGCAAATGTTCCTCTTTTCCAAAAAGATTCTTTTTGTAGGCGAAAAAGCTCCCTTTTCTTCATCATGCTTTTGGCTGAGAAATCGACCGGAAAACGCTGCAACTATAACGCCAAACCTTTTTCAAAATTTGCTCCATAATATTGAAAGAAACACGGCAAACGTTGTTTAGGATCCATCATCAAGGTGTTTTTAACATATATAGTCGATAATATATCCGTCGAGGCAATTGGTTTCTCATAAGAAGCGATTGGAAAAATGGCTACCTCAGTATTTTACGTGAGATTTTCTGCGGGAGACACCATGTGACCACATGCTATATATGGTCCCTTACAGCCATTCTTCAATAGAAATGCCTAAAAAGACGTCACAATGCTGTAGACACCTCGGAAAACGTGGAGAACATAAGCTCATTCGTAGCTCATTCACAGCTATATAAGGAGTCATTGGCATGAGGCGGTTTCAAAAAATGCGGCACTTCCTGGTTGGATTTTTATCTGGGTTTCGCCTGGAACATCAGTTCTGTGGCACTGACAGACTATCTTTGCAGTTTTGGAAACGTCAGTGTCTTCTTTCCAAAGCTGTCAATTATATACATAGTCGAGCATCTTTTCGTGACAAAATATCTTGTTTAAAACGGGAACGTTTTTCATCCAAAAATTAAAATACCGCCCCCTAAATCCAAGAGGTTAATACCATTTAAATGTAATGTTTTTTTGCATTGGATATATTTACCATATCATATGGAGACAGGAACATAAACCATTTACCTTGTAATAAGTAGAGATTGCAAATGATTAAATCCCTCCAATAGAAATAAAAAACAATTTAGTTACGAATTGAACTTTAATTAAATGAGTTGACTCTTCACATGGGACGATTTCACCGAACAACAAAAGAAAGGGAATATTGAATGATCCCCAATGATCCATCGCATCTCCCTAAAATATTTTCAACATAATGATAGTCTAGACACTAAAGCTTTGGTTGTCTTCCTCTCAGGCTTCCATGTCTTCTCCCTGGACCTCCTCATTGTCCACCTCTTGAACATCAGACTCTGAGGCCTCATCTTCACTCTCACTTTCCAACCTTGTTGAGGATAGCTCGTTGTC
The DNA here is from genome assembly GCF_021184085.1 of Oncorhynchus gorbuscha. Lineage (NCBI taxonomy): Eukaryota > Metazoa > Chordata > Actinopteri > Salmoniformes > Salmonidae > Oncorhynchus > Oncorhynchus gorbuscha. Next base: position 45,708,695 of record NC_060177.1, on the reverse strand, counting down.
AGGCTCAAAAAACCTAAAATTTGGCCGGAGAGCGACCAATTTCTCAACCCTTGTATTGGTCAGCCTGTTGCATGCTTTGGCGTGTGTGTTCCCAAACAAGGACCAATTGCACTCTGAGGCGGCTGATGTTGGTGGGATTTGGACGATGATGGAGGCAACAGTCCCCTCAGATCCACAGTCCCTTCCACCAGGTGGCTGATGAGATGTTGGCATGACTGCCATATTGCATCTCCATCCCAAAGCCCTTGCTTGGAAGTGTACTTCACCAGACTGCCGAGAACCTTGCCCTCATCCAGGCCAAGGTGGCGAGACACGGTAGTGATGACACCATAGCCCTTGTTGATCTCTGCAACCGACAGGATGTTCTTGCCAGCATACTTGGGGTCCAACATGTATGCTGCTGCGTGTATCGGCTTCAAGCAGATGTCTTCACGCTTTTTGATGTAGTTCAGAACTGCAGTTTCCTCTGCTTGGAGCACAGTGAAATGGGCAGGGCAGTACGGATTTCTTCTCTTACATCTGCAAGCAGAGTCAACATCAGACAGGATGGCATTGTCTCCCTCAATCCACGCAATGGCTACTGCTATAGGTTTCAGGCTGCTTACCACTCTCTCCCAAAATACATCATCCAGGATGGGGCTGTCCATATTGGCTGTAGAGTGTATCCCTTGTTTTAGGTGCCAGGATGTCATTGTGGAGCAGATTCAATGCATGAGCAGCACAGCCAATGGGTGTGATGTGAGGGTAGGACTCCTCCACTATAGGCCAAGCAGCCTTCATGTTCACAGCATTGTCTGTCACCAGTGCAAATACCTTCTGTGGTCCAAGGTCATTGATGACTGCCTTCAGCTCATCTGCAATGAGACCGGTGTGTCTGTTGTCCCTTGTCTGTGCTCTTGTAGAGGTAAGAAGTTTTTTTAGGTTGTAGTTATAAGAATTCTGACTATTTCCCTCTCTCCCATTTGTATTTCATTAACCTTTGACTATTGGATGTTCTTATAGGCACTTTAGTATTGCCAGTGTAACAGTATAGCTTCCGTCCCTCTCCTCGCTCCTCCCTGGGCTCGAACCAGCAACACAACGACAATTAGCGCGCGCTAACTAGCTAGCGATTTCACTTCGGTTACACGAGCCTCATCTCGGGAGTTGATAGGCTTGAATTCATAAACAGCGCAATGCTTGACACACAACGAAGCTGCTGGCAATATGCACGAAAGTGCTGTTTGACTTAATGTTTACCCGCCTGCTTCTGGCTACCAGTCAGATACTTAGATACATGTATGCTTGTATGCTCAGTCAGATTATATGCAACGCAGGACACGCTAGATAATATTTAGTAATATCATCAACCATGTGTAGTTAACTAGTGATTATGATTGATTGTTTTTTATAAGATAAGTTTAAAGCTAGCTAGCAACATACCTTGGCTTACTGCATTCGCGTAACAGGCTCCTTGTGGAGTGCAATGAGATAGAGGCAGGTTGTTATTGCGTTGGACTGGTTAACTGTAAGTTTGCAAGATTGGATCCCCCGAGCTGACAATGTGAAAATCTGTTCTGCCCCTGAACAAGGCAGTTAACCCACCGTTCCTAGGCCGTCATTGAAAATAAGAATGTGTTCTTAACTAATTTGCCTAGTTAAATAAAGATATAAAAAATATAAAAAAACATTTAAATAAAATAAAAAACAGAAAATCGGAGCCCAAATATACCGATTTCCGATTGTTATGAAAACTTTAAATCGGCCCGAATTCATCGGCCATTACGATTTAATCGGTCGACCTCCTTCCAATACACATTGCCTGTGGGCATCAGAGGTGAACCAGTTGCATACACAGCTCAAACAAGACATTCATCACCATTTCTCTGACTACGTTCCTCCATTAAGTCAAAAAAACTTCTGAATCCAGGAGAACCATGAACTGTTGCTATCGATAAGGTCTGATTTCATCATTTTCACCTTGAATAGAAGTAGAGGGACTTTTGTCAGAGGTTGTTTGCTGTGAGCGCTGATGGAACTTTATACACTTGGCTAGATGATTCTGCTTCTTTGTTGCATTCTTTGCATATGATTTGGCACAGGTTTTGCAAATGTACACAGCTTTTCCTTCTACATTAGCTGCAGTGAAATGTCGCCACACATCAGATAGTGCCCGTGGCATTTTCCTGTAAAGATGAGAAAAAACGAGTAGAAAAAAAAATACAATTCCATGTACAGATAAATAGTTAAGCAGTTAGATAAGATACATGTTTTAAAATGAAACATGTATGGAAACAGGTGAATTTACTAATTAACAAAAAATAATGTATTTGTTAAATCCCAAATTGTTTGCATAGTCAATTTACACACACGCTTATCCTACCAGACATGCCACCAGGGGTCTTTTCATAGTCCCCAAATCCAGAACAAATTCCCAAAACGTACACTATTATATAGAGCCCTTATTGCATGGAACTTGCTATCAAATATTGCTCAAATAAACAGCAAACCTGATATAAAAAAACAGATAAAGCAACACCTCGTGGCACAACGCCTATTTGATCTAGATAGTGTGTGTGTGTGCATTGATATGTAGGCTACTTGTGCCTTTTTTTAAATGTATGTAGTTCTGTTCTTGTCTAATGATGTTCTGTATTATGTTTTGTGTGGACCCCAGGAAGAGTAGCTGCTGCTTTTGCAACAGCTAATTGGGATCCTAATAAAATACCAATTACCAAAAATCTCATTAGTGTGCAAGATCTTGAAAATCAGCTGTACATGTGATGGAGGAGTGCACTGCACATGTGGTGGAAGATGCAGAGAGTTGCAATTCTATTGAATTGGGGATAGTTTAACCAAAATATGTTAAGACTTAGAATTGCCTTGTGTATCCCACAAAAATGGTTCACTGTTATAAGCTAACTTTTCTTGATGAATTTTAAGCAAAATTCCTCAAATTCCAAGGCTTAACTTCCCATGGAATATTTCAGGCTAAATTTCATGTAGCCTATTTGAAATGATGAGCGCTTCTTACTGCCACATTTTCATGTTTTATTAAAGTACTTTTCATTCAAATCATATGGTTTTGTTTCAATACTTCAAAGCCAGATGGTAGGTCCAAGTAGTCACAAAAACAGATTGTTGGTTAAATTGTGATTTATTTATTTTTTAAATCGATGGAGCGAATTTGGAGTAGCAGCTTTTCCTCACTGCTCGGATTTCCAACAGCTAAACTCCACTCACATGCTCTGGTTTGCACATGTATGTGTGTGACTGCCTGGCGTATGTCTGTGGTGCACTCGAACGTGTGTATGCTCACAACTGCATGTGCCCCCCCCCCAAGTTAATTGTGTGTATGGAGTCATTCATACCCATATTGACTAATGTGTTGTGTGCATTGAGCCCATGTCGTGACTGATAGCAGCAGTTGCTCCTATGAGCAGTTAGATGTCTATCTTCTCCTTCAGTAACTCTCCAGTATCACACATACATGGGGATATCAGGTGGAGTTGACCTATGGTGTACTTGGAAGCAATCAGGCCGAAACGGGGAGGGACATGCCTGAACTTGTCCTCTAATTTTCATTGTGCAACCTTCTTGTTGCAAAAAGTTTTGCTATGGTGTGCACTAATGCATACACCCCAGGTGGAGTGGACCTGAACATACTAGCTGTGAATACAATCGGGAATCCCTTTGGATCTCAGTGCATGGCTGAATGTAGTTGTGTGGCTATTCCAGGTGTTGACATTGCCCATACTTATCCATCCATTCTCTACTCTATCCAACAGACTGAGATTGCCAAGAGGCTCAATACCATCTGTGCACAAGTCATCCCCTTCCTCTCACAGGAGGTAAGTGTGTGTGTGTGTGTGTGTCTGTGTGTTCACAGTACTATGAAAGGTCTTACGTGCTGAACATTGAAAGGCACAAACCGGTAAGCCTCTTGCAATCTTCTTTCGCTCCCCTGTATTGTGTATGTGTGTGCTCATGCAGCACCAACAGCAGGTGATCCAGGCAGTGGAGAGGGCCAAGCAGGTCACCATGGGCGAACTCAATTCTGTCATCGGGGTACGTGTCCTTCCCGGTCTACCACCCACAGTAAATGCACTCTACTACAACTTCCTGTGTTTGTGTGATCTGTGATGGTGTGTGTATGTGACATTTTATTACTGAAATATTACGGAGTCATTTACCCAAGGATATGATACTACTATGTTTGGCAACCATAAGTTCTGCTGTGAGTAGGTTGCTGTTTTAGGATTTTCTCAATGGTTCTGGGAAGCTTTGGAGGGGGTGGGGGCTTTGCTCAATGGCTGTGGCAGGGGGTGGCAGTTGCCATTTGTCTTAATTGCAGGATTCTAGTGTGTGTAAAGAGGGTTTGAGCGTCTGGTCCTCTCACCAAGCTGTCAGTCACCCTGTTTATGTGTGTTAAATGAGTGTAATGAAGCGTGGCCACCCTCTCTCACCTCATCCCCCCCGCGGCTTACCCTAAAGGCGTCAGCATTCTTCAGTTCGGCTGGCACATACTCACTTAAGTCCTTTGCTTGAAAAACAAGAAAAAATGGCAAGAGTGTACTGTCTCTATTTGGAGATGTTGTAGAATTAATCTAAGATGACTCAATTTTACATCTAACTATATAAGATGTTTTGTGCCGTGTTTCTCAATAAAGAAAATGCATGAAAATTATTAGTCTCTCATTGAATAATCCCTACTGTTAACCAATCCCCAATGAAGGGGTGTAGATAATATATGCACAAACTCTTCCAAACTGTTTTGACTGGGAAGCATGTGGCTGGGAAGCACCTTAACACCCCCTAACACACAGGGCTCCCCTTGCCTCCACCAATACCTCCCCTCCATTGACTCACCGTGTGTGGCAGAGAGCGTCCTTTGCTGTGCTGTTTTGGCACAGCGAACAAGGGCTTGGGATGGTGCGTGTGTGTTTTGGAGGGCAAGCCCAGGGATTAGCGCTATGAATGAGTAGGCATGGTGATGGGGATAGAGTGCTGTGGCGTCTCTCCTGTGGTTCTCTGAAGGGGGGTTGCTTAGTCAATTAGGTGAGATAAAGAGGGTTGACCTTCACCCCCGCCCCTCCCCCACTCTACTGCTGAAATCTCCCTCCCCCCGTAGCAAACCTCAGGGGTTTGATTCCCGTGGACACTGTCTGAAGAAGCAATAATTTATGTTTTGGAACACAAAAGCATTTCACGCTCAGACAAGCACCTGATTTGGTGTGAAAGACACCGAGACCTGACAGCTAAACGCCCCCAATCCAGCAGAGCCCCCACCCTCCCTGGCCTGCAGGCAGCAGCTGTAGCTCTCTAACCCCCTCCTCTTGTATCCTCCCTCAGGCTCTGGGCTGTGATCCCAGCTGTCACCATTGTTTATTGTTTGACCCCAGAGGGAGGTGTGTGTGTGTGTGTGTGTGTGTGTGTGTGTGTGTGTGTGTGTGTGTGTGTGTGTGTGTGTGTGTGTGTGTGTGTGTGTGTGTGTGTGTGTGTGTGTGTGTGTGTGTGTGTGTAAAGGGGAGGTTTACTGCCTCTGACATTATTTGTAAGCATGCCACGTCATTGAAAGCTGCTCTTGATGGAAAAACTGAAGGGTCATGAATTCCTCTATATATTTTCACATTGATCACTCGGCTCCGTTTGTGTATTAATGCCTTGTCGTATTGATTGACACACTTTCCAGTGGTAGGCCATATTGATTATGGATTAGTAATTGATTGCTTCTCTCTCTCTCCTGTAGCATCAGCATCTGTCCCACGCGCACGGCCCCCATGTCCCCCTCACCCCCCACCCGGCTGGGCTCAACCCAGCCCACTTGGGGGGAGGGGCCAGCCTCCTCGCCCTGTCCAGTGCCCTGGGGGCGCCACCGCACCACCTGGTGGGCAAAGAGGACAAGAAACATCCGGCGGAGGCCGAGCAGCTAAGAGGTGAGCAGCAGCCACACCCACTGTTACTGGGCCTGCCCCTAAGGAGGAGTCTGTCTAGCCCGCCCACATATACAGACCAAACTGACAAGACTGTATCATTATTTTTTTAAATAATAAATATACTGAACACCACAAGTGCAGGGCTCAGGATTAGAATGTCTTTCTTTTTGTGTGTTTTGTCGTGCCTCCCTCGTGTGCGCCCTGATGACCTCATCACCTTGATGCTGTGTCATCGTTGCTATGGGAACAGAGCAAGAGCCCGGCACAGTAAGTACTTCCTGTTACCTCTGGCTGCATCCTCCTCCTCATACCCTCCCCTACTCATTCCAACGTTCACACCTGTGTATACATGTATATTGTCTGTCTCTGTCTGTCTGTCGGAAGTTTACATTCACCTATACACTTAAACTCAGTTTTTCACAATTCCTGACACATAATCCTAGTACAAATTCCCTGTCTTAGATCAGTTAGGATCACCACTTTATTATAAGAATGTCAGAATAATAGTAGATAATTATTTATTTCAGCTTTTATTTCTTTCATCACATTCCCAGTGGGTCAGAAGTTTACATACACTCAATTAGTATTTGGTAGCATTGCCTTTAAACTGTTTAACTTGGGTCAAATGTTTTGGATAGCCTTCTACAAGCTTCCCACAATAAGTTGGGTGAATTTTGTCCCATTCCTCCTGACAGAGCTGGTGTAACTGAGTAAGGTTTGTAGGCATCCTTGCTCACACACGCTTTTTCAGTTCTGCCCACAAATGTTCTATAGGATTGAGGTCAGGGCTTTGTGATGGCCACTCCAAAACCTTGACTTTGTTGTCCTTAAGCCATTTTGCCACAACTTTGAAAGTATGGTTGGGGTCATTGTCCATTTGGAAGACCCATTTGCGACCAAGCTTTAACTTCCTGATGTCTTGAGATGTTGCTTCAATATATCCACATAATTTCCCTGTCTCATGATGCCATCTATTTTGTGAAGTGCACAATTCCCCCTTGCAGCAAAGCACCCCCACAACATGATGCTGCCACCCTCGTGCTTTACGGTTGGGATGGGGTTCTTCGACTTGCAGGCCTCCCCCTGTATCCTCCAAACATAACGATGGTCATTATGGCCAAACAGTTCTAGTTTTGTTTCATCAGACCAGAGGACATTTCTCCAAAAAGTACAATCTTTGTCCCCATGTGCAGTTGCAAACCGTAGTCTGGCTTTTTTATGGCGGTTTTGGAGCAGTGGCTTCTTCCTAGCTGAGCGGCCTTTCAGGATATGTCTATATAGGACTCGTTTAACTGTGGATATAAATACTTTTGTACCTGTTTCCTCCAGCATCTACACGTGTTCTGGGATTGATTTGCACTTTTCGCACCAAAGTATGTTCATCTCTAGGAGACAGAACGCGTCTCCTTCCTGTGCGGTATGACGGCTGCTTGGTCCCATGGTGTTTATACTTGCGTACTATTGTTTGTACAGTTGAACGTGGTAACTTCAGGTGTTTTTGGAAATTGCTCCCAAGGATGAACCGGACTTGTGGAGGTCTCCAATTGTATTTCTATGTCTTAGCTGATTTCTTTAGATTTCCCATGATGTCAAGCAAAGAGGCACTGAGTTTGAAGGTAGGCCTTGAAATGCATCCACAGGTACACCTCCAATTGACTCAGGCTAATTGACATCATTTATCAGAAGCTTCTAAAGCCATGACATTTTCTCCCAATTTTCCAAGCTGTCACAGGCACAGTCAACTTAGTCCGTGTAAACTTCTGACCCACTGGAATTGTGACACATTGATTTACAAATAAACTAATCTGTCTGTAAACAATTGCTGGAAAAATTACTTGTCATGCAAATTACTTGTCCCAACTGACTATAGTTTGTTCCCAAAACTATAGTTTGTTCACAAGAAATTTGTGGAGTGGTTTAAAAATGAGTTTTAATGACTCCAACCTAAGTGTATGTAAACTTCTGACTTCATGTATGTATGTATATCACACACACACTAGTCAAAAGTCTGGACACACCTACTCTTTCAAAGGTTTTTCTTTATTTTTACTATTTTCTACATTGTAGAATAATAGTGAAGACCTCAAAACTATGAAATAACACACATTGAATCATGTAGTAACCAAAAAAGTATTAAACAAATCAAAATATATTTGAGATTCTTTAAAGTAGACACCCTTTGCCTTGATGACCGCTTTGCCAACTCTTGGCATTCTCTCAACCAGCTTCACCTGGAATGCTTTTCCAACAGTGATGAAGGGTTTCCCAGATATGCTGAGCACTTGTTGGTATGCAGTTGCCATATGAAGCGGTGATGCAGCCAGTCAAGATGCTCTCTGACCTTGTAGGCTGTGTCATTGTCGATCAAGATTACCACAGTGATGTGGTCTTCAAACATAATGATGGTTTTGGAGTCATGCGCCGCAGCGCAGTCGTGGGTGAACAGGGAGTACAGGAGGGGACTAAGCACGCCATGACCAGCCCTTCAAAGCACACACATAGACACACTTTCACACACTTCACATATGCTGCTGCTGCTCTGTTTGTCTATCCTAATTGCTTAGTCACTTTTATCCCTACCTACATGTACATATTACCTCAACTGCCTCGTGCCCTTGCACATGGACTTAGTACCGGTACTCCTTGTACATTATATTGCCTCGTTATTTTGTGTTACTATATCTCTATTTAATTTTTTTTTTTTTAAATGGAAGTCTGCGTTGTTGGGAAACAGCTCGTAAGAAAGCATTTCACTGTAAAGTCTACACCTGTTGTGTTTGGTGCATGTGACAAATAACATTTGAGGGGTCTGGGGTGTTGGGCTGTAACTTTGATCTGGATCGGCTTCTCTCAGTGGGGGGGATCTCCCTTCACTGCCCCTGCATTATGAGCAGATTGCTCCTCCCACTCTCCTAATCCCACGCTTAAAGGGTCTCATTGTGTTTAATACAGCCACTGACAGGGGGGAGCATTGTATGACCTGAGAGAACGGCGGGAAATTGCTTGTGTTTTGTGGGTCAGCAATCTGCTTTCTAAAGCCTTTAAATAATGTTCCCCCTGAGAGGGAGGGTGTGTAGGAGCCTTTGGCTGGGGACAAGGAGAGGGGAGGCATGGGGAGAAAGAGGGGGGCTTCCCTCCCCCACGGCCTGTCTGTTGGGGCTGTGTGTAGGTCTCTGCTGCTCCTGGAGGCACATTTTCAATGACAGATTTAGGCCTAAATGGACTCCAACATGATGGGCTAATCCACAGAGTCAGGGGAACTGGGGGAGGGGATGGTGGAAGTGAATCACACACACAAGTACACACTGCCCTTTAGCTGCCGCTGTAAAAGCTAGTCAGAGCTCGGAGAGGGAGGACTGATAGAGCGCCAGAACAACTCGTACTAATCAGGGCCTTCTCGCTGTGTTGCTCCAATGTGCCCGAAATGAATATGTATGTGTAACCCCACCACTATCCAAATGGTGTAGTTGTGGGGACTGCATGACACAAGGGCTTTGACTGAAGACTGGCAGACAGCCCCACCTTGGCCTATAGTACATACAGTGGGGAGAAAAACTATTTGATACACTGCCGATGTTGTAGGTTGTCCTATTTACAAAGCATGTAGAGGTCTGTAATTCTTTTAATCATAGGTACACTTCAACTGTGAGAGACTGAATCTAAAACAAAAATCCAGAAAATCACATCGTATGATTTTTAAGTAATTAATTAGCATTTTATTGCATGACATAAGTATTTGATCATCTACCAACCAGTAAGAATTCTGGCTCTCACAGACCTGTTAGTTTTTCTTTAAGAGCTCCCCTGTTCTCCACTCATTACCTGTATTAACTGCACCTGTTGGAACTCATTACCTGTATAAAAGACACCTGTCCACATACTCAAAGACTCCAACCTCTCCACAATGGCCAAGACCAGAGAGCTGAGTAAGGACATCAGGGATAAAATTGTAGACCTGCACAAGGCTGGGATGGGCTACAGGACAATAGGCAAGCAGCTTGGTGAGAAGGCAACAACTGTTGGCGCAATTATTAGAAAATGGAAGAAGTTCAATCCCAATAGACAATCTTTGGAGGGAGCTGAAAGTCCATATTGCCCAGCGACAGCCCCGAAACCTGAAGGATCTGGAGAAGGTCTGTATGGAGGAGTGGGCCAAAATCCCTGCTGCAGGGTGTGCAAACCTGGTAAAGAACTACAGGAAACGTATGATCTCTGTATTACAAACACAGGTTTCTGTTTCAAATATTAAGTTCTGCTTTTCTGATGTATCAAATACTTATGTCATGCAATAAAATGCCAATTAATTACTTAAAAATCATACAATCTGATTTTCTGGATTTTTGTTTTAGATTCCATCTATCACAGTTGAAGTGTACCTATGATTAAAAGAAATAACAGACCTCATGCATTGTAAGTAGGAAACACTGCCGATTTTGCAGGTTATCAAATACTTGTTCTCCCCACTGTATCTGCTATTTCCTTATTTCTTTCCACCTTACCCATTCTTCTCATCCTCTCTTCCTGTCTTTGGCAGAGTAATACCCTGCTGGTTGCTGACAGTTTGAGGAACTCAGACAAGCGACGCAACGGACCTGAATTCCCCAACGACACCAAGAAGAGGAAAGTAGAGGACAAGGACTCTAGTCATTATGTAAGCAGCAGCAGTGAGGTTGATAACTGTGTGTGTGAACGGTGAATGACATTGACAAACCTTTTGTCCCCACAGGATAGTGATGGAGAGAAGAGTGAAGACAATCTGGTGGTGGATGTCTCCAATGAGGTACGTGTGTGTCAAATAAATTTGTATTTGTCATGTATTTAGCAGATGTTGTTGCAGGTGTAGTGAAATGCTTATGTTCCTAGCTCCAACAGTGCAGTGGTATCTAACAATACACACATCTCAAAGTAAAAGAATGGAATTAAGAAATATATTAATATTAGGACGAGCAATGTCGGAGGGGTACTGTATTTTAGTCAATACCCCTCCATTACAATATATACATATGAAATGAGTAAAACGTTATGTAAAAATTATTAAAGTGACCAGTGTTCTATTATTAAAGTGACCACTGATTCCATGTCTATGTACAGTGGGGCAAAAAAGTATTTAGTCACGCACCAATTGTGCAAGTCCCACTTAAAAAGATGAGGCCTGTAATTTTCATCATAGGTACACTTCAACTATGTCAGACAAAATGAGAAAGAAATCCAGAAAATCACATTGTAGGATTTTTTAATGAATGTATTTGCAAATTATGGTGGAAAATAAGTATTTGGTCACCTACAAACAAGCAAGATTTCTGGCTCTCACAGACCTGTAACTTCTTCTTTAAGAGGCTCCTCTGTCCTCCACTCGTTACCTGTATTAATGGCACCTGTTTGAACTAGTTATCAGTATAAAAGACACCTGTCCACAACCTCAAACAGTCACACTCCAAACTCCACTATGGCCAAGACCAAAGAGCTGTGAAAGGACACCAGAAACAAAATTGTAGACCTGCACCAGGCTGGGAAGACTGAATCTGCAATAGGTAAGCAGCTTGGTTTGAAGAAATCAACTGTGGGAGCAATTATTAGGAAATGGAAGACATACAAGACCACTGATAATCTCCCTCGATCTGGGGCTCCACGCAAGATCTCACCCCGTGGGGTCAAAATGATCACAAGAATGGTGAGCAAAAATCCCAGAAACACACGGGGGGACCTAGTGAATGACCTGCAGAGAGCTGGGACCAAAGTAACAAAGCCTACCATCAGTAACACACTATGCCGCCAGGGACTCAAATTCTGCATTGCCAGACGTGTTCCCCTGCTTAAGCCAGTACATGTCCAGGCCCGTCCGAAGTTTGCTAGAGAGCATTTGGATGATCCAGAAGAAGATTGGGAGAATGTCATATGGTCAGATGAAACCAAAATATAACTTTTTGGTAACTCAACTTGTCATGTTTGGAGGACAAAGAATGCTGAGTTGCATCCAAAGAACACCATACCTACTGTGAAGCATGGGGGTGGAAGCATCATGCTTTAGGGCTGTTTTTCTGCAAAGTGACCAGGACGACTGATCTGTGTAAAGGAAAGAATCATCAAATCAAAATAAAAATCAAATTTATTTATATAGCCCTTCATACATCAGCTGATATCTCAAAGTGCTGTACAGAAACCCAGCCTAAAACCCCAAACTGCAAGCAATGCAGGTGTAGAAGCACGAATGAATGGGGCCATGTATCGTGAGATTGAGTGAAAACCTCCTTCCATCAGCAAGGGCATTGAAGATGAAACGTGGCTGGGTCTTTCAGCATGACAATGATCCCAAACACACCGCCCGGGCAACGGAGTGGCTTCGTAAGAAGCATTTCAAGGTCCTGGAGTGGCGTAGCCAGTCTACAGATCTCAACCCCATAGAAAATCTTTGGAGGGAGTTAAAAGTCTGTGTTGCCCAGCAACAGCCCCAAAACTCTAGAGGAGTTTAGAGAAGATCTGCATAGAGGAATGGGCCAAAATACCAGCAACAGTGTGTGAAAACCTTGTGAAGACTTACAGAAAACGTTTGACCTCTGTCATTGCCAACAAAGGGTATATAACAAAGTATTGAGAAACTTTTGTTTACATTTACATTTACATTTAAGTCATTTAGCAGACGCTCTTATCCAGAGCGACTTACAAATTGGTGCATTCACCTTATGACATCCAGTGGGACAGTCACTTAACAATAGTGCATCTAAAACTTAGGGGGGTGGGGTGAGAGGGATTACTTAACCTATCCTAGGTATTCCTTAAAGAGGTGGGGTTTCAGGTGTCTCCGGAAGGTGGTGATTGACTCCGCTGTCCTGGCGTCGTGAGGGAGTTTGTTCCACCATTGGGGGGCCAGGGCAGCGAACAGTTTTGACTGGGCTGAGCGGGAGCTGTACTTCCTCAGTGGTAGGGAGGCGAGCAGGCCAGAGGTGGATGAACGCAGTGCCCTTGTTTGGGTGTAGGGCCTGATCAGAGCCTGGAGGTACTGAGGTGCCGTTCCCCTCACAGCTCCGTAGGCAAGCACCATGGTCTTGTAGCGGATGCGAGCTTCAACTGGAAGCCAGTGGAGAGAACGGAGGAGCGGGGTGACGTGAGAGAACTTGGGAAGGTTGAACACCAGACGGGCTGCGGCGTTCTGGATGAGTTGAAGGGGTTTAATGGCACAGGCAGGGAGCCCAGCCAACAGCGAGTTGCAGTAATCCAGACGGGAGATGACAAGTGCTTGGATTAGGACCTGCGCCGCTTCCTGTGTGAGGCAGGGTCGTACTCTGCGGATGTTGTAGAGCATGAACCTACAGGAACGGGCCACCGCCTTGATGTTAGTTGAGAACGACAGGGTGTTGTCCAGGATCACGCCAAGGTTCTTGGCGCTCTGGGAGGAGGACACAATGGAGTTGTCAACCGTGATGGCGAGATCATGGAACGGGCAGTCCTTCCCCGGGAGGAAGAGCAGCTCCGTCTTGCCGAGGTTCAGCTTGAGGTGGTGATCCGTCATCCACACTGATATGTCTGCCAGACATGCAGAGATGCGATTCGCCACCTGGTCATCAGAAGGGGGAAAGGAGAAGATTAATTGTGTGTCGTCTGCATAGCAATGATAAGAGAGACCATGTGAGGTTATGACAGAGCCAAGTGACTTGGTGTATAGCGAGAATAGGAGAGGGCCAAGAACAGAGCCCTGGGGGACACCAGTGGTGAGAGCGCGTGGTGAGGAGACAGATTCTCGCCACGCCACCTGGTAGGAGCGACCTGTCAGGTAGGACGCAATCCAAGCGTGGGCCGCGCCGGAGATGCCCAACTCGGAGAGGGTGGAGAGGAGGATCTGATGGTTCACAGTATCGAAGGCAGCCGATAGATCTAGAAGGATGAGAGCAGAGGAGAGAGAGTTAGCTTTAGCAGTGCGGAGCGCCTCCGTGATACAGAGGAGAGCAGTCTCAGTTGAATGACTAGTCTTGAAACCTGACTGATTTGGATCAAGAAGGTCATTCAGAGAGAGATAGCGGGAGAGCTGGCCAAGGACGGCACGTTCAAGAGTTTTGGAGAGAAAAGAAAGAAGGGATACTGGTCTGTAATTGTTGACATCGGAGGGATCGAGTGTAGGTTTTTTCAGAAGGGGTGCAACTCTCGCTCTCTTGAAGACGGAAGGGACGTAGCCAACGGTCAGGGATGAGTTGATGAGCGAGGTGAGGTAAGGGAGAAGGTCTCCGGAAATGGTCTGGAGAAGGAGGGGATAGGGTCAAGCGGGCAGGTTGTTGGGCGGCCGGCCGTCACAAGACGCGAGATTTCATCTGGAGAGAGAGGGGAGAAAGAGGTCAGAGCACAGGGTAGGGCAGTGTGAGCAGAACCAGCGGTGTCGTTTGACTTAGCAAACGAGGATCGGATGTCGTCGACCTTCTTTTCAAAATGGTTGACGAAGTCATCTGCAGAGAGGGAGGAGGGGGGGAGGGGGCGGAGGATTCAGGAGGGAGGAGAAGGTGGCAAAGAGCTTCCTAGGGTTAGAGGCAGATGCTTGGAATTTAGCGTGGTAGAAAGTGGCTTTAGCAGCAGAGACAGAGGAGGAAAATGTAGAGAGGAGGGAGTGAAAGGATGCCAGGTCCGCAGGGAGGCGAGTTTTCCTCCATTTCCGCTCGGCTGCCCGGAGCCCTGTTCTGTGAGCTCGCAATGAGTCATCGAGCCACTGAGCGGGAGGGAGGACCGAGCCGGCCTGGAGGATAGGGGACATAGAGAGTCAAGGGATGCAGAGAGGGAGGAGAGGAGGGTTGAGGAGGCAGAATCGGGAGATAGGTGGGAGAAGGTTTGAGCGGAGGGAAGAGATGATAGGATGGAAGAGGAGAGAGTAGCGGGGGAGAGAGAGCGAAGGTTGGGACGGCGCGATACCATCCGAGTAGGGGCAGTGTGGGAGGTGTTGGATGAGAGTGAGAGGGAAAAGGATACAAGGCAGTGGTCGGAGACTTGGAGGGGAGTTGCAATGAGGTTAGTGGAAGAACAGCATCTAGTAAAGATGAGGTCGAGCGTATTGCCTGCCTTGTGAGTAGGGGGAAGGTGAGAGGGTGAGGTCAAAAGAGGAGAGGAGTGGAAAGAAGGAGGCAGAGAGGAAAGAGTCAAAGGTAGACGTGGGGAGGTTAAAGTCGCCCAGAACTGTGAGAGGTGAGCCGTCCTCAGGAAAGGAGCTTATCAAGGCATCAAGCTCATTGATGAACTCTCCGAGGGAACCTGGAGGGCGATAAATGATAAGGATGTTAAGCTTGAAAGGGCTAGTAACTGTGACAGCATGGAATTCAAAGGAGGCGATAGACAGATGGGTAAGGGGAGAAAGAGAGAATGACCACTTGGGAGAGATGAGGATCCCGGTGCCACCACCCCGCTGACCAGACGCTCTCGGGGTGTGCGAGAACACGTGGGCGGACGAAGAGAGAGCAGTAGGAGTAGCAGTGTTGTCTGTGGTGATCCATGTTTCCGTCAGTGCCAAGAAGTCGAGGGACTGGAGGGAGGCATAGGCTGAGATGAACTCTGCCTTGTTGACCGCAGATTGGCAGTTCCAGAGGCTACCGGAGACCTGGAACTCCACGTGGGTCGTGCGCGCTGGGACCACCAGAGTAGGGTGGCCGCGGCCACGCGGTGAGGAGCGTTTGTATGGTCTGTGCAGAGAGGAGAGAACAGGGATAAACAGACACATAGTTGACAGGCTACAGAAGAGGCTACGCTAATGCAAAGGAGATTGAATGACAAGTGGACTACACGTCTCGAATGTTCAGAAAGTTAAGCTACGTAGCAAGAATCTTATTGACTAAAATGATTAAAATGATACAGTACTGCTGAAGTAGGCCAGCTGGCAGTGGGTGCGTTGTTGACACTACACTAATCAAGTCGTTCCGTTGAGTGTAATAGTTTCTGCAGTGTTGCTATTCGGGGCTAGCAGGCTAGCTAGCAGTGTTGTTTACGTTACGACTTGCGTTAAAAGAACGACAATAGATGGCTAGCGAACCTAGAAAATCGCTCTAGACTACACAATTATCTTTGATACAAAGACGGCTATGTAGCTAGCTAAGTAGCTAGCTACGATCAAACAAATCAAACCGTTGTACTGTAATGAAATGAAGTGAAAATGTGATACTACCTGTGAGTGCGACCGGGTAGTTGAGTTCTATACAGAAGACGTTGGCTAGCGTTGGCTAGCTGTTGGCTAGCTAGCAGAGTCACCTACGTTAAGGACGACAAATAGCTGGCTAGCTAACCTCGGTAAATTAAGATAATCACTCTAAGACTACACACTCTAAACCTAAACAACACAATTATCTTGGATACGATGATACGAAGACAGCAAAGACAGCTATGTAGCTAGCTAACACTAAACTAATCAAGTCGTTCAGTTGAGTGTGATAGTTTCTCCAGTGCAGCTAATCAGTGGACGTTAGCTAGCTGGCTAGTGAAGACTACGTTAGGACGGCGAAATACGATAATTACGCAATTATCTTTGATACAAAGACGGCTATGTAATATAATAATAATATATATAATAATAATAATAATAATAATAATAATAATATATGCCATTTAGCAGACGCTTTTATCCAAAGCGACTTACAGTCATGTGTGCATACATTCTACGTATGGGTGGTCCCGGGGATCGAACCCACTACCCTGGCGTTACAAGCGCCATGCTCTACCAACTGAGCTACAGAAGGACCAGCTGAGAAGAATTTGCTAAGATAAGACAAATCAAACCGTTGTGATATAATGAAATTGACCAGATACTTATTTTCCACCATAACTAGCAAATAAATTCATTAAAAATCATACAATGTGATTTTCTGGATTTCTTTTAGTAATTTAGTCTGTCATGGTTGAAGTTTTTTTAATTTGTTAATTTATTTTTATTTCACCTTTATTTAACCAGGTAGGCTAGTTGAGAACAAGTTCTCATTTGCAACTGCGACCTGGCCAAGATAAAGCATAGCAGTGTGAACAGACAACACAGAGTTACACATGGAGTAAACCATTAACAAGTCAGTAACACAGTAGGAAAAAAGGGGAGTCTATACAATGTGTGCAAAAGGCATGAGGAGGGAGGCGAATAATTACAATTTTGCAGATTAACACTGGAGTGATAAATGATCAGATGGTCATGTACACGTAGAGATATTGGTGTGCAAAAGAGCAGAAAAGTAAATAAATAAAAACAGTGTGGGGATGAGGTAGGTGAAAATGGATGGGCTATTTACCAATAGACTATGTACAGCTGCAGCGATCGGTTAGCTGCTCAGATAGCTGATGTTTGAAGTTGGTGAGGGAGATAAAAGTCTCCAACTTCAGCGATTTTTGCAATTCGTTCCAGTCACAGGCAGCAGAGTACTGGAACGAAAGACGGCCAAATGAGGTGTTGGCTTTAGGGATGATCAGTGAGATACACCTGCTGGAGCGCGTGCTACGGATGGGTGTTGCCATCGTGACCAGTGAACTGAGATGAGGCAGAGCTTTACCTAGCATGGACTTGTAGATGACCTGGAGCCAGTGGGTCTGGCGACGAATATGTAGCGAGGGCCAGCCGACTAGAGCATACAAGTCGCAGTGGTGGGTAGTATAAGGTGCTTTAGTGACAAAACGGATGGCACTGTGATAAACTGCATCCAGTTTGCTGAGTAGTGTTGGAAGCAATTTTGTAGATGACATCGCCGAAGTCGAGGATCGGTAGGATAGTCAGTTTTACTAGGGTAAGCTTGGCGGCGTGAGTGAAGGAGGCTTTGTTGCAGAATAGAAAGCAGACTCTTGATTTGATTTTCGATTGGAGATGTTTGATATGAAGTGTACCTATGTTGAAAATTACAGGCCTCTCATCTTAAGTGGGAGAACTTGCACAATTGGTGACTGACTAAATACGTTTTTGCCCCACTATACATAGGGCAGCAGCCTCTTAAAGTGCAGAGTTGAGTAACCAGGTGGAGGCTGGTTATTGATGGCTATGCTGTCTGATGGCCTTGAGATAGAAGCTGCTTTTCAGTCTCTCTGTCCCATCTTTGATGCACCTGTACTGACCTCACCTTCTGGATGATATCGGGGTGAGCAGGCCGTGACTCGGGTGGTTGTCCTTTGGGCATCATGTAACTCTTTCTAACATATACATGCCGGTCTTTTAGGGAAAGGAAAAGGAGGATACCTAGTCAGTTGCATACCTGAATGCATTCAACTGAAATGTGTCTTCCAGATTTAACCCAACCCCTCTGAATCAGGCCTCGCTATATGGCTCAAAGAAACTCTGGATGCCATATGGTTCCTGGTCAAAAGTAGTACACTATATAAGAAATAGAGTGCCATTTGGGACGCATATTATAATTTCACATCAGGGGAAGTAGGGTGCTGAGTGTGAGTCAGTGTGTGTGTGTGTATGATCCCCCCCTCTACAGGATCCTGCCTCCCCTCATGGTACGCCCCTGCCCTCCCCCAGAGAGAACGGATTGGACAAGACACGCCTCCTGAAGAAGGACCCATCCTGTAGCCCTGCCTCCACAGCCTCCTCTGCAAGCTCCTCCTCCCTCAAGTCCAAAGAGATGGGAATGGTGTGTGTAGCCAAAGCTCTCCATACACTAATACTTTTCGCTGTCTGAAGAAGTCTTTAATGCTGGGTCACAGAAACACACACTTTTTAATGGACCTTCCCATTTCCCTCTAAAGAGTGGTGGAATATCTTATCTCTTACCACCTTTCTCAATCCATCCCTTGATTTCTCTCTCTTTAATGGTGTGATATCTGGGTAATGACAGCCTATATGTTTCCATGGCAGCGTGACAAGCCGGGTACGCCTCAACCGAAGTCGAGCACTCCCACTCACCGAGGAGACTCCACACCCGGACCCAGTGCCACACCCACTCTCCGCCCCAGCCTATCCAAGCCCCCCTCCATGGAGCTACCTCACCCACCTAGTAAGAGAAACTTCACCCCATTTTAATTTACCTCAGTACCTTTTCCAAACATACCATACCATACCAAACATACCATACCAACAGCCTATAGTACAGGCTACCTACTAATATGCATTTGTTTAGTTTAATTAAAGGCATACTACACTCAAACTATATTTAATATTTTGTTCAGTAGTCCACTGTTAATAATTTCCCAAAAATGTTTTGCATGTCAGCAGTCAAGTTTTGAATATGGAGCACTTCCAGTAAAGAGTTCAGGGGCGGCAGGGTAGCCTAGTGGTTAGATTGTTGGACTAGTAACCGAAAGGTTGCAAGTTCAAATCCCTGAGCTGACAAGGTACAAATCTGTCGTTCTGCCCCTGAACAGGCAGTTAACCCACTGTTCCTAGGCCGTCATTGAAAATAAGAATTTGTTCTTAACTGACTTGCCTAGTAAAATATAGGTTAAAAAATTTAAAAAAAGGTTCAAACTTGCCTTTATGATGCGTTTTGTGTCATATGGTTATGAATATGCCGCACACTGACTGCACTGCAGATACATTAAACCCATGTGAAAACAGCTCTTGTCTACTCCCTAGCTGCTGGTCTGCGGACTCCGCTGGCCGTGTCAGGGCCGTACCCCGGGCCGTTTGGCATGCTGCCTCATGCCGCCATGAATGGGGAGCTGGCAAGTGCTGGCACAGGCTACGCCGGCCTCCACAACATGTCCCCTCAGATGAGCGCTGCGGCGGCTGCCGCTGTGGCTGCCTACGGACGCTCCCCTATGGTGGGTGTGTGTGCTAGTGTGTCTCTTATTCCATATTGTGCGATCATTGCGTGTCTAAAACGGCTAAATGTTGGTATGTTTATGTAGGATCCGTTGCTGTATCTACTGATCTCATTTCTCTGGTGTGTGTGTGTGTGTGTGTGTGCCCGTGGCTGTTTGAGTATGTACTCCTCATCATCACTCTGTGTGTACTCATCATCCCTCTGTGTGTTCTCCCTCAGGCCGGCTTTGACCCTCATCCTCACATGAGAGTCCCTGGAATGACCCCAAGCTTATCAGGCATCCCTGGAGGCAAACCGTGAGTTGCGTGTGTTCCGTATATAAACTGTAGGAGAGTGTCTTTTAGCACTATGTTCTCTGTAGTAGCAAGACAAATATCCCCTCAATTCCACCTTTCCCCCTCTTACTAAACCGTCTCCTCTCAGAGCCTACTCCTTCCATGTTAGCGCCGATGGACAGATGCAGCCGGTACCGTTCCCTCCAGATGCCCTGGTGGGCCCTGGCATCCCGCGCCATGCACGCCAGATCAACACACTGAACCATGGTGAGGTGGTCTGTGCTGTCACCATCAGCAACCCCACGCGCCATGTCTACACAGGCGGCAAGGGCTGCGTCAAGGTCTGGGACATCAGTCATCCTGGCAACAAGAGTCCTGTGTCCCAACTGGACTGCCTGGTGAGTGCTAGACCTAATATACACACTGTTATCCAAAATCGCACAGTTAAAGCATGTATTCAGTAGCATTGTTCTTCAACCAACATCACAGGATGTGTGTTTGTGGGCAGGGCACATGCTTTAAATATACACCTACAGTACCAGTCAAGTTTGGACAAACCTACTTTTTCTTTATTTTTACTATTTTCTACATTGTGGAATAATAGTTAAGACATCAAAACTATGAAATAACACATATGGAATCATGAAGTAACCAAAAAAGTGTTAAACAAATCAAAATATATATTGGCATTCTCTCAGCCAGCTTCATGAGGTACATTAGTCACCCGGAATACATTTCAATTAACAGGTGTGCCTTGGTAAGTTAATTTATGGAATTTCTTTCCTCCTTAATGCATTTGAGCAAATCAGCTGTGTTGTGACATGGTAGGGGCGGTATACAGAAGAGAGCCCTATTTGGTAAAAGACCAAGTCCATATGGCAAGAACAGCTCAAATAAGCAAAGAGAAAGTACAGTCCGTTACTCTAAGAGATGGTCAGTCAATGCAGAAAATGACGGATTTTGAAAGTTTCTTTGTGCAGTCGCAAAAACCATCGAGCGCTATGATGTAACTGTCTCTCACGAGGACCTCCCACAGGAAAGGAAGACCCAGAGTTACCTCCGCTGCAGAGGATAAGTTCATTAGAGTTACCAGTCTCAGAAATTGGAGCCCAAATAAATGCTTCACAGAGTTCAAGTAACAAACGCATCTCAACATCAACTGTTCAGAATAGACTGTGTGAATCAGGCCTTCATGGTCGAATTGCTGCAAAGAAACCATTACTAAAGGACACCGATAAGAAGAAGAGGCTTGCTTGGGCCAAGAGAAACAAGCAATGGACATTAGACCGGTGGAAATCTGTCCTTTGGTCTGATGAGTTCAAAATTGAGATTTTTGGTTTGAACCGCCGTGTCTTTGTGAGACGCAGAGTAGGTGAACGGATGATCTCTGCATGTGTGGTTCCCACCGTGAAGCATGGAGGAGGAGGTGTTGGTGTGCTTTGCTGGTGAAACTGTTGGTGGTTTATTTTAAAATTCAAAGCACACTTAACCAGCATGGCTACCTCAGCATTCTGCAGCGATACGCCATCCCATGTGGTTTGCTCTTAGTGGGGCTATCATTTTGTTTTTCAACAGGACAATGACCCAACAGACCTCCAGGCTGTGTAAGGGCTATTTGACCAAGGAGGAGAGTGATGGATCTGATGACCTGCCTCCAAAATCACCTGACCTCAACCCAATTGAGATGGTTTGGGATGAGATGGACCGCAGAGTGAAGAAAAGCAGACCCCAAGTGCTCAGCATATGTAGGAACTCCTTCAAGACTGTTGGAAAAGCATTCCAGGTGAAGTTTGTTGAGAGCATGCCAAGAATGTGTAAAGCTGTCAAGGCAAAGGGTGGATACTTTGAAGAATCTTAAATATAAAATATATTTTGATTTGTTTAACACTTTTTTTTTTGGTTACTACATGATTCCATATGTGTTATTTCATAGTTTGGATGTCTTCACTATTATTCTACAATGTAGAAAATAGTAAAAATAAAGAAAAACCCTTGAATGAGTAGGTGTCCAAACTTTTGACTGGTTCTGTACCACTTTGTGTACCACTTTGTGTGCATAGTTTGTGTATTAGAGACAAAAAATAACTTTGCACGCGCTTGTCAGAACCGAGACAACTATATCCGCTCGTGCCGGCTGCTCCCCGATGGCCGGACGCTCATCGTGGGGGGGCGAGGCCAGCACACTGTCAATCTGGGACCTAGCCACGCCCACTCCACGCATCAAGGCAGAGCTGACCTCCTCAGCCCCGGCCTGCTATGCCCTGGCCATCTCCCCTGACTCCAAGGTGTGCTTCTCCTGCTGCAGCGATGGGAACATCGCCGTCTGGGACCTGCACAACCAGACCCTGGTCAGGTAAGGACCAAATGGGAGAATACATTGCCAATAAGTAGCAGGTAGAAATGTGTAGCCTCTAACCACTGGTCCAGTGTCAGATATTGTTTCATCCCCCTAATGGTCAGTCATGTGTGCATACATTTTCATATGGGTGGCTCCATATGAATTGAACCTGTGCTCTACCAACTGCTGTGCTCTACCAACTGAGCCACACAGGACCACGTATTTTTGATAACATCTGTTAATTGTGTGTGTGTGTGTGTGTGTGTGTGTGTGTTTATCGCAGACAGTTCCAGGGCCACACAGACGGAGCCAGCTGTATTGACATCTCCAACGATGGGACCAAGCTGTGGACGGGGGGGCTGGACAACACCGTACGCTCCTGGGACCTAAGAGAGGGACGCCAGCTGCAGCAGCACGACTTCACCTCACAGGTACATGCACGCATACACACACCCCTGAAAGACACAACCGCTCCAGCTGCACGACTTGAACCACATGTTCACACACACCCCGCAAACACACAGGAAGGGCTCTAAAGTGCGATCAATTTGGGGCGAATGTACAACCAAATATTTTTGCTGTGTGACCAGGGGTTTTATTTTAGGAGCTCAGTGCGACTATGATAAAATAAGGGGTCCTGTAGCTCAGTTGGTAGAGCATGGCGCTTGTAACGCCAGGGTAGTGGGTTCGATCCCCGGGACCACCCATACGTAGAATGTATGCACACATGACTGTAAGTCGCTTTGGATAAAAGCGTCTGCTAAATGGCATATATTATAAAAGTATCCCAGATAATAATTGTTGTAATGATAAGGCTTCACTGTACCGTTGTTTTTGAGTGCCCTGAAGGGTAAAGCGAGTGCAAATTCGTTAGCGTCATGGTTGCACCATAACTACAGCGAAAACGGCTTGCTTCTAGCCCTACCAGGTCAAGAGATCTAACCTATATTACCGCCACGACATTTTATCTACACATAGTGGATCGCCGGACCTTCTACATTCATAAATCATGTTGTGGACTGTTCTAAAACTACTCGTGTGTCGATGTTATTAACCATTTTGATGACATTTTGTTCAGTCCTATTACCTCATTGGCTAGCTGAATTTTTTTATGATTTACGTTAATTTTATCATCAAGATTGTCTAATAATACGACTGAATAAAAAGTCAATTTAATAAGATATAACAGTACATTTGTAATGATGCAACACACTTTTGCACTATTTTCTTATCAAGGAAAGTGCTTCAATACAGAGTTCTACTAAGTGTTTCATTATAAATGGAAAATAAGTCATGCTAGAATCTAGGCAACAATGCAGCAACCTTCTCTGTTTCCAGCTGGCTGAGGATGTTTGTGACTGCTTGGGAGGATGACTTTTTTGCCACCAAAAACTCTCTGTACAGATGAACATGCACTGCATGGTACTTCACTATCTCAAACCAGCTATTCAATCTGGAGCTCACTGCTTCAGGAGCCTTGACCTACACAAACTCTTCAAAATGAGGAAGCTCACCTATCTTCTCTTTCTGGCAGGCTTCTTGAAGAAGACTGATCTCATCCATATCACAAGTGATGCAACTTCAGATAAATATTTGTAGTGCTGTCATTTCTCACCCACCAGATTGATGACATGGCAGAGTTCCTTTCAGAACCTCCTTGAATGCCTTCAGGCATTAGAAGGCATTATCTGTGACCGCTGCCCAGGCATCATTCAGGTTCAGATTGTTGCTGTGGAGGGAGGCTAGTATAGCTTGGGAAAACTTTGAGTCGGTCTGTCCACAAAAATGACATCCACCAGAAAGCACTGGTTTTCAACACCTACAATGAAAGATAAGGAGACACTTGAATTATGTTTTTACCTAAAATAATATTGTGAAACTAAGTGTTATTTAAATTCAGCTAAACACAATATAGATACTGTGATAGTTAGCTAGATGGAGGCAGACCGCTGCTGACATTATGCATCGCTGTATTTCACCACGATAGCTCATCGTTTGGAATATAACAATTTCCATGCGTACAATTCACACTGCAGAATGTAAATGTAGGCTATTGCAACGGTATATTAATAGGCTAAGTTAACTCACCAATGATTAGAATGCTGCAATCCCTTGCATCTGTTGTCTTGTCAACAACCACCACAAACTTCTTCCCATGGTCCTTTTTGCAGAACGGCAGTCATATGTTGGTCGAACACACTGGGCAGGTGCGTTTGACGGAGGCTGCTCTCATTTTCGGGCAACGCTCCTCCCTGTTTGCAATTCTACCCTAGTAATGGCTGTAGCTTTCTTAGCTTTTCTTGTAAATAAATTGTCTTGAATCTGCTGATGCGCTTGCACTAGTAATGGTTGTTTGAAGAGGCATGCTCTGGATAACACGGTGCTTTTCCTTGTTCTTCACATGGGCTTTAAGTGGCCATCGCATGTATTTTTATGGGTCCAATCAATAGTATGTTGACAGAATTTGCAAAACAGCTTATCGCCTTACTCATAATAGTCCTTTGGGTATTGCTCTGCTCTGAATTTAGGGGTTAGGGTCGACTTGGCCCTCTGACAGCCTCTTCGTCATGTTTCTCAAAGTGACAGCCAAGTTGTGAGGTGACATAAGGGGTAGGTTACTACAATAATTAGACCTACTTTAAAAAAAAAATGAAACTAAATTTCAGCCAAATTATGGAAAATTCTGCAATATTCCATGTTTTACAATTGATTCCATTTTATTACCAAATTCCGCGATTCCACATCGGAAATCATAGGGCCCTACTTAACCAGGATATCCACACATTTGGAGGCACAGATAAAGGAAAAGGCATAGCTTCTTCAGGACATCAATGATCATAGCAATACATTTATGACCCCTACATTTATGATCTCGGCATGTCTTTTAAAGCGACAGTGTAAAATGTTCAATGTTCTACACCTCAATGGGAAAATAGTGCTTTTATACAATGTAGAAACCTAATATTCCACAAATTACTTTGTAATTTCAATGACCGGTATTTGTATATACATTTTAGCTTTTATAATAAACATATGTATTTCCATGTTTACATATTAGTTTCTAGGGCACAAAATAGCTAGAATTCATAGGCTGCGTTTAGACAGACAGGCCAATTCTGATATTTTTTCCACTAATTGGTCTTTTGACCAATCAGAGCTGATCTGATTGGTTAAAATGCCCAATATTGGCTTCATCTCAATCTCAATTTATAAAATCTTATTTTCTGTTGATTTTCGGTTGCTACCAATGAAAAATCATCATTTGGAGCCCGGCATCTAAAATCACTGTTGAGGAATGATCTCATACCATTTGGTCGCTGCTCGTTTTCTCCTCGCAACAGTGTATTCTTTACAGCCTGCTAGTCCAATAGGCGTATCCAGAGTAATACACTATGTATCTGTGATGTGAAAATAGGGAGCACAATAGTGTAATACACAATAGCACCGGAGGGGATGTTTTGTGTTATTTTGTGGGTTTTTTCCCCCCCATTGTTTTACATATTTTGTTGATGCTACCGTCTCTTATGACCGAAAAGAGCTTCTGGATATCAGAACAGCGATTACTCGCCTCGAACTGGATGAAGATTTTTTTCTTTAACAGATTCTACCCCCAAGCCATAAGACTCCTGAACCATTAATCAAATGGCCACCTGGACTATTACATTGACACCCCCATTTGTTTTTACACTGCTGCGACTCGTGGTTTATTATCTATGCATAGTCACTTTACCCCTACCTACATGTATAAATTTCCTCGACTATCCTGTACCTCCGCACATTGACTCTGTGACGCTACTCCCTGTATATAGCCTCCATTGTTATTTTATTGTGATTTATTTTTAAAATATTTTTTTTACTTAAGTTAATTTAGTAAATATTTTCTTAACTCTATTTCTGAAACTGCATTGTTGGTTAAGGGCTTGTAAGTAACCAGTGTTGGGTTGTTTTCGGTGCAAATATATATATTTTTTAACACGTTTAGCCCTCTAGCAGGATGATATTAGCTTAACACCTAAGGAGTGAATTGTGAAGGGGAGAAAGGCAGGATTGTTTGATGTGGCAGCTGTGTCTGTCTGTGTGTCGATTTTCTCACGCCCCTGAACACACACACTGATCAGAGACCGGTTTCCCAATAGCGATGGAACATTTTTCCTACAATGGCCGAAGATGCAACATGCATTTCCCCCAAATACCACGCAGAGAGATTGGTTGCTAAGTTGGAGTATATGTCGATACTGATAGGATTGAAAGAAAGGAAGTGCTGCTCTCGGATCAGCTTTCTCCATTCACATTTTTCCTTAACATTAGAATTATTTCACAATTCTGATGAGGGATCAGCTCATAGAGATTTCCACATAAGGCTGCAAATATTGAGGCACCTTATTCTGTTTACCCAATAAAAATGTACAAATTCACCATGTTAGGCTACACATCATTAAATGTATTGAGACAAATTAGACAGTAGACTACAAGTAGTGAAATGGAGCTCAATTGATTGAATGTTAAATGTATTTCAATTGGATTGAAATAGGCCTGTAGCCTGCAGTTTTATGTTTTAATGCAGTCATCTAATTTTTAATTTGTAGCGTATTTATATCGCTTGTTTGTATCAATTGCAAACACATTGGTAACTTTGTATTTGTTGTGAACTTTGTTCGGAAGTTATCGGCGGTCACAAGGAGATTGATAAATCATATGTTTCTATGTTCTTCTCTGTATAAAGTGACACGGGAGGGCAAAAAAAGCATCTAATGACACACTTAGCTGTTCTACCAGTGGTCTGAGGCAGGTGTTTAAATTACGAGCGTTTTCAAGTGCAACGTTAATAACAATGCTTTTGGGAAACCGGGCCCTGGTTGTCCCCTGCCCTTTCTGTAAATCTTCTCTCTGGGGTACTACTGTATGTATCTGTCCATCTCTCACGCACATGAACACACACACACTGACCATGTTGTCCCTTTGCCCCCTCTCCAGATCTTTTCTCTGGGGTACTGTCCGACGGGAGAGTGGCTGGCGGTGGGGATGGAGAGTAGTAATGTGGAGGTGCTCCACGTCACCAAGCCAGACAAGTACCAGCTCCACCTCCACGAGAGCTGTGTGCTTTCCCTTCAGTTTGCTTCCTGTGGTAAGGCCATGTCACCAGAGCTCTGGCTGACGTGCTCAGGATTTGTGTATGGGTGCGTCTCAAATGGCACCCTATTCCCTATGTAGTGCACTACTTTTGACCATGCTCAACAGAGCATTGGGGGCCATTTGGGACGTATACTATGTCTTTGTTAGCTGTGTACTGTAACTTGATGTACAGTATCAGTCAAAAGTTTGGACACCTACCCATTCAAGGGTTTAATTATTTGTACTACTACCTGTTTTAATACAGGTATTCAGTTCAACTTTTTTTGTTGACCTAGTAGACAGCCTTATATTCTGTTTTCATTGGGGAATCTCCATTGTATTTTGTATTTAGTTGACTCCTCGTGTCCTCTCTCCTCAAAATCCATTGGAGGAGAAGGTCAGAGGGGAGGGACTTCTGACTTTATCATCCAGTGGGTTTTGAGGAGGCGGAGAGGAGAAAGGAGGTGAGGAGTCAATGAAATGCAATTGGCTCTCTCCTTGTCTCTTTATATACAGTAGCTCTAATCCTAACGTGATGTGATTTGATTGTTTTTTAAATTCATTTTATTTATACTCTGGGTTCTCTGGGATTTGGCCCCTGCATCCACAGTAGTATCTGTCCTAGCTCTACTGTATGTCTATGTGATTCCTAAAGCTCTGTCTCCTATTTCTCTGCCTGCCCAGGAAAATGGTTTGTGAGCACAGGGAAGGATAACCTGCTGAATGCGTGGAGGACACCGTACGGAGCCAGTATATTCCAGGTACACACACACACCTGTCCACTCCGACGGCCTTCCTACCAACATGTTTTTTATTTATCTTGTATCAAGGCTGGGTGTTGAGCTTGCTCTAATCTTTCCCTCTATCTTTCTCGCTCTCTTTCCTATCTAACTCTAGTCGAAGGAGTCTTCGTCCGTGCTAAGCTGTGACATCTCAGTGGATGATAAGTACATAGTTACAGGTTCTGGAGATAAGAAGGCCACTGTCTATGAAGTCATCTACTAGACTGCACTGGTGAGCACTAGCATCAGCAACTGACAACCAAAAGTAGCTTTCACTGTCCTAAAACCAACCCTGGGTCAGGGGATACTGCAGAAAGTTCTACACCCTTTGACTTTTTCCACATTTTGTGTTACAGCCTGAATTTAGATTTATTTTTGGTCACCGGCCTACACAAAATACCCCATAATGTCAAATGGGTTTTGAGTCAATAAAAGTATTCAACCCCTTTGTTATGGCAAGCCTAAATAGGAGTAAAAATGTGCTTAACATGTCACACAATAAGTTGCATGGACTCTGTGTGCATGGACTCTGTTTTAAAATGATTTATGAATGACTACCTCATCTCTGCACCCCACACAGTGCAATTATCTATAAGGTCCCTCAGTTGAGCAGTGAATTTCAAACAATGATTAAACAACAAAACACCAGGGAGGTTTGGATAAAAATTGAAAAAGCAGACATTGAATATCCCTTTTTAAATAACTTCCCATAGTGAAGTTATTAGTTACACTTCGGGTGGTGTATCAATACACCCAGTCACTAAGATACAGGCATCCTTGCTAACTCAGTTGCCGGAGAGGAAGGAAACCGCTCAGGAATTTCACCATGATGCAAATGGTGACTTTAAAATAGTTTAATGGCTGTGTTAGGAGAAATCTGATGATGGATAGCATTGTAGTTACTCCACAATGCTAACCCAATTGACAGCGTGAAAAGAAGGAAGCCTGTACAGAATACAAATATTCCAAAACATGCATCCTGTTTGCAACAAGGCACTAAAGTAATACTTCAGAAAATGTGGCTAAGCAATTAACATTTTGTCCTGAATACAAACTGTGATGTTTGGGACAAATCCAATACAACACATTACTGAGTACCACTCTCCATATTTTCAAGCATAGTGATCAATCACAGAACAACAGCAAAGGACCTTGTGAAGATGCTGGAGGAAACGGGTACAAAAGTATCTATTAGAGGTGGACCGATTATGATTTTACAATGCCGATACCTATTTATTGGACGACCAAAAAAAGCTGATTCTGATTAATGGGCAAATTTTATACATGTATTTGTAAAGATGACAATTACAACAATATTGAATGAACAATGAACACTTTTATTTGAACTTAATATAATACATCAATAAAATAAATTTAGTCATAAATAAATAAATAATGAAACATGTTAAATTTGGTTTAAATAATGCAAAAACAAAGTGTTGGAGAAAAAAGTAAAAGTGCAATATGTGCCATGTAAACAAGCTAACGTTTAAGTTCCTTGCTCAGAACATGAGAACATATGAAAGCTGGTGGTTCCTTTTATAACATGAGTCTTCAATATTCCCATGTAAGAAGTTTTATGTTGTGGTTATAATATGACTATTGTGGTTTTTTCACAAATGAGCTTTTGTTAAATCATCCCCTGTTTGGTGAAGTTGGCTGTCTTTGTTTGGAAGAAATGGTCTTCACACAGTTCGCAATGAGCCAGGTGGCCCAAAATGCTGCATATACCCCGACTCTGTTGCACAGAACGCAAGAGAAGTGACACAATTTCCCTATTTAAAATAAATTCATGTTAGCAGGCAATATTAACTAAATATGCAGGTTTAAAAATATATACTTGTGTATTGATTTTAAGAAAGGCATTGATGTTTATGGTTACGACAGTGCTTTTTTCGCGAATGTGCTTGTTAAATCACCCATTTGGTGAAGTAGGCTGTGATTCAATGATAAATTAACAGGCACCGCATCGATTATATGCAACGCAGGACAAGCTAGATAAACTAGTAATATCATCAACCATGTGTAGTTAACTAGTGATTATATTAAGATTGATTGTTTTTAATAAGATACATTTAATGCACTTTACCTTGGCTCTTTTTTGCTCTCGCATAACAGGTTGTCAGCCTGCCACGCAGTCTCCCCGTGGAGTGCAATGTAATCGGCCATGATCGGTGTCCAAAAATACCGATTATGAAAACTTGTAATCGGCCATTCCGATTAATCGGTCGACGTCTAGCATCTATATCCACAGTAAAAAGAGTCGTATATCTACATAACCTGAAAGGCCGCTCTGCAAGGAAGAAGCCACTGCTCCAAAACCTCCATAAAAAAGACAGATTACGGTTTGCAACTGCACATAGGGACAAAGATCAAACTTTTTGGAGAAATGTCCTCTGTTCTGATGAAACAAAAATATAATTGTTTAGCCAGATTGACCATCGTTATGTTTGGAGGAAAAAGGGGGACGCTTGCAAGCCGAAGAACCCCATCCCAACCATGAAGCACAGGGGTGGCAGCATCATTTTGTGTTGGTGCTTTGCTACAGGATGGGACTGGTGCACTTCACAAAATAGATGGCATCATGAGGTAAGAAAATTATATAGATATATTGAAGCAACATCTCAAGACATCAGGAAGTTAAAGCTTGGTCACAAATGGACAATGACCCCAAAGTTGTGGCAAAATGGCTTAAGTTATTGGTGTGGCCGTCACAAAGCCCTGACCTCAATAATATGGAACATTTATGGGGCAGAACATTTATGGGCAGAACAGAAA
Organism: Oncorhynchus gorbuscha; assembly: GCF_021184085.1. Classification (NCBI taxonomy): domain Eukaryota; kingdom Metazoa; phylum Chordata; class Actinopteri; order Salmoniformes; family Salmonidae; genus Oncorhynchus; species Oncorhynchus gorbuscha. The sequence goes on along the minus strand of NC_060177.1, from coordinate 45,677,798 downwards.
AAGTATGTGCTGACAAGGAGGCCTACAAACCTGACTCTGTTGCACCAGCTCTGTCAGGAGGAATGGGCCAAAATTCACCCAACTTATTGTGGGAAGCTTGTGGAAGGCTATCTGAAACGTTTGACCCAAGTTACACAATTTAATGGCAATGCTACCCAATACTAATTGAGTCTATGTAAACTTCTGACCCACTGGCAATGTGTGGAAAGAAATAAAAGCTGAAATATATAATTCTCTACTATTATTCTGACATTTCACATTCTTAAAATAAAGTGGTGATCCTAACTGACCTAAAACAGGATTTTTACTAGGATTAAATGTCAGGAATTATGAAACTGAGGTTAAATGTATTTGGCTAAGGTGTATGTAAACTTCCGACTTCAACTGTATATTTAATCCAATTTTGAATTCAGGCTGTAACGCAACAAAATGTGGAATAAGTCAAGGGGTATGAAAACTTTCTGAAGGCACTACTGTATATATGTGACCTTTGAACTGTACAACTGACCCTGGGTCATGGGATCCTACAGAACATTCTCTATACATGACCATTCCTGAGCAGAGCTTCCAGAACAATTGATGATGGACAGACAGTCGGATGGATGCATGGATATAGAGAGATGGACCGAAACCTCATTATAGACAGATGGACCGAAACCTCAGAGGTGCCGAATTAATGGCATTGTAGTTTATTTTTACAGACAAAGAATGTGAATGTCCTGGTGACCTCTACCATTTGTGACCTCTGACCTCAGCTTGCTCTTCTTTCAGACATGACTTTCCACTCAGACCTTTCACACCCTAGTACTGTGTCCCTTCCTACATGTCTGCTATTGCTATCATGTATTTAGTTTTCTTTTCTTTGTATTTTATTGGTCGAGTACTTGTAAAAAGTGTATATTTGTTTTCTTACAGTAATTGCTTTAGAAATAACAAATGTTTGGTATGTCTTTTACATGGAAAATATCTAACCAGGAAAAAACACATTGGTCTTACTGCTAGTTAATATAAATCAATTGAAATGTCTAGATAATAAACTTTCTTTTTATTCTAACAAATGTCTTTTCTCTGGCTTCCAAAGTGAACTGTGACATTCTTGTTCTTGGGCATGGTCTTTAATCCAAGAAGGCCTATATTCAAAGACTACATGGGTTAACTCGTATGTAGAGACTAATCAGATATGGGTGAGAATGTCAAATGGCACTCATTGCTATAGTCATAATCTTGATTTTCATCTTAACACGTCTGCCATTGATGACCTTTGAGGTTAACCTTGAGAACATAGATGTCTGAATGGTTCCTCTGGGAGGTTCATTAGCTGAGCACAGCAGAGCAGGCGGTTACAAGTGTTGAGCAGGTCCATTCACACAGTGATTGTGGGTTAATGCTAACGCAATTATCATTAATGTGCGGTGTGGAGGTTAATTTGTGGGCTAATGACCATTAGAGGAGTGCTTCCAGGGGGAAGTGGAGGAGGTGCTACTGAATAATGAGCTGCTCTTCAGAAAGCAATGAAACTGGCTACATCTGCAATTGGAGACTGTGCAGTTGCGTCAACATTTATTTGTCATCTGCACAGGATACAGCAAAGTGTACACGGTACAATTAAATGCTTGTGTGCATGTTTGTGCGTGCAGGACTGTGGAGCACTGCTTAGTGCTCTTGACTATGGGCATTTGTGCTAGTGTTGCATGGTATACTGAAATTTTTAGATGACAAAACGAATAACACTTTGATATAATTATTTTTATACATTCGTTAGGCTACTTCTGTCAAATGTCTCACATGATTGAGAGGATCAACTCTATCAGTGCAGCCCCTTTTATAGTGAGAACAGCAAAGTGCCAGGTCCACTTATTTTGGGGGCGGCAAGTAGCCTTGTGGTTAGAGCGTTGGTTTACAAACCTATTCATTGACGTCTAAACTGGTTCCAGAGAGTGGTTTTTACTAAAAATGTTTTTGGTATAACTTGAAGTAGCAGAATGAATAAGCAAACTGGAAATTAGGTAGGGCCATGCCTCCTAAGGGTTTAGGCCTTTTAAAGGAACACCTTGCGGATCCTTAGATTTAAAAAAAATAATTAAAAAAAATACAGAAAGTGAGATAATACCATCAAGTTTTCGGGAAAAACATTGGGAATAAAAATATGTATACATTTAAAGAGTTAGAAGTTAGGGAGGGTCTTAATTTTAACCACATTAATTCAACCAGCTAATGATAGGGGGAGTAGTGAACAATGTCACAAATAATTGAACACACAAAATTCTTAACTCTGAGAAGAGTAATATGAGCTGATCTGCATTTTAAACGGACATTATTGCTATATCCCACGCGTTACTGTCTTTCGATTCTCTCTCACCCTCTCACTCTCACACACGCTCACACACGCTATCTTGACATCTGAATGCTCAGCTATGACAAGCCAACTGGCATTTATTCTTAAGGTGCTGACCAGTTGCACCCTCTATAACCACTGTTTATATTATTTGACCCTGTTGGGTTTGAACAGCTTAAAAAATGATCTAGCCTTTATGGCCATGTACTCTTATCTCCAACCTGTTCGGATTTAAGTTTTAACTTTAGTATGACTGACACCTTTAGAGAGAGGTCTAATACTTTAATCATTTCTGCCCTCCGATTTCATATTCATTATATAAATAGGCCAAACCGCAACATTGTCGGCTAAAACTATTTAATTCATGAATGCATGTGAAAGTTTTTAATATTATGATAGTGATCTGGTATCCATCGATTTTATTATTAACCCTGCATTTTAATTATATAAAAGCCCTTTAGATATTCTGCTGGAGGCATTTTGTTTTTCCTCAAGCTTAGCAAGCTGTGAATTCTGCAAACAAGCCAAACTAAGAAATATATTTTGTTGGTTGCCATGGTGAATAATCCATTCTTACTCATTTGCTAGAGAACCAGTTCGGATTTAAGTATAACTTTTGTAGGACTGATGTCTTTAGTGAGAGGTCTAATGCTTTAATATTGAATTATTTCGACCCTCTGAATTCATATTCATTATATAAATAGACCCATGTGCACCTTAATATTGGAGATGGAGGTGGGAAGACCTGGTTCACCAGCAACCCAAATCCCCTTCGGAAAGGGGGGATGGAGCTGGGTGCGACCCAAGCGACATGTAGATGCAAGGAACCGAGCTTAGGCGAGAGACGAAGCCAACCTTCCGGCCCAGAACTCCGCACCGAGGGAAGGGAGAAGCGGAGAGCGTGGGCCCACTACCCAGTCCTCAGAGAGTCATAGATACTCCCGCTGTTTACCCGTGCCTCATTGGTCTTTCGCTTGGTGACCCTCCGGTCTGCACTCGTTAGATGGCCCTCCGACCTGCAACTGTTTTCTATGGTTGTATTAACTCAGCAAAAAAAGAAACCTTCCTTTTTCAGGACCCTGTCTTTTCAAAGATAATTCGTAAAAATCCAAATAACTTCACAGGTCTTCATTGTAAATGGTTTAAACACTGTTTCCCAAGCTTGTTCTCAATGAACCATAAGAAATTAATGAACATACACCTGTGGAACGGTTAAGACACTAACAGCTTGCAGACGGTAGGCAATTAAGGTCACAGTTATGAAACCTTAGGACACTAAAGAGGCCTTTTCTACTGCGTGAACGTCCTTAGGCATGCTGCAAGGAGGCATGAGGACTGCAGATGTGGCCAAGGCAATAAATTGCAATGTCCGTACTGTGAGACGCCTAAGACAGCGCTACAGGGAGACGAGATGGACAGCTGATAGTCCTCGCAGTGGCAGACCACGTGTAACAACACCTGCACAGGATCGGTATATCCGAACGTCACACTTGCGGGACAGGTACAGGAAGGCGGCAACAACAACTGCCCGAGTTACACCAGGAATGCACAATCCCTCCATCAGTGCTCAGACTGTTCACAATAGGCTTATTGTGGTCCTTCTGTAGCTCAGTTGGTAGAGCATGGCGCTTGTAACGCCAGGGTAGTGGGTTCGATCCCCGGGACCACCCATACGTAGAATGTATGCACACATGACTGTAAGTCGCTTTGGATAAAAGCGTCTGCTAAATGGCATATATATATATATATATATATATATATATATATATATAGAGAGAGGCTGGACTGAGGGCTTTGTAGGCCTGTTGTAAGGCAGGTCCTCACCAAACATCACTGACAACAATGTCGCCTATTGGCACAAACCCACCGTCGCTGGACCAGACACAGGACTGGCAAAAAATGTTCTTCACTGACGAGTCTCAGTTTTGTCTCACCAGTGGTGATGGTTGGATTTGCATTTATCGCCAAAGGAATGAGCGTGACTCGGAGGCCTGTACTCTGGAGCGGGATCGATTTGTAGGTGGAGGGTCCGTCATGGTCTGGGGCGGTGCGTCACAGCATCATCAGACTGAGCTTGCCATTGCAGGCAATCTCAATGCTGTGCTTTACAGTGAAGACATCCTCCCTCATGTGGTACCCTTCCTGCAGGCTGACATGACCCTCCAGCATGACAATGACACCAGCCATACTGCTCATTCTGTGCACGATTTCCTGCAAGACAGGAATGTCAGTGTTCTGCCATGGCCAGCGACGAACCCGGACTCAATCCCATTAACCATGTCTGGGACCTGTTGGATCGGAGGGTGAGGGCTAGCTGGTGACCACACCAGATACTGACTGTTACTTTTGATTGACCCCCCCAACCCCCCTTTTGTTCAGGGACACATTATTCCATTTCAGTTAGACAAGTGTCTGTGGAACTTGTTCAGTTTGTCTGTTGTTGAATCTTACAAATATTTACACATGTTCACTTTGCTGAAAATACTTTTATTATATTATTTATATTATAGTTATATTATATATATATGCATTTTCTCTTGTTTTGTACTGTTCTGTAATTTCGACCTAATGATTCGTCTGACAAACTAAGAACTTTGCGTCCTGCAGGCCCAGATCAAAGCCTACTTTTCCAATATTTCTGTCATTCAGGGATATTTATTCCCATAGCATTTCGTTATGGATCCATAATGAAATAAACATCTTCATTTTGAAAGAGCATTTTTATCATTATTTTATTAACGAAGGCATAAAGATGTTGATGAAGAAGCCACATTCACCTTGGGATCCATCCCAGTTGGTATTCTGTGGAACCATGCATTTTTTTTCTTCGGTGCAGCCCGTTGTCCAGCCCTTTGTCCACTGATCGCCATGGCTGGTTGTCAGCATGGTTGTATATTCTGCAAAAATATATTCTTCCCTTACCCTCCTTGGCAAGAGTCTATTGTCCTGCAAATAGCCCATAATTGGTGGATGGATGGCTTATTTTGTATTCCAATGTATTGAATGAATGTATTTTTGTTTTTCATAACACTGCCACTTCGTGTCATTCAAATGTACTTTTTATTATGTTTTATTTAGACTTATTTTTTAAAACTTTTATCTTAGAATGATGGTCAATCGCCCACACAGCAACTCCACTCCCACTTGTCTCCAATTCCACATACCAACCCTCAGCCCATCACATCTATCTCTGCTGGCCACCCACTTCAGGTTTCTACGTAACACATCTTTCAACTATGCTGTGATGTTTAACGTACAATTTCAATCTATCTAATCGGATAGAATCTACAGATTGCGAGTTGAAGATAAATACTTTTAAGAGTATTAGTAATTGACTGACCCGGTCTCTCCAGATCTCCTAACAGTACTATTTCTAGGGCCAATTTTAGACCAATGCTATGCATTTTCAGACATTCCTGAACCTGAGATCAGAAACAGGCTACCTGAGGGCAATACCAAAATGGTCTATTGATTCTGTATCCTCCCAACAAAATCTGCAGAGCTTTGAGGATTTTATGCCCCAAATATTCAACATTTTGTTGGTGGCAAGAATTCTATATAAAAAAAATTAGCTGAAAGGCAGTGTTGAATCTTGTGAAATTGAAAAATCCAGGCATTTATAAATAAATCCAGTCTTAAATTTATCAAATGCCTTTTCAAAATCTGCTATAAATACCATTCCTGGCTTCTTATGTTTTGTGATGTTCTATTATTTCTAGTAGTTGTCGTATATCGTCTCCAATGCATCATCCTTGTAAAGAAACAGTCTGATCAGGATGAACAACACCTGGTAAAACCCTTTTAATTCTGAGTGCTATGCATTTTGCTAGTATTTTTGCATCACAACATTGAAGTGTAAGGGGCCTCCAGGTTTTTTAGATAGACTGGGTCTTTATATTTGCCATCTGGGTCTTGTTTTAATAATAGAGAAATCAGACCTTCCTGCTGAGTACCTGACAGACTACCATTTCTATAGGAGTAGTTAAAACAATCTAACAATGGAGCTTTTAGTATATCGACAAATACCGGTATGCCATCAAGCCCTGGGGTTTTTCCAGACTGAAAGGATTTAATAGCCCCAAAGTTCTTCCTCTGTAATTTGGCCTTCGCACTGATCTTTCTGTACATTTTTGTTAATTTTCCATTTTTTATATTTCCTTACCTTAATCTTCATTCAGTGGGAAAGGATGAGACGGAAAAGAGAACATCTGCCTAAAATAATTGGCTTCCTCTTTTAAAATATCATTTGGAGAATCATAGATGACTCTGTCTTCAGTAACGAATTTCGGCAAATTATTTTTGTTCGCGTTCCTGTATTGGAGATTCAGGAAGAATTTTGCATTTTTTTTTCCATATTCCATCCAGTTTGCTTTATTTCTGTAATAGATTACATTAGATCGTTCTTGAATAAGTTCCTCAAGTTATTTTTTATTTTTCCTCAAACTTAATTTGTAGCTCTGTAGTATCATTTTTATTGATATCTACCTGTACTATTAGTGCATGGATTTCCCTTGTTAGTCTTGTTTCTTTAGCCAGAAACTGCTTTTTTATTATTACATTTACATTACATTTAAGTCATTTAGCAGACGCTCTTATCCAGAGCGACTTACAAATTGGTGCATTCACCTTATGACATCCAGTGGAACAGCCACTTTACAATAGTGCATCTAAATATTTTAAGGGGGGGGGGGGGGTGAGAAGGATTACTTTATCCTATCCTAGGTATTCCTTAAAGAGGTGGGGTTTCAGGTGTCTCCGGAAGGTGGTGATTGACTCCGCTGTCCTGGCGTCGTGAGGGAGTTTGTTCCACCATTGGGGAGCCAGAGCAGCGAACAGTTTTGACTGGGCTGAGCGGGAACTGTACTTCCTCAGTGGTAGTGGTATTATTGATGAATATTGAATTGAATGACCTCTGAAGGTACATTTTAAAGGTATCCCAAACAATAAGGGGATTTGCTGAACCTAATATTATACAGGAAAAATTCAGTTATGAATTCTTTTAAGTTTATTTTTATTTTTACAGGGACAGTGCACAGTAATCAACGTTTCAGTAAAAGTGCCGGTTGTAGGCAACCGGCTAATTTTCAACCACAGTCCCTGGGCAGATTATTTTGTCTTAGTTTACTGGAGGACAACTTATTTTTAACTTTGACTCAATTTTCAATATCCCCGTCCACGTGGAAAATCTATAAGAGTTATGTGAATGCCAATTAGATGATGATCCGATCGCATTCTGTCTCCTATTAAATTTTTTTAACCTTTGATGCAAGAGACAAAGTAGTCAAGATGACTAGCTTAAGCCTCCATGTATATCTCACTATGTCAGGACTTTTTAGTCTCCAAATATCCCCTATTTCTAATGTGTCCGTAATATTTGTGATTTCCTTAAGGGCACGGGATGATAGTTTGTGGAGTGATTACCTTTACGGTCCATTGAGGTACTTAACACTGTTATAGTCTCCTACCATAATGATTAGACCATTTGTTCCCTGTAAATTCAATAAATTGGTATAGATTAATGAGCCAAATCTCATTTTTGTCAACTTTCATATTCTAAAGGAACCACGTTCCTTGAGAATCAATCCTGACTATTTGCACATTCAGATAACTTTTGGTGTTGTTGTTATAAACTTGTAGACAAATACATAGAGACCAACAATAAACACATTACATTTAAAAAATGCTTCTTGACAATAGAGGGAGAGAAGAGAGATCAGGTGTGTATGTGTAACCAAGCATGTAACTGAGTACGTGTGTGTTCATATCCACTTCATAATGTTCAGATATTGTTACAGTTCCCATACCTATTTTTTAAGCTTTAAGCTCCCTTCCCCTGCTTTTGATCAGCTCCTTTTGTTAGTAGTGTTCAAATTTTGCGATGATTGGTCAGGGCCCCTTGGTCTTGTCGCTCCGAGCTCCAAGTCTGTGTACTCTGTGAAAAGCCACCTTGTTCACAGTCTAGATAGGAAGTTTCAATGTGGATTGCATGAATTCTCTGATCGTGCCCTCTGGATTATTGGATACGTCCTCAGGAATCCCAGAAAAAACTAGATTTTCACGCATGCTACGACTTTATATGTCTAGAAGCGACTCCATCACCCGGTTTTCCCTGAGTAGACAATCCATGTTGGAATCGTGTATTTTTACCTTGGCTGTGAGTGTCTTGTTTTCTCTTTGGAGCATGAGAATTTCACTCTGGCTGAACTCCAAACTCCCCCTCAGCCCTGCTACCTCCTCACAACTTTTCCATTGTTGCAATCGTCCATGTCTGTAGAGGAACTTTTTCTTTTATTTTTTGTCGGGTTAAAGTTATTTTGTGAGGTAGTTGGATCTTTCCATGATGGAGTATGTTGTTCCTCCATAGCGTAAAGCTGTTGGTACTTGTCGATTTTCCCTCAGGATCTGCTTGGTATCCAGATTGGCTCTTTACTGCAACCAGTTGTTTTACGAAAAGATAACAATGAGTCTTTCCCATGACGACGACAGGTGTCTGTAGTACAGCCAGCTAGCACTCGTGGAATCTACGCAACAACAAAAAAAGGAACACAAATTGCAGTCCCAGCCGTAAAGGCTAACCGCGTCGTGGAATTCTTAACGAAACTTCGGATTAAAATCGATTTAATGAAAATGTTTTAATATAAACAACGAACCAAGTGTAGACAGTACAATGTTCTGTTGCATGCTCTGATGACGTATCTCATGACGTACCAAGGGTTAGCTACGCTGCCAGGTACCAAATGAATGTATTAATTCATAATTTACCAATCTCATTTTCAAGTCCTTGTTTAAAAAAACAACGATATTTTGGAGATTTTGTTTTCAAATAACCCAAAGTGAGCGGTTGTAATCTGAATAAAGGGAACCAGGCCATTATTGAACATGGGGTGAGACAATAGGCCCTTTTTCATTTTGTCTGGCTTGCCATTCCAAATAAAATGTAATATTTTTTGCTCAAATAATTTAAACTGATCGTTGTTTAAATTATCTCTCTAAAAGCTGGCAGCGTAGCTAACCCTTGGTTATGAATGGAAAATGACATGCGCAAGAGACGGTGGTAATATTTTACATTTTATAGACTATTATACATGGCATCCAGGTCAGGGTAACCAATAATATACACAAATCACTAACTGTTCATAGGTCTAAGTCTATATATTCCTGGTGTTTTTCTAACAAACGTTGCTTATTTTAGTTAAACGCTCTTCTCAGACCGTGCTTATTTGAGACCAAAACTAGCTATCTATTGTAGTCGTGACTTTTTATAATCACTTCTATTTGCAATTTTCACTTCTAGACTATCAGAAAGAATGTTGGTACTTATTTATTTTGATCCAAAGCCATGAGTGAGTGAGTCCCTCGGATTATGTAGGTGCCGAGGCTATATGTCTGCGCCATCAACTTGATTTAGCAAACATCACTTGCTGCTTATATTCAGTCAGCACATATTTTAAGAATATCATGGAATATATAGATTTATTTGACATCTTCTAACTCCCTCTTGCGGTGGTCTGGAGAAATGAAGCAGTGACGCAGGGTACTAAACCACAAATTACCTCTAAATCCTGTGGCATAATCTCAAAACTTTTCAGTGAGGAACCACTGTAGGTGCAATAAAATGTAACAATCTGTGTAAATGGAATCTGTGTTAAATGGAGACAAATCTGCTGCTAAATAGTTACAACCGCAACTCGACTACATCAGCATAGTACCATATTTGGTCAATATCTGACAATTCCACTGATTCTCAGGGTACAAAAATAGAAAATGTGAAGCCTAAATTCCATCCATCTGTACTCAGAGAGCATTCTCTTTTGATCTGTGCCAAGGCTGCCCCTCTAATATCTGAAAGGATTATTCTCTAAATCTCTCTCAAATCCGTAATCCCATTTATCCCGACTGCACACCAAAGGTGTTCTCACTGCATGTGTGTTTGTATGTGTCCGTGTCAGTCTCCGGCTCCTTGTGTCCAATGTATGTCTCAAACAGTAGCACAGTATGATGGGGCTCAGCAAATTTTTCACAATATTCTAGGATCATGTTCTCCTAGATATTATATATTCGATGCTACCCTAAATGGACAGAACGGAACCCATTAAACATCTAGATGTAGAATCGCGGTGCTCTGAGCTGCTGTGCAGTTCTCGCCTCACCTTCCCTCTCTCTACTCTCGTCTTTCCCATTCATATGTACTGCCCTCTCTGCTGTGGTGTTCAGTCAGTAGCACTGTGACAGTGTGTGTGTTAGCAGGCTAATGAGTTTGCCTCTGTCTCCCAGCCTGAGGCGCTGAGCCATGCTACGCCTGATCAGCGCTGTTTGAGCTGCAGGTATCTGACAGAAACACCTGCCTGGGTCTGTACACCTGTCTTGCATCTCCTCCACCTCCTCCCTCCATTCCTGCCGCCACACCTCCCCACACGGCAGATGGCACAACTCAGTCCTGTCAACACACAGGATAATCAGCAGCAGGGATTCTGCGTAGTAATCCCTCGCATGGAAAATGGAAAGCATCAGTTATTCAATGGGATAGAGATGAAGGTGGAAAAACTACTGTGTGGTATGTGTGTGTTACCGTCTGGCTGCTGGCTGTGAAGGGAGAGTGTGTGTGGTGTGTTTTTGTATGTGTGTGCACCACATGTATGTGTGTGCAGATACCTCCAGCTCAAACAGCATGTTCATGTGAAATTACCAACAATATTTCAGGTAAAGAAAAAATGTGTGCAGAGCCCTCTAAATCCCAGAGAAGCAACCACTGCTCGACACTCTTCAACAATAACCTCCTCTTAATTTTAAGTCGATCCCTAAAAGCCTAATTTAGTCAACTGCAACAGATCATTTAAAATTCTCATCTTAATCAAGCACCTCAGTCTGAGACACATCTCATGAGCCATATAAAATCATATCTATATTTTCTGTTTTATAAAGCTAATTATGATGCCATATACTGTGTGAATGTCGGCTCATGTGCGAACATTTCCGTGTTAATGTCCGAGAAAAGGAGCGCATCAGAGAGACTGAGAAGAAATTAACACTGATGTGAATGTTAATGACCTCTCTTCACTCTCTCTATCCCTCTTTTCTCCTCTTTCATCTCATCTCTCTTTTCTCATTTCTTCACTACTGGGATGATTATTGTAATCAGCTGCCTGTGAGAATTATGTTGTCATTAACTGGTCCACTGTCAGAAGGCTTTTTGGAGCAGAGGAGGATTGTGGGAGCAGGCAGGGATTGCGTACCTTCATTTCAGAAAAGTTGCTAATCACTCAATACTAATTGCTCCTTTAGAGTCTTAAAGAGGGAGGCTAAGAAATATCTCTAAACTACAGAGGCAAAAATGCAGAGAATATCACAACTACATTGAGAGCACAACACAAACCCTACCACTCCATATACCTGACCCTCTATGCCACTCTTCTCACCCATTGCTATTCATGAGTATACTGACAAAGCCCTGACATAGTGTATTCAGAAAATGTTCAGACCTTTTCCAAATTTTGTTACGTTACAGCCTTATTTTAAAATGTATTACATTGTTTTTTTCCCCCTCATTAATCTACACAAATACCCCATAATAACGAAGCAAAAACGGTTATTTTTGCTAGCACATTTATTACAAATAAAATAAAAAAGGAAATATTGTATTTACGTAAGTATTAAGAACCTTTTACTCAGTACTTTGTTGAAGCACCTTTGGCAGCGATTACAGACTCAAATTTTCTTAGGTATAACGTTACAAGCTTGGTACACCTGTATTTGGGGAGTTTCTCCCATTCTTTTCTGCAGATCCTCTCCAGCTCTGTCAGGCTGGATGAGAGATATTTTCAGGTCTCTCCAGAGATGTTAGATAAGGTTCAAGTCCGGACTCTAGCTGTGCCACTCGAGGACATTTAGAGATTTGTCCCAAAGCCACTCCTGTGTTGTCTTGGCTGTGTGCTTAGGGTCGTTGTCCTGTTGGAAGGTGAAACTTCGTCCTGAGTGCTCAGGAGCAGGTTTTCATTAAGGATCTCTATGTACTTGCTCCGTTTCTTCTTTCCCTCGATCCTGACTAGTCTCCCAGTCCCTGCTGCTGAAAAACTTCCCCACAGCATGATGCTGCCACCACGCTTCACTGTAGGAATAGTGCCAGGTTTTCTCCAGACGTGATGCTTGGCATTCAGTCCAAAGAGTTCAATGTTGGTTTCATCAGACTAGAGAATCTTGTTTCTCGTGGTCTGAGAGACCTTTAGGTGCATTAGCCATGGCAAAATGCATAGAATTGCTGAAAATTTGCTTTAAAACAGCAAAATGTTCTCTACGCCATCAAGATACCTTTCTAGCGAAATAATATATATTTTTAGTTTACACTTCTTCTTCCAATTAACTGTAGGGAGGTCAGAATAATGAAACTGTCTTCCAAATCTATTCATTTTAAAATGTTGCTCTCATCTACTCGCCTTTATCATTCACCTGATAAGGCCAAATGTGCAAGAAAGAATTTGGTCGAACATGATGCGTCTCCCTGGGTTTCCGGTTTGCCTGGGCGGCGAGGGTCCCTGGACTACAAAAGTTTGGAACCCTTGGTCTAAATCATGTAAAACCTTTGTTAATTATGTTTTGGGAAATAATCGCCAACGGCTGAGCCCAGCAGACCCTCCCCAGAGCCCAGATTTCGAGGGTTTTAATCGGTGGAATATCTGCACGTGACATCACTAATCTCAAAGTAATCTCAGATACTTTTTTATAGGATTGCACACAGCAGCGGGATTACACCCTCACAGATCAGACCTCATTTACATAATCCTCTGATTCTGATAAAATAAATGTGCAACTTGAACTTAAACTACTGTCAGAATGTCACTTCCTGCCGTTGCCGTTGAAGGGGCAGTGCAGTTAAAAACACAAGATCGAAATAATGATAATTCTGTGTAAGAGCCTAATTTCCTGGAATTTTGGTCTGTTCAGGTGGGATGGAGTTTTTGGCCCGCCGCATGTTGATCTGATTAAACTTGACCAATGACTGTTAATCTGTTATTTGCGTACAGTGCATTCAGAAAGTATTTAGACCCCTTGACTTTTTCCACATTTTGTTCAATTGCAGCCTTATTCTAAAATAGATTTTTTTAAATGACCTCCAATTCAAACACCATAATGACAGTGCAAAAATAAACTGATATTGCATTTACATAAGTATTCAGACCCTTTACTCAGTACTTTGTTAAAGCACCTTTGTCAGAGATTACAGCCTCACATCTTGGCACACCTATTGTTGGTGAGTTTCTCCCAGATCTTCTCAAGCTCTGTCAGGTTGGATGGGGAGTGTCGCTGCACAGCTGTTTTCAGGTCTCTCCAGAGATGTTCAATCGGCTTCAAGTTTGGGATCCGACTGGGCCACTCAAGAATCTTGAGACTTGTCCCAAAGCCACTCCTAAGTTATTTTGGCTGTGTGCTTAGTGTCATTGTCTTGTTGGAATGTAAACCTTAGCCCCAGTCTGAGATCCTGAAAGCTCTGGAGACTATTTTCATCAAGGATCTCTCTGTACTTTGCTCCGTTCATCTTTCCCTTGATCCTGACTAGTCTTCCAGTCCCTGCCGCTGAACAACATCCCCACAGCATGATGACCATGCTTCACCATAGGGATGGTGCCAGGTTTCTGCCAGATGTGTCGCTTGGCATTCGTACCAAAGAGTTTAGGTGCCTTTTGGCTAACTCCAAGAGGGCTGTCGTGCCTTTTACTGAGGAGTGGCTTCCGTCTGGCCAATCTACCATAAAGGCCAGATTGGTGAAGTGCTGCAGAGAGCGTTTCCTTCTAGAATGTTCTCCCATCTCCACAGAGAAACTCTGGAGCTCTGTCAGAGTAACCATCGGGTTCTTGGTCACCTCCCTGACCAAGGCGCTTCTCCCCCGATTGCTCAGTTTGGATGAGTCTCTAGGAAGAGTCTTGGTGGTTCCAAACTTCTTCAATTTAAGAGTGATGCAGGCCAATGTGCTCTTGGGGACCTTCAATGCTGCTGAAATGTTTTGGTACTCTTCCCCAGATCTGTGCCTCAACACAATCCTGTCTTGGAGCTCTTATGGACAATTCCTTCGACCTCATTGGTTGGTTTTTGCTCTGACATGCACCTTCAACTGTGGGACCTTTTATATAGACAGGTGTGCCTTTCCAAATCATATCCAATTAATTTAATTTCCACCTCCCAATCAAGTTGTAGAACATCTCAAGGATGATCAATGCAAACAGGATGCACTTGAGCTCCAATTTTGATTCTCATCGCAAAGGGTCTGAATACTTATGTAAATAAGGTATTTCATTTTTTAATTTGTAATACATTTGCAAATATTTCTAAACCTGTTTTTGTTTTCTCATTATTGTGGGTAGATTGAGAAATGATTTTGATTTAATCCCTTTTAGAATAAGACTAACGTAACAAAATGTAGAAAAGGGAAAGGGTCTGAATACTATCTGAATGCACTGTATATCGTCCTATACTGCTGCTGGCCACGCCTGGTCATAATTGACATTCCATTCCTGTTGGCAGTGTACAGAGTTGAGTGTTTATCATAGTCCAAAACCTGTGTGCTCACGCACCTCAGTTTTCTAGAATATTGGATCGCTTTCATTCTTTCCAAATTCTCAGGGCAGCTCAAGCAATTTCTCCAACTGTCAACTGTCAAAGCATTCAAATGAGTAGAGGAAACTGGAGCTGCGTTGGTTGGGAATTGTGGGGAGGTGCGTGTTTGGACTCAGCGACTGTGGACTACAATTGACACTTTAGGCGTACATTATAGTCCACAGATGCTAAGACTTGATAGTCCGGCGTCCCATTATGATATAGCCACAGGGTTCTGAGACCATCTGCGGGAGATGCCATTTCAAAGGAAGGAATATAATCAATTGGAAAATCTTTTGTCGTCATTGTTGTCCCCACCAAATTTTAGCTAGCTAACATTAGCATTGCTAGCTATTTTTTACGGACTTGACAAGCTAACGGCAACTTTATCTCTTTAAAGTAAATTTGACCACATCATAGTGATGGCAGTTGTTTCTTATTAATTATTTGCGTACTTCAGCATTGTCATATTTCCACATCACTATAGTGTAATTTAGACAAAACAGTAATTAGCTAGCACCATGTGTCTAGCTGGCTAGCTATGTTTTAGTAGCAGCGTCACCATCAATGCTTCATTGTTAAACTGATGAAAAGCTAATTTACAGTTGCAGCCACTTAGTTGAGGTAGAGTATCATGATAAGCTGACCACACTATCTGCCAAGAGTATTCATTTATATTTTTTGTAGCTGTCTATTTACCACCACAAACCTCTGCTGGCACTAAGACTACATTCAACGAGCTCTATAAGGCCATAAGCAAACAAGAAAATGCTAATCCAGAGGCAGCGCTCCTAGTGGCCCGGGGAATTTAATGCAGGAAAACTTAACCATTTTACCTAATTTCTACCAGCATGGTGCAACCATAGGGAAAAACTCTAGACCACCTTCAACCTACACACAGAGATAGGTACAAAGCTCTCCCTCGACCTCCATTTGGCAAATCTGACCATAATTCTATCCTCGTGATTCCTGCTAACAAGCTAAAACTAAATCAAATCAAATTTATTTATATAAGCCTTCGTACATCAGCTGATATCTCAAAGTGCTGTACAGAAACCCAGCCTAAAACCCCAAACAGCAAGCAATGCAGGTGTAGAAGCACGGTGGCTAGGAAAAACTCCCTAGAAAGGCCAAAACGTAGGAAGAAACCTAGAGAGGAACCAGGCTATGTGGGGTGGCCAGTCCTCTTCTAGCTGTGCCGGGTGGAGATTATAACAGAACATGGCCAAGATGTTCAAATGTTCATAAATGACCAGCATGGTCAAATAATAGTAACCACATTGAACAGGTCAGGGTTCCATAGCCGCAGGCAGAACAGTTGAAACTGGAGCAGCAGCACGGCCAGGTGGACTGGGGACAGCAAGGAGTCCTCATGTCAGGTAGTCCTGAGGCATGGTCCTAGGGTTCAGGTCCTCCGAGAGAGAGAAAGAGAGAATGAGAGAGCGCACTTAAATTCACACAGGACACCGAATAGGACAGGAGAAGTACTCCAGATATAACAAACTGACCCTAGCCCCCCGACAAAAACTACTGCAGCATAAATACTGGAGGCTGAGACGGGAGGGGTCAGGAGACACTGTGGCCCCATCCGAGGACACCCCCGGACAGGGCCCAACAGGAAGCATATAACCCCACCCACTTGCCAAAGCACAGCCCCCACACCACTAGAGGGATATCTTCAACCACCAATTTACCATCCTGAGACAAGGCAGAGTATAGCCCACAAAGATCTCCGCCACGGCACAACCGGGGGGGGGGGCAACCCCCAAAAAAGATGAGAGAGATGTAATTTTCATCAACTATGACAGACAAAATGAAGAAAAAATCCAGAAAATTACATTTTAGGATTTTTTATGAATTTATTTGCAAATTAGGGTGGAAAATAAGTATTTGGTCAACTACAAACAAGCAAGATTTCTGGCTCTCACAGACCTGTAACTTCTTCTTTAAGAGGCTCCTCTGTCCTCTACTCGTTACCTGTATTAATGGCAACTGTTTGAACTTGTTATCAGTATAAAAGACACCTTGTCCATAACATCAAACAGTTACACTCCAAACTCCACTATGGGCAAGACCAAAGAGCTGTCAAAGGACACCAGAAACAAAATTGTAGACCTGCACCAGGCTGGGAAGACTGAATCTGAAATAGGTAAGCAGCTTGGTTTGAAAAAATCAACTGTGGGAGCAATTATTAGGAAATGGAAGACATAGAAGACCACTGATAATCTCCCTCGATCTGGGGCTCCACGCCAGATGTCACCCCGTGGGGTCAAAATTATCACAAGAACGGTGAGCAAAAATCCCAGAACCACACGGGGCCCCCTAAGTGAATGACCTGCAGAGAGCTGGGACCAAAGTAACAAAGCCTACCATCAGTAAGGGCATTGAATTTGAAACGTGGCTGGGTCTTTCAGCATGACAATGATCCCAAACACACCGCCCGGGCAACGAAGGAGTGGCTTCGTAAGAAGCACTTCATGGTCCTGGAGTGGCCTAGCCAGTCTCCAGATCTCAACCCCATAGAAAATCTTTGGAGGGAGTTGAAAGTCCGTATTGCCCAGCAACAGCCCCAAAACATCACTGCTCTAGAGATCTGCATGGAGGAATGGGCCAAAATACCCAGGAACAGTGTGTGAAAATCTTGTGAAGACTTACAGAAAACATTTGACCTCTGTCATTGCCAACAAAGAGTATATAACAAAGTATTGAGATAAACTTTTGTTATTGACCAAATACTTATTTTCCACCATAATTTGCAAATACATTCATTAAAAACCCTACAATGTGATTTTCTGGATTTTTTTTCTCTCTCGTTGTCTCTGATTGAGAACCATACTTAGGTAGCCTTTTCCCACCTGTGTTTTGTGGGTAGTGATTTCTGTTTTGTGTATCTACACCAGACAGAACTCTTTTGTTTGTTCCGCTTTGTTATTTTTTGTTCTAGTGTTCAGTTTATTAAAAATCATGAACACGTACCACGCAGCACCTTGGTCCTCTTCTTCAAACAGCCGTTACAATAGATTGGCTGGCCTGATGGGACAGTGGATTGCGCAGTCAGATGGAACAGAGTAAATAGACATTTTAACGTCGTAGATTTAGCCGATGGTAACTTGTGGAATAGACACCAGCTGAAATGAGGTTTTAACCAGTCAGCATTCAGGATTAGAACCACCTGTTGTATAATGTACTATATGTAGTAGAGTGGCAGTACCAGTAATATAGTGGGAGTATCTGTAGTATAGTGACAGTATAACTCGTTATAAACTGGGTGGCGGGCTCGAGCCCTGAATGCTGATTGGCTGACAGCCGTGGTATATCAGACCATATACCACGGGTATGACAAAACATTTATTTTTGCTGCTCTAATTACGTTGGTAATCAGTTTATAGTAGTGGTTAAAATCTTCTCGCAGGCTCCATTTCCCTACATGGGAGCATTGTGAACCGTATGTCGGTAGTTTTGACCTGGTTACTATACATTGAACCACACAGCAGCTTTTTGGCATGTTTTGTTATTTCTGTATAACATAAAATCTACTGTAAAGTTGGCTCTTTTGCAATGGGGGTCAATAGCAAAGAATGTTTGTTTTCCCCAATTTGTGGGCGTGGTTAAGGGGAATTCCTTATTATTGCGTGAATATCGACTCAGAGTATTATCTGTAGTATAGTGGCAGCATCTATAGGATAGTGGCAGTGACATTAGTATTATTGTGTCTATGGTGAGTTCTACAGTAATAAATAAAAGCTGCATCTCTAATCATCCCAGAGTGGCAGAAACAAGGCCGTGACTCATCACTGAAAGAAGAGATAATTGCTGCCGCCTCCTTGTCTTTTTCCCCGCTTTTATTCCGCTTGCTCTCCAGCCAAGTGATTACCCCTCGTTAAAATCAGAATAAAAAGTGTTAGCGCCGATTGTTAGTGCTCTCCTGCTTCTAACATGCTCAGTCATTTGCACTCAGCCTTTCACTAAATTAATGGCCTTTGAGGAATGTTATTCTAATTCCAATTAGCTCTCAAAGCTTGGAGGGGAGCCAAGGTAGGAAAACACACACACACACACACACACACACACACACACACACACACACACACACACACACACACACACACACACACACACACACACACACACACACACACACACACACACACACACACACACACACACACAGCCAAGGCACAGACTCAGAACAGCAGCTAATGGCTCTGGCAAGTCTCTCAGGGAACTCGAGAGCCATTACTCTTTAAACTACACATTGCAAATCCCTCTCCGATTGGTGAATTAACACACTGCTCAATAACCAGTGTTTATCTGCCACCAATTACCCCTCATGGTCACCAGAGACCTTCATTATACAAATGAGATACACACGCACCCACACAAAAAGAGGTAGTCTTAACAGCAGATTGCTGGATGTCTTCTATGTCCATGTTTGTATGACGAGAGGATTTAGTCACATGAAGCAGTCAGGTGCCAAAACGAATTTCCTTCTGTGTGTGCACCTTCTGTGTGTGCATGTGAGTGACAGAGTGTGTATTAGAGAAAGTAAGTTCAGATTTGATGCGGGTGCTGTTTATGTATAGACTTCCGTTCAAAAGTTTGGGGTCACTTAGAAATGTCCTTGTTTTTGAAAGAAAAGCAACAAAAAAATTGTTCATTAAAATTAACATCAATTTGATCAGAAATACAGTGTAGACATTGTTAATGTTGAAAATGACTATTGTAGCTGGAAATGGCAGATTTTTTTATGGAGTATCTACGTAGGTGTACAGAGGTCCATTATCAGCAGCCATCACTCCTGTGTTCCAATGGCACGTTGTGTTAGCTAATCCAAGTTTATCATTTTAAAAGGCTAATTGATCATTAGAAAACCCTTTTGTAATTATGTTAGCACAGCTGAAAACTGTTGTTTCTGATTAAAGAAGCAATAAAACTGTCCTTCTTTAGATTAGTTGAGTATCTGGAGCATCAGCATTTGTGGGTTCGATTACAGGCTCAAAGTGGTCAGAAACAAAGACCTTTCTTCTGAAACTCGTCAGTCTATTCTTGTTCTGGGGAATGAAGGCTATTCCGTGCGAGAAATTGCCAAGAAACTGAAGATCTGGTACAACGTTGTGTACTATTCCCTTCACAGAACAGTGCAAACTGTCTCTAACCATAATAGAAAGAGGAGTGGGAGGCCCCGGTGCACAACTGCGCAAGAGGACAAGTACATTAGTGTCTAGTTTGAGAAACAGACTCCTCACAAGTCCTCAACTGGCAGCTTCATTAAATTGCTCCCGCAAAACACCAGTCTCAAAGTCAACAGTGAAGAGGTGACTCCGGGATGTTGGCAGAGTTCCTCTGTCCAGTGTTTGTGTTTTTTGCCCATCCTAATCTTTTCTTTTCATTGGCCAGTCTGAGATGTTTTTTTCTTTGCCACTCTGCCTAGAAGGCCAGCATTCCGGAGTCGCCTCTTCACAGTTGACGTTGAGACTGGTGTTTTGTGGGTACTATTGAAGCTACCAGTTGAGGACTTGTGAGGCGTCTGTTTCTCAAACAGCACAACAGTTTGTACCCTCTCTCTCACTCTCTCTTTCACACACACAAGCCAAAGTCCCAGTATGTGCTGTCTCCGGCCACTTGGCTATGGATGTCCGGGTGATGTATAATGGCTCCTACTGTCTGGTCATCTAGCTCAGCACCATCACCATAGTGACTCCAACTGCAATCGTCCCAGCCAATCAAACGGTTGTGCTGACCTATGTAGAGCAGTGGGCCAGCTTGTGTCCTGGCCTTTAACGCTACACTAATCAGAAACGTATTAGGATAATCCTACAGAGCTCAGCTATAGCATCACACAGACCAGATGGCAATAAACAGCATTATTGATTATAAAAACAGACCCGCATAAGCAGCTTTATGATGTATGACAACATCCTATATCTGAGCTCTGATTTAGTCATATTTTTTTGCCAGCATATTATGTTACAACAATCTTTGTCTGTAATGGGAGGTAGATCATCTACCTGCCTTGCCCTGCTGTGTGTGTTTATGCGTGGGTTTATCGTGTGTGTGTCAGAGACAGAGCGTTGAGATGGATTCAGTGTTTTGATCCAGCGTGCCACAGAGCAGTAGGAAGGGATTGTGATGCTCTGGCATGTCTGTTAGCGAGGGCTTACCAAGCTCTCCATGTGAATGTAAGTTATGCTAATGGATATTAAGTTAAGGCATTATGTGGTGAAGTTGATCACTTTAGGGATTACAGTCATTAATGGAGCATGGAGGCCAAATCCTGGAATAGTGTGCCATCAGTGGACTAAATTACTCCAGAGGACTTAGATCATTCAGTGTGGTTGTTTGATCTGTTGCGAGAATAGGATGCCACTTCATTTATAGATAAATACAGCTCTCTGGTGGACAGTGTTTCATTGTCTTGAGTCAAGCACAAATACACACAAAGCAATCTTGTTTTTCCATTTTACTTCATTAACCTGAATGAATAGGCTGATTAAAAACCAAAAAAAAGTACAGTATTAATGAGTTTCCCAAAGCAGTTGGTTACTTTAGAAATTGCTTGATAACCATTTGTATGTTCTATTCTATATATCCCTGCTCCAGGTTCACATGTATTTCAATGGCTCCTCCTGAATGTTCCATTTTCTCGCAATAGTCAACAGACAAAAATAAGAAAAAAGGCAACAGTGCCCTCCAGTGGTTGACAGAGCACATTGTATTTATCACATGCCAGTTGTGCAGTACAATAAATCTCAATTCAACTTTATATGGAAAGATATGAAACATGTGATAGGGTTTAGAAGGAAAAAACACTTAATCTTACAATATGATTTCTTTCACTATTCAGCTTCCGCTAACCATCCTAAAATCTCATTAGAAATTAGGTGTTTTTGGTGTAACAGTAATGTTATAGACCTGCTATGCTATTCGGTTCTGTTATAACAATTCATTTGTATTTTATATGTGATCTTGCAAGACATTGATTCAGCTTTGATCTAAATTGACTAAATGAGCACCATTGAACAGTGTTTAATGACTTCAACTCTGAGTAATGGCACTCAAGCTGCTCAATTTGGATTATAGTAGCATTCCCGAACTCGGTCCTCCGGAACCCACGTTTTGGTTTTTACCCTAACACTACACAGCTGATCTCAAACCTAAACCTCCTGCACCCCTGCCTGTACTCATTTGGGCTGCTCAGTAGTTGTTGGATTACTGTCATCTGCTGGATCATAAAAATACTGCTGCTGTAATTCATTTCATTACCACTCTTACATTCCTTTTGTGTGAGCATTTGTTTATTTGCTTTCTGGAGCCGCACTCACCCATTCACACCCTTTCTCCCCCTCACATGAGAGATCAGTATCTCCTCCAGCTCATGGCTTCAGCCAATCAGACAATAGCCATGCTTTCTATCCAGGTCCTGATTGGCTAGCCAGCCTGACCCACGCTTTAGGGAGTAAATATTGCCTGCACCTCAACAGTGTTATTCCAGTCTGTAAATGTGGGTGGACATATGTGCATGGGATGCGTGACTACAAAGTAAGTTGTTGTGGCTGTTGTTATCTTTGCAGTATGTAGAGTAGCAGTATTCTATGTAATTCCCATTCCTGTTATTATTATGTTACTACTGATAGTAATGACTTGAGGATTCCATTTAAAAATAGCTTAATACTCTTCTAGAGTCAGATTGTCTTAGCACGGTAGGGTACAGCAGGGTTATGCAAACTTACCATCATGGGGTTCAGGCTTTTTGCTTCTAATCAGCTTGTTGAAGTAGTGTAGGACCTTGAGAGCTTCTGGATAGGGTTGAGTGACTGGACTTTGTAAATGGTCCTGTGAATGAGAGAGAGTGTGTGGGGGGAATCAGTAATCAAGTAATATCAGACTTTCTCCGTATCATTGATCATCAGCACCCCTGAAAGATGGTAGGTATACATTCAGAAAAGTAGGCCGGCCAATTGTCATGTAGTATCCTCACCATTATGCCTTTTCTACATCTGCCTTTCAGTAAGCAGGAAAGGAGGTTTGTGAATTATACCCACACCAATAAAAAGGCTGATTTTAACTTAATGTAAGTAACTGGATGAAGTTCATGATGATCTGCTCAGATGCCGTACTGTGCCCTTCTCCTGCGGGCACATTCTGAACACACACACACACTATCAGCATTGACTGTAGCTTAACTAGATATTGTTGTATTGAATGTAACAAATAGCTACGCAAAGGGCCAAACAGTTAACCATTTACAGTAACTGCAGTTCATTATTAGCCTACTTTGTCAATAAGCAACAGTCACCTTTCTGCAGCAGGTACCTCTGGCTGGGCCACTGCATCTTGTAGCAGGTTGAGCCAGGTAGGGCCTGCTAGCTAGTCAGCAGGAACGTTAGCGAGCTAATGCTAGGTAGCCAGGTAGTTCAAGCCAACTTAGTTCAGTTGTGGTTGAGCTCATTCTATTGGCATGCTAACTTCAAGATACATTAAGCATCCCGAGTGGCGCAGCGGTCTAAGGCACTGCATCTCAGTGCAAGAGGCGTCACTACAGTACCTGGTTCAAATCCAGGCTGTATCACATCTGGCCATGATTGCGAGTCCCATTGGGTGGCATACAATTGGCCCGGCGTCGTCCGGGGTAGGCCATCATTGTAAATAAGAATTAGTTCTAAACTGATTTGCCTAGTTAAATATATATATTGTTTTATTATCTAAATTTACTATAGGCTAGTATGTGATTGTGCATTAGCTTGCTAGCTATTTCAATTGAGTGTGTGTTAATCAATCAAAAATCTACCCCAGCGGTTCCCAAACTAGGTCGTCTGATATGAACATGGGTTTGCGAAAGAATTTGGAACCCCCCCTCACCAAAAAGGCCTACAAATATATACAGTTGAAGTCGGAAGTTTCCATACACTTAGGTTGGAGTCATTAAAACTCTTTTTTTCAACCACTCCACAAATATCTTGTTAACAAACTATAGTTTTGGCAAGTCGGTTAGGACATCTACTGTGTGCATGACACAAGTCATTTTTCCAACAATTGTTTACAGACAGATTATTTCACTTATAATTCACTGTATCACAATTCAAGTGGGTCAGAAGTTTACATACACTAAGTTGACTGAGCCTTTAAACAGCTTGGAAAATTCCAGAAAATGATGTCATGGCTTTAGAAGCTTCTGATGGGCCAATTAAAATAATTTGAGTCAATTTAAGGTGTACATGTGGCTGTATTTCAAGGCCTACCTTCAAACTCAGTGCCTCTTTGCTTGACATCATGGGAAAATCAAAAGAAATCAGCCAAGACCTCAGAAAAAAATTGTAGACCTCCACAAGTCTGGTTCATCCTTGGGAGCAATTTCTAAACGCCTGAAGGTACAACGTTCATCTGTAAGAACAATAGTACACAAGTATAAACACCATGGGACCACGCAGCCGTCATACCGCTCAGGAAGGTGATGCGTTCTGTCTCCTAGAGAGGAATGTACTTTGGTGCAAAAGGTGAAAATCAATCCCAGAACAACAGCAAAGGACCTTGTGAAGATGCTGGAGGAAACGGGTACAAAAGTATTTATATCCACAGTAAAACGAGTCCTATATCGACATAAAGGAAGAAGCCTCTGCTCCAAAACCACCATAAAAAAGCCAGACTACGGTTTGCAAATGCACATGGGCACAAAGATCTTACTTTTTTGGAGAAATGTCCTCTGGTCTGATGAAACAAAAATAGAACTGTAGAACTGAAAATAGAACTGCAATAATGATCATCGCTATGTTTGGAGGGAAAAGGGGGGAGGCTTGCAAGCCGAAGAACACTATCCCAACCGTGACGCAGGAGGGACTGGTGCACTTCACAAAATAGATGGCATCATGAGAAAGTCAAATCAAATTATGTGGATATATTAAAGCAACATGTCAAGACATCAGTCAGGAAGTTATAACCTGTGTTAGTGGGCAGTATTTTCATTTTTGAAAAAAAAAAGCGTTCTCGTTTTAAACAGGATATTTTGTCAGGAAAAGATGCTAGAATATGCATATAATTGACAGCTATGGATAGAAAACACTCTAACGTTTCCAAAACTGTACAGATATTGTCTGTGAGTATAACAATCCGGAAGTGCCCCAGGTTTTGAAAGCACTGCGTTCCAATGACTCCCTATTCAGCTGTGAATGTACGATCAACGAGCTTACGCTTTCTACATATTCCTCAAGGAGTCTACAGCATTGTGACATAGTGTTACGCATTTCTGTTGAAGAATAGCCGTAGGCACCCACATTGCGTAAATAGTTCGTTATTTTTCCTTTCCCATAATGCCTTGATGTGAGACGAGTTCTCTTAACTTGTGCCCTGTGAAATGCCTTCACTGAATTAATGTGACGACCAGCATGTTTTTCTATTGCAGAGAGTTGCCTTGCCTTCATTTGAAGTTCACTTGATGCTCCAATTATGTTTGTTCTCGACTTATGTGACTTAGTTTTTTGTGACAAAGGTCATTGGTCATCCGTGCGTAAAAGTCAGCTATGGCATTTTCTGGCTTTATGATTTGCGAAATAGCATGGATAGACTGCACTAGTTTGACTGCATGGACCATTTGCATAGGTATGTTTTGAATACCATGTATGAGCCTTAACAAATATTCATGTTTCCATTTTGAAGACAAAAATGGCTGAGTCCATAATGGGCCAAGGGCTTTGACGCTGTCTGCTAATTGCACAAGAAGGTGAATATTTGTAGTTTGGTAACGCTCACCATAGAGATTACTAATTTGAGAAAAAAAGTTCCATAGCAGTTTCTCTGCATGATCAATCTGTTGTATTGATATGAAGTCCATCAGAAGAATGAAAATAGCTTCACTTAAAAGGAGGGAGTGATTGTAGTAAAGAGTTCCAAGAACACAACGGAAAACATGTCCAAAAAATATGAAAAGAGCCGGATAATTCTGATGCCTTAAAAAACATCCTGTGAGATGCTACTGATCGAGGATATTGTGCCAAGGATGGTGGTCGGATATCTTGCAATCACTTGTCTTTTTGTTTTGTTTCTTTTGACATGCTGAAGGGCTGATGAGAAACCTCAGTGGAAAACCATAGAAGGATCAGAAGGCGCATCACTCCAAACAAACTGGGGGCATGTAGTCTATTCCGGTGCTACGGATTAGGTCATAACTTTTAAATTGGCTAAGCCAACAGGGACCCTTCACACCTTTCACAGTGGTTTTTGTCTCATAGGCCATTTTAGCATCATCAGCAAATGTTTGATGCGTGTGAGGTGGCCCTTTTGGATCCATTTATTGGAATGGAAATGCATGAACATGTCTCCTTTGCCCCATCTTCAGTCTTTCCAGGCTGCTCACATTTCGAACATACAAAGATCCCATTGAACTGCACTGTATTTAGTACTATTACTTGGCAGGCAAGTCACATGTGCCAGCAATGGTAAGCACTTTGCACAAAAAAACATTTCAGAGCCCTCTGCCAGTTGCACATGAATTCCATCCTCTTGAAGTTTACTCTGTGTTACTTAATGGTCTAAGAAATGTAACCATAGATGGTTTTGAGTCCCCCATACCAAAGTCCGGCAAAAATCAAATGTTCTCTTTCTGTGCATTCAATAAAGCTCAATTCATTAATGATACAAAAAAGGCCACACTGAAAATGTAGATGATTTAAAAATAGGTACCCCATCTGTGTTCCATGTAAGTGAGATGTTTCTAGGATCACTAAGGGGACCCCCCCCCCCCCCCCCCCCAACTGCATGCTTTCTGTAAACTTCTGCATCATATATATCTACTATGTCAGGATCTTTCTTCTTCCTACAATAACTAAAGTTAAGCTTTTCCTGAAAACCAGGCTTAAGAAACAATGATCTTATTTGAGCATCAATTTGAACATCCATGAAGGATGATGCTGATCCTTCTTCTGTCATGCTGGTACCACAGGTCAGACATTGTTCACACACTACTGACTCAAAACATGTGCTGCCACTCTTATGCATCCCAAAAGGGGAAGATGCAGAGTTGGGGGGGAAAAAGTCTCTGAACTTCTGTACACTGCTCAAGCAGTCTGTGTTGAGACTATCTGGACAAAACAATGTTGTTAATTTAAGCTAAACACTAAGGGCATTGCCAGTTACTTTATGACAGTTTGCGTAAGCCATGATTACCAAAAGGCACTCTCCAACGGTTATAGATGCATTGTCATAGCGAGCGAGAGTTGCACCCCTTCTGAAAAAACCTACACTCGATCCCTCCGATGTCAACAACTACAGACCAGTATCCCTTCTTTCTTTTCTCTCCAAAACTCTTGAACGTGCCGTCCTTGGCCAGCTCTCCCGCTATCTCTCTCAGAATGACCTTCTTGATCCAAATCAGTCAGGTTTCAAGACTAGTCATTCAACTGAGACTGCTCTTCTCTGTATCACGGAGGCGCTCCGCACTGCTAAAGCTAACTCTCTCTCCTCTGCTCTCATCCTTCTAGACCTATCGGCTGCCTTCGATACTGTGAACCATCAGATCCTCCTCTCCACCCTCTCCGAGTTGGCAATCTCCGGCGCGGCCCACGCTTGGATTGCGTCCTACCTGACAGGTCGCTCCTACCAGGTGGCGTGGCGAGAATCTGTCTCCTCACCACGCGCTCTCACCACTGGTGTCCCCCAGGGCTCTGTTCTAGGCCCTCTCCTATTCTCGCTATACACCAAGTCACTTGGCTCTGTCATAACCTCACATGGTCTCTCCTATCATTGCTATGCAGACGACACACAATTCATCTTCTCCTTTCCCCCTTCTGATGACCAGGTGGCGAATCGCATCTCTGCATGTCTGGCAGACATATCAGTGTGGATGACGGATCACCACCTCAAGCTGAACCTCGGCAAGACGGAGCTGCTCTTCCTCCCGGGGAAGGACTGCCCGTTCCATGATCTCGCCATCACGGTTGACAACTCCATTGTGTCCTCCTCCCAGAGCGCTAAGAACCTTGCCGTGATCCTGGACAACACCCTGTCGTTCTCAACTAACATCAAGGCGGTGGCCCGTTCCTGTAGGTTCATGCTCTACAACATCCGCAGAGTACGACCCTGCCTCACACAGGAAGCGGCGCAGGTCCTAATCCAGGCACTTGTCATCTCCCGTCTGGATTACTGCAACTCGCTGTTGGCTGGGCTCCCTGCCTGTGCCATTAAAACCCTACAACTCATCCAGAACGCCGCAGCCCGTCTGGTGTTCAACCTTCCCAAGTTCTCTCACGTCACCCCGCTCCTCCGCTCTCTCCACTGGCTTCCAGTTGAAGCTCGCATCCGCTACAAGACCATGGTGCTTGCCTACGGAGCTGTGAGGGGAACGGCACCTCAGTACCTCCAGGCTCTGATCAGGCCCTACACCCAAACAAGGGCACTGCGTTCATCCACCTCTGGCCTGCTCGCCTCCCTACCACTGAGGAAGTACAGTTCCCGCTCAGCCCAGTCAAAACTGTTCGCTGCTCTGGCCCCCCAATGGTGGAACAAACTCCCTCACGACGCCAGGACAGCGGAGTCAATCACCACCTTCCAGAGACACCTGAAACCCCACCTCTTTAAGGAATACCTAGGATAGGATAAAGTAATCCTTCTCACCCCCCTTAAAAGATTTAGATGCACTATTGTAAAGTGGCTGTTCCACTGGATGTCATAAGGTGAATGCACCAATTTGTAAGTCGCTCTGGATAAGAGTGTCTGCTAAATGACTTAAATGTAATGTAAATGTAACAGTGAAAGACTTGTTTCTGGAAAGGTGGATTTTTAGAAGTAAAAGCTTGAACTGTTTGGGCACATACCTGGAGAGTATGACAGAACTCTGCAGGCGCTCTCTGCAGTAGATCGCAACTATCTTGTCAGAAAATGTTATAGTTAGGGATGGAAATTTCTGGATTTTTGGTGCATTCCTAAGCCAGGATTCAGACACGGCTAGGACATCCGGGTTAGGCCTAACACATCTTATAAAGATTCAAGATGCAATACTTAATATTTGGTAATGCATAATAATGCATTACCAAATAAAATTGTTAAGAATTTTTCCCTTATAAACAGTACACACATATGCTGAAATACTACGGGTGTTGTTGTGCATAAACACATTACTTTGTTTTTGATATGCATAAGGCTACCATCTAGGTGAATGTTATATTGGAATGGAATATGCATGGGGCTTCGACTGAAGTATATTATATGATAAACTTGCATTACAAATACAAACAGATAAAGCTATTTTACCTCGTTAGCTCATGCAAACACTGATGCAACTTTTACCCATGAGTTTGTAAGAAGAACTCCCTGGCAAAACCATATAAAGTCTATTTGCTCCATGGCAACTAGCTAATCAACCCGGGCATATACTGTTTTGCGTTCATTTCAAAGAACATATAATTAATTTCGTAATGTAATTGGACGCCAGTCAAAGACAGGCGGGAATGAAAGTTGGAGATTGGATTGAGATCATTGCTTTGCTGATGCTGAAAAGTGATCCACATGGGCCCTCACCGGCAGATAGTTTGAATTTGATAAGTAAAGAAGGTAAGAATCATAATCAACTGAATACACTGAACAATCAAATTACTGTACCCAAGGTGAAATAATAATATCAGCTTCAGGGCTATATTTTCCAACATTAGCTACAGCTAGCTAGCTACCAGGGGCCGGATTCAACAAAACCTTAAGAAATTTCTTAACTGCCATTTTTTCGTAAACTATAGACATATGAAGAAAGTTAAAAGCAAAGTTGCCATTCTCAATAAAGTTTTTTCATATGTTTCTTCCTAATAAAAAAGTTAACAAGAAATGGGATTATTGAAGATAATGTTAGGATTTCTTCTTGGAAATATACTTAACTTTAGGACTATGGAACGCCGTTTGGGTCTTTGTGTGCCAAAACAGATACACATCAAATAACACTATTTGACACGCCAAATAAGCATTTATAGAATGTTTTGTGTTCTGAATTTGCACGTGCAAGCCAAGCGCCACCATTACGATCACTGTCAAAGCTGTACAATACTGCGTTGGTAATAAGACAGTATTTGTTCGACCGAATGGGAAAACGTCTGTGTGAGCATTTTAAAATAGATTAGGATCAAACAAGCAAGATCAAAAATGTTTGCAAATATCTTTGATACATATGTTATTAGAAACTTCTGGGGTATCTAGCTAGCTTTAGCTTGGTACCTAGTTAGCGCCAATCCAACCAGCCTGAAAACAATGACCAGTAGAAATTGCAGTCATTTTCAATATTCTTAGCAATGATTTTGGAATCCATGTGAGTAAGTACTTAACCCTGTTGCCCAAAACTAATGTTGTAAGCAGCCAGCTGGCTTCATCTGGCTGCTATGACTTGACGGGACTGGGTTACACTTAGCTAGCTACTGAAACAGATTATTTTGTTTTGCTATGTCTTTGGGGAAGAACATTGTTTGCGTCTATCAGATAGCTAGCTTTTTACAAGTTAAATAAAGGTTAAAAATATATATATTACAACAAGCGCGTCACTAATGTCAATGCCACATAAGAATATATTAACTGTGCTTAGGAAATATATTTACAAAGTTCCTGAGAAAACTATGAATTCCTAAGAACATTTTGAGGAATTACACTCTTATGAACTCCTTATTTTTTTCCTTAAGAAACGTACAAAAAAAAGTAAGTAACATTTTGTGAATCTGGCCCCAGAATGTATAATCTCTAACTTCTGTCCATAAGATCCAATAATTTTTAACTCCTTACTAAATTAACTGAATTTAGATAAAGCAATGATTGTAGTTATCATTATATCATGAGTGTTTGATGGGATTGAATTGTTATTTATATCAACTGGTCAATTGCAAAATCAGCAGTGTTTCCTACTTACAAAGCATGTAGAGGTCTGTAATTTTTATCATAGGTACACTTCAACTGTGAGAGACGAAATCTGAAACAAAAATCCAGAAAATCACATTGTATGATTTTTAAGTAATTAATTTGCATTTGCAGGCTTACAATGATGGCAAAAAACATTTGAGAGTGTGCTGACCCTAGTGCTAGACTGGGTACGCAGCTGGAGGTTGAATGTTTTAAGGGGTACGGGAATAGGGTGGCAAAGGGACGGAAACTTTCTGGTACATTTCTGGAATTTTTCCGGAAATTTTACATGGGAAGTTAAGGAATTTGGGGAATTTTGCTTAACCTCCTTACATAAAACCTTATTTGTTCATTGAAAATTGTGAATAATGCACCACAGGTTAATGAGAAGGGTGTGCTCATAACTCTGCAATGTTGGGTTGTATTGGAGAGTCTCAGTCTTAAATCATTTTCCACAGTCTGTGCCTGTATTTAGTTTTCATGCTAGTGAGGGCCAGAATCAACTCTCACATAGGTACATGGTTGCAAAGGGCATCAGTGTCTTAACAGTGCAATTTGCCCCGGCAGGCTACTCTGAGCACAGCCCAATCCAGAATTTGGCAGTGGCTTCTGATTAAATTCCATTTTCACAGAACCGCTTGTTGCAATTTCGATGAGTCTCTCTTGTTCAGATATCGGTAAGTGGACTGGAGGCAGGGCATGAAAGGGATAACAAATCCAGTTGTTTGTCATCCGTAATTGCGCACCTAACTCACTCAGGTACTTCGCTATATAACATTTGACATTGTCCGTATTCTTGAGTTCACACAAAAAAGTCATACAATGATGGAAAGACCTGTGTGTTGTCCTTGTTAATGCAGACAGAGAAGAGCTCCAGCTTCTTAATCATAGCCTCAATTTCATCCCGAACATTGAAATTAATTGAGGAGAGTCCCTGTAATCCTAGATTCAGATAATTCAGGCAAGAAAAAAACAACACCCAGATAGGCCAGTCATGTGAGAAACTCGTCATCATGCAAGCGGTCAGACAAGTGAAAATTATTGTCTGTAAAGAGAACTTTAAGCTAGTCTCTCAATAAAATAAGAAAAACATGTCAATACTTTGACCCTTGATAACCAGCGCACTTCTGTATGTTGTAAAAGCGTTACATGGTCGCTGCCCATATCATTGCATAGTGCAGAAAATACACAAGAGTTCAGGGTTTTTTTTTTAACAAAGTTAACCATTTTCCCTGTAGTGTCCAAAACGTCTTTCAAGCTGTCAGGCATTCCTTCAGCAGCAAGAGCTTCTCATGGATACTGCAGTGTACCCACTGCAGCAACTGCTTGCATGCGCGTTACCACTCCACTATGTCTCCCTGTCATGGCTTTTGCGCCATCAGTACAGATACCAACACATCTTGACCACCAAAGTCCATTTGATGTCTCAAAGCTGTCCAGTAGTTTAAAAATATCCTCTGCTGTTGTCCTGGTTTCCAGTGGTTTGCAGAAGAGGATGTCTTCCTTAATTGACCCCTCATAAACATAACGGACATATACCAGGAGCTGTGCCAGGCCCTCCACGTCTGTTGACTCATCCAGGTGGAACGCATAGAATTCACTGGCTTGTATGCAAAGCAGTAATTGTTTCAAAAAATCTCCTGCCATGTCACTGATGAGTCGTGAAACAATGTTGTTTGATGAAGTAATTGTCTGTATAGTCTTTTGGGGCCTTTTCCCCCATCCATATCTGCGGCAACAGGAAGAATGAAGTCCTCCACAATAGTATGGGGCCTGCCTGTCCTAGCCACTCGCTAGCTCACCATATAAGACACTTCTTATTAATGGTATCTGTTGCTTTTACACATGTCTTACTACTCAAAATTCATTTAAATTCTTGCTCAAAAAACACCTGGGGCCAATTTTTCAAATTGGCATGTTTTGTTTCTAAATGTCTGTGCAAGAGTGGAGGTTTCATTGAGTTGTGAGATAGTACCTTTGCACATAGAACACACTGTAGCTGAGGAAAGGCACTACTCCCAATCTAAGTGCACGCACCAGCCCTCACTGGATGGAACACACCAGTCCCAGTTGGACAGCACGCACCAGCCCTCACTGGATGGAACGCACCAGCTCCAGTATGACGGCACGCACCAGCCGCATGGCAGCCATGTGATGGTTGTAGGGACGAGGTCGAACAAATCCTCCGTGACAAGGGAAGGATGGAGGAAGTAATTTTGAGAATAGGTAAGTAATTAATATCATGTCACCTATCAAACTTAAATTTGTGAAGTTGAATTTTAAATCATTTTAAAAAACTTCTCCAAACCCATTTCTGTTTTGTTTACCTTTGGAAGAGTGATTGGGCCTTGAACACATAATAATGAATGTACTGTATGTGCTATTGTCTCCTCTCAGACCCAGTCCAGATCCGAGAGCTGCACGCTCTCATTGACATCATTGGAGAAACACTGTTAGCTACAGGAGAGAAGGCCATCGGTGCCATCCGGCGAGCAAGAGTTGTTTCCTGACAGTGGCATGTTCCTCTCATCGTTCTGCCATCCATCAGGCATCTAAGCAAGATTGCTTGCGTCTCTTCATTTTCTTTTTGACCATTTTGTCTCAGTGGAAGAATGTGTCAATTCAGTTGCCTTTGGACGCCATGGCAAGATCCCCCGAACGAAAGCTAGTCCTCGAACCGGAAAAAGGTCAGCGAAATTCTAAGTAAGTATTTTCTCAAAGCTAGGTTACTTTGTTACTTAACTGCTTACAGCAAAATAGGATTTATTCTTGATGAAAATGATTTACATATATTATTTGCTAATTCATCACTGCAATCAAATCAAATGTATTTATATAACCCTTCGTACATCAGCTGATATCTCAAAGTGCTGAACAGAAACCCAGCCTAAAAGCCCAAACAGCAAGCAATGCAGGTGTTGAAGCACGTTGGCTAGGAAAAACTCCCTAGAATGGCCAAAACCTAGGAAGAAACCTAGAGAGGAACCAGGCTATGAGGTGTGGCCAGTCCTCTTCTGGTTGTGCCTTGTAGAGATTATAACAGAGGATTTATTTAATGTTCCCTCGTTAGATTTGAGCTCATCTCGCTCTGGCTAGCATTAGTTGTTGATCTTGTTGATGTGCATAACTGAGCGAGAGACAGCTTACCTTTTCATGTTTGTTCAATACTTAAGCTTATTAAATATCAGTGATACTACCAAGAGCAGTGTGCGGTTTCCTTTTTCATGTTTGTTTGATCAATAGGTCTGTAAAGTTCCAAAATGTAATAGAACTCAGATGGTATTGACATATTTCCAGAAATCCATTCAATGTTCAAAAATTGTACTATTGCAAATGCCTGTAAACACAGTCCAGTTCAATGTGAATGATGGCAGGCCCCTGTGGCAAATGGCTTATTTGCATAAAGGCCTACTGTAGCCCTGATTGGCGATGGCACACCCATCTGTGTAGATGGTGAGAGAGATTATTTTTTTAGGTTTTATTTACTGCAGTGTCTTAATTGTTAAAACGCACGGCCGCTTTCCCACTCTACATTGCTATAGAATTTTCATAAATGCCTTGGGCTACTCTACGTAATTCCCAAACATTCTACGAATTTATGAAAATGTGAAAATGACCATATACTGTATAAGTGAGTCTTTCTGGGTAAGGCGCTAAGAGCTTTCCACACCTGGATTGTGAAACTTTTCCCATTATTCTTAAAAATAAATCTAATGAGCTATTGATCATTGCTAGACAACCATTTTCAGGCCATAGATTGTCAAGTAGATTTAAGTCAAAACTGTAACTTCGCCACTCAGGAACATTCACTATCTTCTTGGTAAGCAACCCCTGGGTAGATATGGGTTTGTGTTTTAGGTTATTGTCCTGCTGAAAGGTGATTTAATCTCCCAGTTTTTGGTGGAAAGCAGACTGAACCACATTTTCCTCTAGGATTTTGGCTGTGCTTAGCTCCATTCCATTTTTTAAATCCTTAACGATTACAAGCATACCCATAACATGATGCTGCCACCATTATACTTGAAAATATGGAGAGTGATACTCAGTAATGTGTTGTATTGGATTTGCCCCAAAGAATACAAATTGATACAGGTCTTCCATAATGGATTCATGTAAGTGCTACATAGGAGAAAACCCAAAAAATAAAACATGGTGGCAGGATTAATTATAAATAATACAGGCAAGGTATTGTTTTGGTAGAGCCATAGCCCTTCTCTGCTGAATTCATTTGGGGAGAGATACTGTATATACAGTGTTTCTCACATGGCACCCTATTCCCTATAAAATGTTCTATTTTTTAACAGGGCCATCGGCCTCTGGGGTCTCATTTATAACCGTTGCGTGAAATTTTACCCTAGATATCTGCGTGCGCTATTTCTGAAAATACTGCGCATGTACAAAAACATTGAGATTCATCAATTTGACGCACGTCACACACACACACACACGTTCTTAAAACCGCGCGTTTACAAGCATTATAACTCCGCCGAATAACGCCCATTATTCACATTTTACAGTTGACAATAATGCAATTGTTTTCTGTATACTTTGGAAGTATTGGAATTAGGAGAAGAGAGTATAACTAAAGGAAATATCAAAGGCAAACTTGATCAAATGTCTTTGGTGTTGGCATTTTAAAATATTTTTGACATTTGCTGTATTTGACTGTTTCTGAAACACAAAAACAATTGCAAATTGTTGTGGATCGTTTGAATTCAATGTTTTGCATTTACTTTTTCACCAAACCTAAATATGCTGCACTGTCCGCGAATTCGAAACACTGTCTAATCTGATTTTTTCCCCCAACTACAGTAGGTCTATTTACAGTGGTAGCCTACACACTTCAATACAAAAGATCAACTGTCTGTTCACCTGTATGTTATAAACCGCACTCCCTTTCGGATGCACATCTAATAGTCCCAATGAAATAAGAGATGTGCATGTTAATTTGTTGTATCGCTACTTCAGGAATATGAACTCATGGTCAGAAAAGGTGCAATGGTTATGATATATGTATTATGTTTCTAAATTAAAATATTGTCTAGGCTACTCAAGAAGTTTTACATTACAGTATTCAGACGGAGCCTTCAAACGTCAATGGAAAAGCTGAACCGTCTGTTCTACGGTTAACATGTGCTTGGATCGGATCGCACAGGGCAAAATACTGGCGGCTTATCGATTTACTGCTGTGAAGTGGGTCCAATTAAATGAGATGGAACGAATGGTATATTATACTGACTTGTTGTAGGCCAATAGGCTATTTCAAAAGTATAAAACCATCAGTCAGAAAAAGGTGAGGAATTTATTCTGCAATGATCATGGAAATTAAATGAATAAATACATTTCTAAATATTATAGAATACAAAGAAAATGGATTTTCGCTCTTCTCGCTAACAGCAAATTATTGCAAGTTATTATATTTTAGCTACAGGTTTTTTGTTATGGGTAAGTCATATTTCCCATTTGCACAGGGCTATTAGGGTACTTTTGCCTTATTACAATACAATACTTCAACGACTAGAAACTGTACGAATGCATGGTCTAAAGTTTACGGGAGAATAAAACACATTCTCATGACAAGTACAGTTTTTATAAATGCCAAATGCTTATTTTGTGAGTATGCAACCTTTATAAAAAGGAGGCCCCTAGTCAAAAGTAGTGCACTATATACAGTTGAAGTCGGGAATTTTACATACACCTTAGCCAAATACATTTAAACTCAGTTTTTCACAAATCCTGATATTTAATCCTCGTAAAAGGTCAGTTAGGTCCCCTTAGGTCAGTTAGGCTCACCACTTTATTTTAAGAATGTGAAATGTCAGAATAATAGTAGAGTGATTTATTTCAGCATGTATTTATTTCATCACATTCCCAGTGGGTCAGAAGTTACATACACTCAATTAGCATTTGGTAGCATTGCCTTTAAATTGTTTAACTTGGGACAAACGTTTCGGGTAGCCTTCCACAAGCTTCCCACAATAAGTTGGATGAATTTTGGCCCATTCCCCCTGACAGAGCTGGTGTAACTGAGTCAGTTTTGTAGGCCTCCTTGCTCACACACACTTTTTCAGTTCTGCCCACAAATGTTCTATAGGATTGAGGTCAGGGCTTTGTGATGGCCACTCCATTAACTTGACTGTTGTCCTTAAGCCATTTTACAACAACTTTGGAAGTATGCTTGGGGTCATTGTCCATTTGGAAGAGCCATTTGCGACCAAGCCTTAACTTCCTGACTGATGTCTTGAGATGTTGCTTCAATATATGATTAATTATAATGATTCAATATATCTGCATAATGGCATCTATTTTGTGAAGTGCACCAGTCCCTCCTGCAGCAAAGCACCCCCACAACATGATGCTGCCACCCCCGTGCTTCACGGTTGCGACGATGTTCTTCGGCTTGCAAACCTCCCCTTTTTCCTCCAAACATAATGGTCATTATGGCCAAACATTTCTATTTTTGTTTCATCAGACCAGAGGACATTTCTCCAAAAAGTACAATCTTTGTCCCCATGTGCAGTTGCAAACCGTAGTCTAGCTTTTTTATGGCGGTTTCTTCCTTGCTGAGTGGCCATTCAGGTTATGTTGATATAGGACTCATTTTACTGTGGATAAAGATACTTTTGTACTCGTTTCCTCCAGCATCTTCACAAGGTCCTTTTGCTGTTGTTCTGGAATTGATTTGCACTTTTCGCACCAAAGTACATTCATCTCTAGGAGTCAGAATACGTCTCCTTCATGAGTGGTATGATGGCTGCATGGTCCCATGGTGTTTATACTTGCGTACTATTGTTTGTACAGATAAATGTGGTACCTTCAGGCATTTGGAAATTGCCCCCAAGGATTAACCAGACTTCTGGACATCTACAATTTTTTATCTGAGGTCTACGCTGATTTCCCCATGATGTCAAGCAAAGAGGCAATGAGTTTGAAGGTAGGCCTTGAAATACATCCACAATTGACTCAAATTATTTCAATTAGCCAATCAGAAGCTTCTAAAGCCATGACATAGTCTTCTGGAATTTTCCAAGCTGTTTGAGGCATAGTCAACTTAGTGTATGTAAACTTCTGACCCACTGGAATTGTCAGAGTGAATTATGAATGAAATAATCTGTCTGTAAACAATTGTTGGAAGAATTACTTGTGTCATGCACAAAATAGATGTCCGAACTGACTTGCCAAAACAATAGATTTTTTGTTAGAGTGGTTGAAAAATGAGGTTTAGTGATTCCAACCTAAGTGTATGTAAACTTCCGACTTCAACTGTAGGGAATAGGGTAACATTTGAGACACAGATACAGTATAGCTAGGAGGTCAACATGTAGGCCTATAGGGGCTGCCTGCATCTGTGGATCTACAGCAGATATGTACATTTGCAGACAAATATATTGGCACCCTTGCACTTTTAAATAATTCCCCATTTCTTCTCAAATAAGTTGAAATTGAAAAAAAAATGGAAAAAAATGTTCAGCATTGCAGAACCAAATATATTTTTGTGAACTTAAGTTTACAATTTTAACTGAGAAAATAAAGACAAATGGCATGGACAAAATTGGCACCCCGGAGCTAGTACTTGGTTGCACAGCCTTCGGCCAAGATAACTGCCAAATACTTATTGTAGCCATCAATGATCTTGCTGCATCTTTCTAATGACAATTTGGCCCACTCTGCAGCAGCAAACGGCTCTAATTCTTCTATGTTTGAAGGGTGCCCACCGTCAACTGCTGTTTTCAGCTTTGACCATAGGTTTTGGATGTGATTTAGATCTGGACTCGTCCCTGGCCACTCAAGAAAAGTCTAGTCTGCTTTATGTGTGTGTTTGGGGTCGTTGTCCTGTTGGAAGACCCACAATCTTCAACAGTTTTTTGGCACTGGGTTGAACATTGCACTCCAAATCTGAAGATTTACTGTCTTGCACACATTCAAGGCACCCAGTACCAGGGGCAGCAAAGCAACCCCACAGTATTATCTAACCTCACCCATAATTGATTGGAGGGTGTGTTTTTTTCTTTGAATGCTTCATTTGGTCGTTGGTAGACATAGGAAGAACCCACTGATGAAGGAGACAAGAAAGCGTGATTTAACTTTTAAATTTTAAACCACCTAAACAAGCCAGAAATCCTGGGGAAAATGTTCTGTGGACAATACAGATCAGTGTTAACTGACACCCTCTCTACAATCAAACATGGTGAGGTCTGGTAATTCTGTTGTGTTGCTTTGTGCATCTGGTACTACTGGCCTTGAAAGTGCACAAGGCATCATGAAATCAGCCTGATTGTTAGATGTTTTGTAGTCCAATGTTCAACCCAGTGTCCAAGAACTGGGTCTCCATTGAAGGTTGTGCATCTTCCAGCAGCACAACTCCAGAGATAGAAAAGAAAAGCACCCAGGAATTGTGAACTGGACTGTTCTTGAATGGCGAGTGAAGTGGCCAGAACTGATTCACATCCAAAACCTATGGCAAGATTTGACAGCAGCATTTCACGATGTGAGAAATTTTACAACATGTCACAATGCTTTTAAAACGAAGAAGCAAAAATGTGGAAACTATGGATATAACTTCCTCCGCGCTCACGCAATATCATAATTAATCTGCGCGCCACTAGAAATCCCTGCTTCAGCATGTTTCTGTTCGCAGATACATCCGGAAAAAATACACCTTAATGGCCTGCTAATGTGCCTGGAGGTTGTAGGCTATACTGCAGAGAAAAACCCCATAACTGATCCAAATGGTTGCCCAGTTATGGGGCTGGATGCAGTCATTTTGAAATGAATATGCATTCAAAACACCAGGCTTTTGAGAGGTTATTCAAATGACATAGGCTAGTCACTGCATACATTTTTTTAAACATTATTTAAGTGGTTAAGAACAAATTCTTATTTACAATGACAGCCTACACTGGACAAACTGGGCCAATTGTGTGCCGCCCTATGGGACTCCCAATCACGGCCGGTTGTTATACAGCCTGGACTCGAACCAGGGTGTCTGTAGTCTGTACCCACTTAACAATAATAACATTCTTCATTACATTGTGTTGTTGCAGCCTAGGTAGGATACGTTTCTTGTCCCTAAACTGAAATAGGGTAGCTTTTCGAGCTGGTACCTGGGGACTGGAAGGGAGCGTATATAGTGTAAGGTTACCTATGACTTCGTTATCTAATACACTTTCTGCTGTGTAAATTGACTGGATATATCCACTGCAGTATTAAGCCTAACAATGAGCTTATGAATTATGGGCTAATATGCTTCTAACTTGAATAGGCTATAGGCTACATCTAGAGCCGGTCTGTCTTCTGTTTCACAAGTACACACCTGGCCTCTCGGCTGCCACCGCTATTCCTCTTAATCTTCTGGAGTTCCAGGAAAAGCCAGACTACAAAAGCTTGCTGGACACTTAATTCAACTGATTTTCTTTAGCTTTCTAATAACCTATTGAACAAGAAATGCATTCTTGCGCTTACTTGCTGAATGTAAAATAGGCTACAGCATTAAGAACGAGTGGGGAGTTGGAGAGAAGCCGATATTTTCCTCTAAAAGGCTGATATTAACACTGGGCTACATACATCCTGACAAAATACATACATTATGAGTGGCCTGCTAATGTACCTTTCTGGACCTTCTAAACTTTTGAGAATAGACCCAAACAGTTGCATAGTCAGGCCTAGGCTGACAGTTATTTCGGCCTGAAACAAAAACTGGACGTTTGAGTGGTTATTCAAATTAGCCTACATCACTACAGTTTACAGCCTATGGACAATTGTGTACTCACTTGATTTTCACTGTTGTAGCCCAGGTATAAAAGTTGTCTTGTCTAAAAACGTAGGCCTAATAAATAGCGGAGCTTTGCATGCCTGGCGACCACAGAGCACAGGATGGATCTGGCATTTCATAATCTGTTAACTTTTTTTCTTGCACTTTGAATGGTAACTATTTATATTTATATATATATTATATATATATATATATATATATATATATATATATATATATATATATATATATATATATATATATATGCCATTTACATACATAACTATTTAGCCTAAAGCCCTAATATTTAGCTAATGAATGGCCTAATATCTAGCTTCTTACTTCGGCTACACATCACTAGCCTCTCTCTTCCAGCTGTTCCCATGCACAACAGGTTATTGCAGGGGTAGGCAGCAGTTTGGGGTACAACATCAGCATTGATTCATATGCCTCCAAAACACACGCATACACACACTTGCAGTCATTGTTTTGATCAAATATGAATTGAGGAAAACAGTCTGACAATATGCATTTACATTGCAACCAATCCTTGCTCAATACACTTGAATGTAAGTGGACGTATTTACATTGCCAAACAGGGAGTCAACACATTCAGCACATCGATTAAGGAGAAAATCTAAATGATTTATTTCCTAATGTTATTCACCTCAGTGTAAGTTCCTGCAAGGGGCACAATGCGCAAATAAGGCTAAGACTTGAGTCCATAGGAAGGTTCAAATGTACAATTGAAGTCGGAAGTTTACATACACTCAGGTTGGAGTCATTAAAACTCCTTTTTTAACCACTCCACAAATTTCTTGTTAAACTATAGTTTTGGCAATTCGGTTATGACATCTAATTTGTGCATGACAAGTAATTTTTCCAACAATTGTTTACAGAATGATTATTTCACTGTATCACAATTCCAGTGGGTCAGAAGTTTACATGCACAAAGTTGATTGTGCCTTTAAACAGCTTGGAAAATTACAGAAAAGGATGTCATGACTTTAGAAGCTTCTGATATGCTAATTGACATTATTTGAGTTAATTGGAGGTGTACATGTGGATGTATTTTAAGGCCTACCTTCAAACTCAGTGCCTCTTTGCTTGACATTAATGGGAAAACCTAAATAAATCAGCCAAGACAGAAAAATAATTGTAGACCTCCACAAGTCTGGTTCATCTTTGGGGGCAATTTCCAAACGCCTTTAGGTACCACGTTCATCTGTACAAACAATAGTACTCAAGTATAAACACCATGGGACCACGCAGCCGTCATACCGCTCAGGAAGAAGACGCATTCTGTCTCCTAGAGATGAACACACTGATGCAAAAAGTGAAAATCAATCCCAGAACAGCAGCAAAGGACCGTGTGAAGATGCTGGAGGAAACGGGTACAAAAGTATCTATATCCACAGTAAAACGAGTCCTATACCGACATAAACGGAAAGGCTGCTCGGCAAGGAAGAAGCCACTGCTCCAAAACCGCCATACAAAAAGCCAGACTACGGTTTGCAACCGCACATGGGGACAAAGATCATACTTTTTGGAGAAATGTCCTCTGGTCTGATGAAACAAAAATAGAACTGTTTGACCATCATTATGACATGAGGAAAAAGGGGGAGGCTTGCAAGCCAAAGTACACCATTCCAACAGTGAAGCACAGGGGTGGCAACATCATGTTGTGGGGGTTCTTTGCTGCAGGAGGGACTGGTGCATTTCACAAAATAGATGGCATCATGAAGAGGGAAAATTATGTGGATATATTGAAGCAACATCAAGACATCAGTTAAAGTTAAAGCTTCGTCGCAAACGGGTCTTCCCAATGGACAATGACCCCAAGCATACTTCCAAAGTTGTCCTTAAGCCATTTTGCCACAACAAAGTCCAGGTATTGGAGTGGCCATCAGAAAGCCCTGACCTCAATCCTATAGAACATTTGTAGGCAGAACTGAAAGAATGTGTGCGAGCAAGGAGGTATACAAACCTGACTCAGTTACACCAGCTCTGTCAGGAGGAATGGGCCAAAATTCACCCAACTTATTGTGGGAAGTTTGTGGAAGGCTACCCAAAACGTTTGGCCCAAGTTAAACAATTTAAAGGCAATGCTACTAAATACTAATTGAGTGTATGTAATCTTCTGACCCAACGGGAATGTGATGAAGGAAATAAAAGCTGAAATAAATCTCTACTATTATTCTGACATTTCACATTCTTAAAATAAAGTGGTGATCCTAACTGAACTAAGACAGGGAATTTTTGCTAGGATTAAATATCAGGAATTGTGAAAAACTGAGTTTAAATGTATTTGGCTAAGGTGTATGTAAACTTCCGACTTCAACTGTATACAGTACCAGTCAAAAGTTTGGACACACTCATTCAAGGGTTTATCTTCATTTTTACCATTTTCTACATTGTCGAATCACAATGAAGACATCAAAATTATGAAATAACACATATAGTCATGTAGTAAAAATATATTTTATATTTGAGATTCTTCAAAGTAGCCACCATTATCCTTGAGGACAGCTTTGCACAATCTTGGCATGCTCTCAACCAGCTTCATAGTAATCTGGAATTAATTTTAATTCACAAGTGTGCCTTGTTCAAAGTTAGTTTGTGGTATTTCTTTCCATCTTAATGTGTTTGAGCCTATCAGTTGTGTTGTGACAATGTGACGTAGAAGTCCGTCACTGGCCGCGGGCAGCATTTGGTTCTTTAACGCACACACATATTCTTCACTCCTCCCTGCGCCATTATAAGATAAGTTAACAATGTGGGTCGACACACAAATTAATTTCTGTCTTGGTGCATGCATTTCACACCTGTCAGTGTTCATATTT
This sequence comes from Oncorhynchus gorbuscha, assembly GCF_021184085.1. Lineage (NCBI taxonomy): Eukaryota > Metazoa > Chordata > Actinopteri > Salmoniformes > Salmonidae > Oncorhynchus > Oncorhynchus gorbuscha. Next base: position 45,634,429 of record NC_060177.1, on the reverse strand, counting down.
GAGAGATACAATAATTATTGTACTTATCAATGTTGTGGATGAGCGAATTGTTTGTTTGTTCTGTTCCTCTCTCTCCATCTCTGTAGCTTCCGGGTATGCTGGAAAAGGACCCGAGCTAAGGGAATTGGGTTGGCTTTATAGTGCCTGTCCCAAATGGCTCAGTAATGCATATGGGCTTATTGAAAGATATTGTCAGTAGTGATGTAATGTTGTAAATGTCATGTTGTGATATTGTTTAAAACCGTGTTGCAATGTATATCCTTTAGTATGTGTAGTTCATGGAAAATGTAGGTTTGTTTTGTTAATTGATTAATTAATTAGAGTTAATTGTTCTGAGGGGAGGGGCTAGCCCTACAAAAGGAGCCTCTCAGTCATGGGGAGGTTTTTTTGTTGTTTTGGATTGAGCTGTGGATGGGGCAGCATTGTTTTTAAGCTGTCCCATAAGGTAGACGTTGATGGCAGTACTGTTGTTTTTTTGTTCCGGAATCACTTGTAAATAAACACCTTTGCACAGAAGAACTTTTGCGGTTCCGCCATTTTTTATTTTGATAGAGGTTAGGTTATCCAGTTTAGCCTTCTGGCCTACTCTACGTGACATATGGTGGCAGTGGTGGGATGGCGTACCGCAAATCAGTGAATTCCAACAAGAGAGGTAAAGGAATGCGTACAGGATTGCGTTCTCAGCAACAGCATCAACTGTCAGAAAAGGTACCTGAAGTTGAACCGGGGTGGAATGCCATGGAATCGTCTGGTGAAGAAGAGGTCAAGTATGAGAAACTAGGAGCCCGACCGCGGGGCCAAAGACAACCAGAACTGGGTGAGCTGCTGACTGAAGGAGCAGTTGGGGGACCAGAACCACACCCAACCATGGTAACCCTTTTTCGGCAACTTTTCACCTGCCTTGAGAGGAGGGACGAAGACCTCAAGCAGGAGTTACGTGGCCTACGCCAATCTATCCTCACCCCTCCCCACCAGGCGGAACTCGTCAGTGAGAGCCCAAGATTGGGTCTTCCAACACCAGGACGACAAAGGCTCGATGCAGCAGGGACTTCAACTCCACAGCAGGCACCCCAAGCAGTAATGAGGCCAGCACCAGGAGACCAGTCCAGCAGTGTTAACGTCCATCTTCCAGCATTCCTGAGGAAGGAGCCAGAGATGCCCTCATACCAGCAGGGGGAGGACATTGAAAACTACCTGCTGAGGTTTGAGCGCATGGCTAAGACGTGGCAGTGGCCTGAGGTAGAGTGGGCCTGCAGGCTTGTCCCATTGCTCACGGGCAAGGCCTTAGAGGCTTACACAGCAATGGATGAGGGGCTGTCCAATGTCTACAAGGGCTTGAAGGAAGCGCTGCTGGTGAAGTTTGACATCTCACCGGAAACCTACCGTCAACGCTTCAGAGCTGCATCAACGCCATCGGGTGAGTCGCCGACAGAGACGTACCACCGCCTCAAGGGTCTCTACCGACGATGGGTTCGACCGGGGAGAAGACACAGGACGAAATCGGGGAGGTCATCATCCTCGAGCAACTTCTACAAGTTCTACCACACGACATTCGAACCTGGGTCCGAGAGCACGAGCCCAAGGACGGGCTTATGGCGGCCAAGCTTGCACTGCAGTATCTTAATGCACGTAAAGGGGGCCCACCACAACCTGCAGCACCCGCTCCAAGGAGTCTCAGAGACACAAGGGACATCAGAAACGCCAGAGATGGTGGAGGTAACTCTGGGGGTTATGTGTCTGGGAGGGAGGTAAGGGATCATGCAGTTCGCTCTGATGGGAGGGGTCTGACCTGTTTTTACTGCCGGCAGCAGGGGCACAAAGCTTCAATGTGTCCGCTACGTAAATCCAAGCTCTCGGGTTACTGTTATGTACCCAGAGAGGGGGATGGTGTTCAGAATAGACAGACTCGGGAAGGGTCATGCTTGGTACCTGTAAAAGTGAATGGTAAAAGTCTTACTGCAATGATTGACACCGGCAGTTCCCTGTCATTGATCAGAAAAGGTAATGTACCTGTTAATGACATTGATTATGGTCATCAGACACTGATCCAATGTGTCCATGGTGACCAGTCACAGCAGCCCACAGCTGAGCTCACAGTTGAGATTCAGGGTCAGAAATACCTCCTCAAAGTTGGGGTAATGGAGAAGCTACCTTTTGAGATGATTTTGGGGAGGGATGTGCCAGTACTCTCTGATCTGTTGGGAAGTGTGGGGGTCAGCTATATGAGCAGTCAGTTTGCCAGTCTGATGTTCAGATGGCATGTTCAGTTGTCACTCGTGCCCAGGCCAAAGCTGGTTTACAACCTCTGCCTGACTTGTGTGATAGTCTGTGCGAGGGGGGAACCAAAGGGCCCAGAAAGTCACGCCGCCAGTGGCGTCTTGAGAAGTATGTGGGAACCCCTGTACCTGTTGCTGATGTGTCTGGGTTAGAGGTGCAATGGGATGTTCCACAAAATTTTGCTACACTGCAGAAGTCTGACGCAACCTTGAAATGTTTGTTTGACAAGGCCTTAGCTGGGGACAGTCAATCTTCATGTGGGGGGATTTACACGGTAGACAACCACATACTCTACCTTGGGTCAGAGGCAGATAGCAGGAAGTTGGTGGTGCCATCTACCTGTAGACCACTTGTTCTCAACCTTGCACATACAGTTCCATGGGCAGGCCATCTAGGGCAACATAAGACCTATCTTAGGCTAGGCTCCCGTTTCTTTTGGCCCTCCATGTATACTGATGTACAAAAATACTGCAAATCATGCCCCACGTGCCAGAAAACCAGTGCTGTCCGTAGGTCTGAAAGGGCTCCTATGTTCACTGCCTGTTATCTCTACCCCATTCAAGAGAATTGCAATGGACATTGTTGGACCCTTGGAGAAGAGTAGTGCAGGTTACAAGTATATATTGGTGATCTGTGACTATGCCACCCGGTTCCCAGAAGCCTTCCCACTCCGTTCCATAACCACTCCAAAAATAATCAGTGCTCTTGTTCAGCTCTTCTCTCGTGTAGGAATCCCAGATGAAATCCTGACGGACCAAGGGACAAACTTCACCTCGCGACTGATGGTTCAACTCCACCGACAGCTGGGCATTAAAGGCTTGAGGACTACTCCCTACCATCCCCAAACGGATGGGCTTGTAGAGAGATTCAATCAAACGCTCAAGAACATGCTGAGGAAGTTTGTGGCTGACACTGGTAGAGACTGGGATAAGTGGTTACCCTTTCTGCTTTTTGCTTACAGGGAGGTGCCTCAGGCATCGACAGGTTTCTCGCCATTCGAACTCCTCTATGGATGGCCAGTGCAAGGACCACTGGACCTGCTGAAGAAGTGCTGGGAAGGTTCCCCAGTAGCTACCTCAGGACAGGGGATTGTCCAGTATGTCCTCCAGATGCGAGACAGGTTGGAACGGTACCGAGAGGAAGCTAGAGCAAACCTTCAGCAAGCCCAGAAGGCCCAGAAGAGAGGCTATGACCAGCACGCTCGCCACAGAAAGTTTGAGCCAGGACAGAAAGTCCTGCTCCTCCTTCCCTCGTCTACCAGCAAGCTCCTTGCGCAATGGCAAGGACCGTACCTAATCGGGAGGAAGATGGGCCCAGTGACCTACGAGGTGCTGCACCCGGACAAGGGTAAGAAAAAGCAAATCTACCATGTGAACCTTCTCAAGGCCTGGGAGGAAAGAGAGGAACTCTCCAAAGGAAAGTCCTTTCTGGTCCGCAGAGTAGAAGAGGATGAGTCGGATGGGGTCACAGAGGCATGGAAAGAACGAGCAGAAGTCATACTGGCTCACCTGGAAGAAGACAAGCAAGATGAGCTGAAGCAGCTGTTTGACAAGTATCCGGCCCTCTTCAGTCAGAGACCAGGAAGAACCAAAGTCCTAGAACACGTCATTCGTTTGAAACCTGGCCAGAACCCTGTCCGCCAGCATCCTTACCGTGTGCCTGAGAGGCTGGTGGTAGCCCTCAAGGAAGAGGTCCACACCATGATAGAGATGAATGTTGTCGAGCCATCTTCAAGTGAATGGAGCAGCCCTATTGTCATTGTCCCAAAGAAGGATGGCTCTTTGCGCGTCTGCATGGACTTCCGTAAGGTGAATGCCATCTCCCAGTTTGATGCCTATCCCATGCCCCGCATTGACGACTTACTGGAGAGAATAGGTAGAGCTCATTACATCACCACATTGGATCTCTGCAAAGGGTACTGGCAGGTGCCCCTGGATGAACAATCCAAGGCCTACACTGCATTCTGGACGCCAATGGGCCTGTTCCAGTTCAAGGTCATGCCGTTTGGCCTTCATGGGGCCCCTGCGACTTTCCAGAGGCTGATGGACAAGGTCCTCCAGGACTGTGACGATTACTGTGCTGCTTACTTGGACGACGTGGTGATCTACAGCCACTCCTGGGAGGAGCACATACAGCATCTTAGCAGAGTCCTGGGGAAGATTCATGAAGCAGGCCTCACGCTTAACCTCCTGAAGTGTGAGTGGGCGAAACAGGAGACAAAGTACCTGGGTTACCAGCTGGGTAAGGGTGAAGTTCGGCCTCAGGTGGAGAAAGTGGAGTCCATCTGGAATAGCCCTCAACCCAGAACCAAGAAACAGGTGAAGTCCTTCCTAGGTCTGGCAGGGTGGTACCGGAGATTCATTCCACAGTTTTCGACCATCGCTGTCCCTCTGACCAACCTCACTTCGAAGGGGGCCAGCAACCCTGTGAAGTGGACTGAGGAGTGTGAGGAAGCCTTCATGACACTGAAAAACCGACTGTGCTCATTCCCTGTTCTCCAGACCCCTGATTTTCAGAAGAGATTTCTCGTGCAGGTGGACGCTTCGGCTGTAGGAATTGGAGCTGTACTGGCCCAAGGGGAGCCAAGAGAAGAGCTTCCTGTGCTGTACCTGAGTCGGAAGCTGTTGCCCAGGGAAACCAGGTATTCTACAATCGAAAAGGAGTGCCTGGCTATAAAGTGGGCCCTAGATAGCCTCCGTTACTACCTTCTTGGGAGGGAATTTGACCTGCACACGGACCACAGAGCACTGACCTGGATCCAGACCATGAAGGACCGGAATTCTCGTGTGACCAGGTGGTATCTGGAGCTCCAGCCCTTCAGGTTCTGTGTCCGTCACAAGGCAGGAAAAGAGAACGTTACTGCGGACTACCTATCAAGGCTCCCGTACATGGTCGCTTCAGGAGAGGAGGAAGGTAATGTGACGTAGAAGTCAGTCACTGGCCGCGGGCAGCATTTGGTTCTTTAACGCACACACATATTCTTCACTCCTCCCTGCGCCATTATAAGATAAGTTAACAATGTGGGTCGACACACAAATTAACTTCTGTCTTGGTGCATGCATTTCACACCTGTCAGTGTTCATATTTGAGAGATACAATAATTATTGTACTTATCAATGTTGTGGATGAGCGCATTGTTTGTTTGTTCTGTTCCTCTCTCTCCATCTCTGTAGCTTCCGGGTATGCTGGAAAAGGACCCGAGCTAAGGGAATTGGGTTGGCTTTATAGTGCCTGTCCCAAATGGCTCAGTAATGCATATGGGCTTATTGAAAGATATTGTCAGTAGTGATGTAATGTTGTAAATGTCATGTTGTGATATTGTTTAAAACCGTGTTGCAATGTATATCCTTTAGTATGTGTAGTTCATGGAAAATGTAGGTTTGTTTTGTTAATTGATTAATTAATTAGAGTTAATTGTTCTGAGGGGAGGGGCTAGCCCTACAAAAGGAGCCTCTCTTTCAGTCATGTGGAGATGTTTTTTTGTTTTGGATTGAGCTGTGGATGGGGCAACATTGTTTTTAAGCTGTCCCATAAGGTAGACGTTGATGGCAGTACTGTTGTTTTTTTGTTCCGGAATCACTTGTAAATAAACACCTTTGCACAGAAGAACTTTTGCGGTTCCGCCATCTTTTTATTTTGATAGAGGTTAGGTTATCCAGTTTAGCCTTCTGGCCTACTCTACGTGACATATGGTAGGGGTGGTATACAGAAGCTAGCCCTATTTGGTAAAATACCATATTATGGCAAGAACAGCTCAAATAAGCAAAGAGAAATGACAGTCCATCAGTACTTTAAAAAAAGATCAGTCATTCAGGAATATTTCAAGCACTTTGAAAGTTTTTTTTCAAGTGCAGTCGCAAAAACCATCAGGCGCTATGATGAACCTGGCTATCATGAGGACCGCCACAGGAAAGGAAGACCCAGAGTTAACTCTGCTGCAGAGGATAAGTTCATTGGAGTTATCAGCCTTAGAAATTGCAGCCCAAATAAATGCATCAGAGTTCAAGTAACAGACACATCAACTGTTCAGATGAGACTGCGTGAAGCAGGCCTTCATGGTGAAATTGCTGCAAAGAAACCACTAATAAAGGCCACCAATAAGAAGACTTGCTTGGGCCAAGAAACACTAGCAATGGACATTTAGACCGGTGGAAATCTGTCCTTTGGTTTGATGAGTCGAAATGTGATATGTTTGGATCCAACCGCCGTATCTTTGTGAGACGTAGAGTAGATGAACGCGTAGGTAGTTCCCACCGTGAAGCATGGAGGAGGTGTTGTGATGGTGCTTTGCTGGTGACACTGTCAGTGATTTATTTAGAAATCAAGGTACACTTAACCAGCATGGCTTCTGCAGCGATACGCCATCCCATCTGTTGTGCGCTTAGTGGGACTATCATTTGTTTTTCAACAGGACAATGACCCAACACACCTCTAGGCTGTGTAAGGGCTATTTGACCAAGAAGGAGAGTTGATGCAGCACTCCAGTGAAGGAAAAGCAGCCAACAAGTGCTCAGTATGTGGCTACTCATTCAAGACTGTTGGAAAAACATTCCATGTGAAGCTGGTTGAGAGAATGCCAAGTGTGCAAAGCTATCAAGGCAAAGGGTGGCAACTTTGAATATTCTAAAATATAACAAATATTTTGATTTGTTTAACACTTTTTTTGGTTACTACATGATTCCATATGTGTTATTTAATAGTTTTGAGGTCTTCACTATTATTCTACAATGTTGAAAATAGTACAAAATAAAGAAAAACCCTTGAATGAGTAGGTGTGTCCAAACTTTTATGGTACTGTACATTTGAAAATGTTTAAACATCTTAAGATATTATACCATATATACAAGTAACAAATAATCAAGTACTGTAGTAGAAAACCTACATTGCATCTTTTTACCAGTCTTGTTTAGTGTTCTCTAAGCTCTTGACCACAGCAGGGAGTCCATGTTAGCCATAAATAAGACTTTACATACAGAAATATACACTACTAGATCAAAAGTATGTGAACACCTGCTTGTCAAACATCTCATTCCAAAATCATCAGCATTAAAATGGAGTTGGTCCCCCCTTTGCTGCTATAACAGCATCCACTCTTCTAGGAAGGCTTTCCACTAGATGTTAGAACATTGCTGTAGAGATTTGCTTCCCATTAAGCTACAAGAGCATTAGTGAGGTCCGGAACTGATGTCTGGCTCGCAGTCAGTGTTCCAATTAATCCCAGAAAGTGTTTGATGGGGTTGAGGTCAGGGCTCTGTGCAAGCCATTCAAGTTCTTCCACACCGATCTCGACAAACCATTTTGAAGCACAGAATCCTCCAGAATGTCATTGCATGCTGTAGCGTTAAGACTTCCCTTCACTGGAACTAAGGGGCCTAGCCCGAACCATGAAAAACAGCCCCAGACCATTATTCCGCCTCCAACAAACTTTACAGTTGGCACTATGCATTCTGGAAGGTAGTGCTTTCCTGGCATCCGCCAAACCCAGATTCATCCATCAGACTGCCGGATGGTGAAGCATGATTCATCACTCCAGAGAACACATCTCCAGTGTCCAATGGTGGCGAGCTTTAGACCACTCCAGCCAATCGCTTGGCATCGCACATGGCGATCTTAGGCTTGTGTGCGGCTGCTAGGCCATGGAAACACATTTCATGAAGCTCCTGACAAACAGTTATTGTGCCGACTTTGCTTCCAGGGGTAGTTTGGAACTCAGTATTTATTGTTGCAACTGAGGACAGGCTATTTGGACCAACTCCATATTAATGCCCATGATTTTGTATTGAGATGTTCAACGAGCAGGCGTGCACATACTTTTGAACATTTAGTGTATTTTAGAACATGTATGTATATTGAACCTATGTACAAATTATGCACATGCTTTAAATTACTATTGCACATTACGTAATAAAGTTGACTGTTGCTGATATCTAGATTGAAGCAGAGCAGCTTCAAGGTACAACAGCAGTAATCTCAGAGAACTAATGGGGCTAAACAGGAAACCCTCACACTTCCACCGAGGTCCCTCTCCCTACCCCCTGGACCACTTACCACCCAATGGGTGAACAATCCAAGTTTAAGCCTAGTTCCTCTGTTTGCTTTAGAGACCCATATTGTTCAACTGACAGAATGATCAAACATCAGGCTTCATGGTCAGAAATAAGGGTTTCTTTGTGAAATAAATACAACGTGTAGCATTGTTAAAAAGGTAGAGGAATAAGAATCAAATTAAATAAAAACGAGTGAGATTAAAACATCACCATGGACATCCAGGACAAGCAGCTTGTAAAAATTCCCTCCAGTGGGTTACAGAAAATTATATTTTTGTGATTTTCCTCTTCTTTTTTACAAAAATATAAGGATTTGTTTATTCTTTTCAGTCGTTCATAAAAAAAATATATAGTGCCAACAAGGCCTCTTTTCAATATATCTACAGTACAATAGTCTTGCAAGTGAATTCTTTTTTAAAAATCCTATAGTTTTAGCGTGTTAATTTACATACAAATGCCTCTACAGTCATTGGCTTAAAAAAATGTTAGAATAAACGATACAAAAGGTGATACAAATAAATCACTTGCTACTGAGAGTCTTGCAAATGTGTCTTTTCTTCTATGGCCTGTTTCACTATTTCAGCCAACTTCAAGCGGTCCACTTTGTCAGAGAAGGCCCGTCCTACAATGGAGACCAAAGAAAGAAATGCTGACGAACCAGATTTTAGGGAAATTCCACTGTTTTTCAACATAATTTTCATCTCCAGCACCATCCAACATCAACACATTTCAAAACTTTGTTTTTCTATATTTTGTTATCAAACAGATTGAAGATAAGTGTTAACCGATGACATCATCCGGAGACACTGATGCCATCATCTGCTGTGCATCATGTGATTTTCATGTGAGCAGGTAAAGGTTACTAACTGAGGAATTAGAATTTTATGCTGAAAAAAGGTAGAACTTCCCTTTAATTATGGGATTTCCTCCACAGAAATTAGTGCAGTGTCTTCGGAAAGGATTCAGGCCCCTAGACATTTTCCACTTTGTTACATTACATTTTTTTAAAGAAAACTGTTTAAATGTTTGCCCAGAAATACTTTATTTACTTCAGTATCAGACCCTTTGCTATGAGACATTGAGCTCAGGTGCATCCTGTTTCCATTGCTCATCCTTGATGTTTCAACAACTTCATTGGAGTCCACCTGTGGTAAATTCAATTGATTGGAAATTATTTGGAAAGGTACACACCGGTCTATATAAAGGTCCAACAGTCGACAGTCCATAGAGCTCCGAGACAGGATTGTGTCGAGGCACAGATCTGGGGAAGGGTACCAAAAAATATCTGCACCATTGAAGGTCCCCAAGAAAACAGTGGCCTCCGTCATTCTTAAAAATGGAAGAAGTTTGGAACCACCAAGACTCTTCATAGAGCTGGCCGCCCGGCCAAACTGAGCAATCGAGGGCGAAGGGCCTTGGTCAGGGAGGTGACCAAGAACCCGATGGTCACTGACAGAGCTCTAGAGTTCCTCTGTGGAGATTGGAGAACCTTGCAGAAGGACAACCATCTCTGCAGCAATCCACCAATCAGGCCTTTATGGTAGAGCGGCCAGACGGAAGCTACTCCTCAGTAAAAGGCACATGAGAGCCTGCTTGGAGTTTTCCAAAAGGAACTAAAGACCCTCAGACCATGAGAAACAACAAAGATTGAACTTTTTGGCATGAATGCCAAGCATCTTGTCTGGAAGAAACCTGGCTCCATCCCTATGGTGAAGCATGGTGGTGGCAGCATCATCCTGTGGGGATGTTTTTCAACGGTAGTGACTGGGAGACTAGTCAGAGAGAGAAAGAAGAAATGGAGCAAAGTACAGAGACGTCCTTGATGAAAACCTGCTACAGAGCGCAGAGGACCTCAGACTGGGGCAAAGGTTCACCTTCCAAGAGGACAACGACCCTAAGCACACAGCCAAGACGACGCAGGGGTGCCTTCAAGACAAGTCTCTGAATGTCCTTGAGTGGCCCAGCCAGAGCCCAGACTTGAACATCTCTGGAGAGACCTGAAAATAGCTGTGCAGCAACACTCCCCATCCAACATGACAGAGCTTGAGAGGATCGGCAGAGAAAAATGGGAGAAATTCCCCAAATACCGGTGTGCCAAGCTTGTAACATCATACCCAAGAAGACTCAAGGCTGCAAACACTGTCAAAGGTGCTTCAACAAAGTACTGAGTAAAGGGTCTGAATACTTAGGTAAACGTAATTTAAGTTTGTTGTATACATTTGCAAACATGTCAATTGTGTGTAGATTTGCAAACATGGTGTATTGTGTGTAGATTAATGAGGCAAAAAAAAACTATTGAATCAATTTTAGAATAAGGCTGTAACAAACTGTGGAAAGTCAAGGGGTCTGAATACTGTATACAGTTGAAGTTGGAAGTTTACATATACCTTAGCCAGATACATTTAAACTCTGTTTCTCACAATTCCTGATATTTAATACTAGCAAAAATGTCCTGTCTTAGGTCAATTAAGATCACCACTTTATTTTAAGAATGTGAAATGTCAGATTAATAGTAGAGAAAATTATTTAAAAATCAGCTTTTATTTAATTCGTAACATTCCCAGTGGGTCAGAAGTTCACATACCAAATACTAATTGAGTGTAGCATTATCTATAAATTGTTTAACTTGGGTCAAACATTTCAGGTAGCCTTTCACAAGCTTCCCACAATAAATTGGGTGAATTTTGGCCCATTCCTCCTGACAGAGCTGAGTCGGGTTTGTAGGCCTCCTTGCTTGCACACGCTTTTTCAGTTCTGCCCACAAATATTCTATAGGATTGAGGTCAGGGCTTTGTGATGGCCACTCCAATACTTTGACTTTGTTGTCCTTAAGCCATTTTGCCACAACTTTGGAAGTATGCTTGGGGTCATTGTCCAGTTGGAAGACCCATTTGCAACCAAGCTTTAACTTCCTGACTGATGTCTTGAGATGTTGCCTCAACATATACACATTATTTTCCCTCTTCATGATGCCATCTATTTTGTGAAGTGCACCAGTCCCTCCTGCAGCAAAGCACCCCCACATGATGCTGCCAACCCCGTGCTTCACGGTTGGGATGGTGTTCTTCGGGCTTGCAAGCCTCCCCCTTTTTTCCTCCAAACATAGCGATGGTCATTATGGCCAAACAGGTCTATTTTGTTTCATCAGACCAGTGGACATTCATCCAAAAAAGTGTGATCTTTGTCCCCATGTGCAGTTGCAAACCGTAATCTGGCTTTTTTGTATGGCGGTTTTAGAGCAGTGGCTTCTTCCTTGCTGAGCCACCTTTCAGGCTATGTCAATATATGACTCGTTTTACTGTGGATATAGATACTTTGTACCTGTTTCCTCCAGCATCTTCACAAGGTCCTTTGCTGTTGTTCAGGGATTGATTTGCACTTTTCACACCAAAGTACGTTAATCTCTAGGAGACAGAACACGTCTCCTTCCTGAGCGGTATGGTCTCATGGTCCCATGGTGTTTATACTTGCGTACTATTGTTTGTATAGATGAACGTGGTACCTCAGGCATTTGGAAATTGTTCCCAAGGATGAACCAGACTTCTGGAGGTCTACAATTGTTTTTCTGAAGTCTTGCTTGATTTATTTTGATTTTGCGAAGAGGCACTGAGTTTGAAGGTAGGCCTTGAAATACACCTCCAATTGACTCAAATAATGTAAATCATAATCTTCTAAAGTCATGACACCATTTTCTTGAATTTTCCAAGCTGTATAAGGCACAGTCAACTTAGTGCATGTAAACTTCTGACCCACTGGAATTGTGATATAGTTTGTAAACAAATGTTTGAAAATTTGTAGATGGTTGAAAAATAAGTTAATGACTCCAGTCTAAGTGTATGTAAACTTCTGACTTCAACTGTATAAGCTGACATTGCACACTGTATGCCATGTGTTGTGCCTACCATCCCAGCTGAGGCCCTGCAGCCCGTCTCGCAGTAGTTTGCAGTCTCGGTTGAAACGCCACGCATCATGCATCACCTCATTCAGTTTCTCGTCCTCATTCTCCCCTGCCACATACACACAGTTAAGTGTCAATTGTCTGTGCTGTATACCAAGTAAATGTGTAAGTGCATACATGTCTGTTTGTCTGTGCTTGTCAATAGGAGATGTACACCTGTATTGGTTGACGTGAAGTGTGTGTGGTGCGTGTGTGTGTGTGTGTGGGCGAGACTGACCAGCCTGTGGGAGGATACACTGAGCGATGACGTCTCTGAGTTTCTCCAGGGCCACATTGGCGTCCTCGCCGCCGTTCTCTGGATCGTGGATGAAGAAGCCATCCCTCTGCTTGCTGCTGTACCACAAAACACACAGTTTGGATATACATATACCAGACACCAACCACACACACATATTTGGTTTAGCAGTGCTGTTGAAAGTCACTCCTCATTATGGGCTCTACAGTCAGACAATGTGAAGCAAATCCTAACCAACTACAAAATAGGCAGAGAGACATGTAACAAGACAGGCAGGCAGACAGAGAGACCAACGGACCCTAGGAGTTTCCTTTTCCTCAGGATGGGGTTATTGACGGAGTTGAGTGGCTTGAGGCTGATGTTGAGGTCCTGTATTCTCATGTTAGCCAGCTGTTCAGCATGGGCCTGCTGGATCCCTGCTACCATTGCCTGGCAGAGGGAGAGAGAGTTGGCGGGAGACAGGAAGGGTCACAAGGCAAAGTGTTACACCATGAACATTTAAGTTTTTAAGGCAGTCAGCAAAAGTTTGGACCCCAGAGTCTCACAGTCCTGTATGAAGTACAACTGGGCCTAAGTAATGCTTTGAGACAGAGCTATATAAATGCTCTCCATCTCTGTCCATCCATCCAGGCCCACCTTGTCCATCATCATCTGTGCGGAGGGCAGCACGTTGTCCAGGGCCTCTGTGCAGTTGAGCCAGGGGTGTTCCAGTACACCCTCAATGGTCAGCCTCTCCTCTGGCTTCACCTTCAGCAGCCTACAGAGGGAGAGTAATATTAGTGAACTAGACTCTTCCTACTCAATCCAAACAATACAGCACTAAAGCACTGGTTGCGGTCCAAATTGGTTTTGCCTAAAATATCACTGATGAACCATGCCATCTGTTTTGAGACACCCACAATCCATGTTGGGGAGGTATTTGAGGACAATATCCTTGGCGCACACACAGTAAGACCTGCTGTAGGGGCGTACTTGCGGACAATGTCCTTAGCCATTTCAGAGATCTGGCTCCACTCGTCCTCGGGGAAGTCAAAGCTGGCTGTCATGATCTTTTTGCGCATATCCTTGGGGATGGTGCGGCTGTGGTGCTTGGAGTAGAAGGGAGGGTAGCCACACAGCATCACGTAGATGATCACCCCCATGGACCACAGGTCACAGCTCTGTACGCACAGCAAGGGAAAGTGAATGAGCCAGGCCATAGGGATAGAGAAAGAGAGCTCGACACAACCCTGCAAACAACACATGACATATAGTGGAAATATGTTGCAGCATGCGAAGATGCTTGCGAGATGTTTTTGTAAATCCTTTTAAAAAACTGAGATGCTGCCATTTGTGGGATAATGGTTTGTCGTGGCTGAGGTAGGGTAGTTGCTCACCTTGTTATAGGTGTAAGGGGTGGGTGAGGTAGGTATTATTCCAGACTTTTCCTTCTGGTGTCGCCTTTGAGCCTCAAGTACCTAGGGTGAGAGGAGAAGACAACACTCATTGAAGCAGGACTTTATTCTTTAAAAGCTCCCCAACCTGGTGTCAGAACTGAGCAGAGCACCCATCCTTACCTGAGGTGCAACGTAGTAAGGAGTGAACTGTGGGGTCATCAAGTCCCCCTGGTCAATCTTTGCAAATCCAAAATCACACAACTTCACCGGTGCATCCTAGAACATGAAAGGGAGAACGTCAGAACATATTTCCTAAAAAGGTGAAAGGACTCTTGCAACGTGCTTGTTGTAGCCTATTACAACAACATGTTTGTTGTAGCCTACTACTAGACAGCTGTAGTAAGAGCTGTGTGTGTGCGCATGCACATTTCCCCGTAAGCCCATCTATCCCCTCACCAGGGAGTTATCCTTGAAGAGCAGGTTCTCTGGTTTCAGGTCTCGATGTGCAATATTCAGTGAGTGACAGTGTTCCAGGGCCTGGCCGATCTGATGGGGGACAGAGGAAACTCAGACATCGGCTCAGCTACACAACGTTCACAGGAAGTTATGTTATCAATACACGGGTGCATTAGAAGCCTGAGAGGAGGAATTTGTCACGTTTGAATGTGCATAAATCTAATACACACCATTTAGCAAACGCTTTTATCCAAAGTGACTTAGTCATGCGTGCATACATTTTCCATATGGGTGGCCCCAATAGGAATCGACCCTTGGTGTTGCAAGCACTTTGGTCTACCAACTATACCACAGAGGAATTTTAGGGTTACCTGTTTGGTGACCTGGCTAGCCATCTTCTCTGTAAAGTGTCTGTGCTGACTGATCCTGTGGAACAGCTCGCCTCCCTCCATCATCTCCATGACGATCAGTAACCTCGCTCTGCAGCCACATGGAATTGGAAAATTAAGGCAATCAAAGCATTTTCCTCTACTCAAGTCTGGGGTAAAGTTTTTGTTTTGTTGTTACATCTGAATGTCATGGTTACCTATTGTTACATTTAAACAGATACATGAATACTAGGTGCAGGAGCATAACACGTGTAAATACACTATGTAGCAATTCGATAAAAACATTCACATGTGTTTCAAATGAGCCCGTCAATAACATGCTGTATGTACTGGTACATTGGACTTGCTCCTCCTCACCTTGGAATGGATTCGTGAGGAAACTGCACACTATTGGCGTACACCTCCATAATCTGCACAATGTTGGGGTGTGTAGCACACATCATGTGGAGCCGCACCTGAATCAGGGACAGAACAGGGAGTTAAAGGTAGACTCAGTAAGATGCCTGACGCACAAAGTAAACAGTAGTAGTGGGTCAATTTGGGAGGGGGGGTGGCATGTGACTGCATTGCTCGTTTCGACTTCACCTCACACAGCTGATCAACTGGAGGTGCTTTATCAGGGAAGTATGTCGTGGGCTGGTGATGACATTGGGTGGGTGAGTGACATACACAGCCACCCTGAGTATTAGTTGAAGAGTGGAGATAAGACAAGAAGACACACAATGACGAAAGATGAGACAAAGTGCATGCCCCCGAATGGAACACTATTCCCTATATAGTGCACTATTTTTAGCCCTAGAGCCCTGGTTAAAAGTAATGCACTACATAGGGAATAGGATGTCCTTTGGAACGTAGACAAAGACGACACTGGAGACTCGGCGCTGACCGAACAGACACCGACGACAAACAGACAAGGACGTACAAAAGACAATCGGAAAAGCAAAACAATGGTTCAAACCTCATTTCGGGCCTTGGGACGATCAATTAGGATTTTCAGGGCCAATCGTTCCTGAGTCGACTTCTTCACACAAACTCTTTGGAGGGGAAAATAAACATTTCAAGGAAAACATTTGACAATATAAAAATACTGAGGCATTTTTTCATGGTGCACGGTAATCCACTCTATTATTATGTTAAATGTGCAATATGCAGAAATCGCTCCTCCATTTCCTGCTTGGTAAAATTGGAATAGTTGCCTACTTTAAGTTTGTGACAAAACAAGCAGTCATTGTATAGAGAATAATTTTACCATCTAAACTGCAGTAAGATATTTTTCATAATAAAAAAATACTTTTATTTTCAGCTGGTGTACAAAACTGAAAGTAAAAGACACAAAAACCTAACGGAAAGCATAGATGAACAGATCTACTGCTTCTAAGACTTCAATGAGAATTACAGATCTATAACTCGCATTTGGTCGTGTCGCCCAAAAAGTTACATTTTGCAGATTTAAATAAAAGTAGGCCTAATACCAGTACTAGGCTAGTAGGATCAAATTGGTTCCTAGAAACAAATACAGTCCCCAACGAGGACCAAAATATTCAATCAAAACCTCCGCCCCTAAACTCAGATTACACTACGAATAAAGCCTAGGCTATCCTGGAGGTACATTTTGCTTCAACCAAACATCAGTAGGAGTGAAATACCAGAGACAGACAGATGTTACAAGGAATAGTCCACCTGTTAGAGGGACTAGGTCCCCACCTATTGGCCTTCAGGTGTACTGAACCTTATGTACTATGGGTGCATTCTGGGCCGTCACGGCATTCCATGGTTTCCATGTTAACATGACTGAAGTATTCTCAAAGCACTGAGCCATTATTATCACACAAACATGGTGTCAGAAGTAACTGAACCCAAAATAAGTGTACATCACGTTGCTGGAGGCTGCAGTGCACTGCTGCTGTAAGTACCTTAGGATATCAAGGTTTTGGCATCAGCATTAGCAGCAAGCTAGTTAACTAGCTATTTGTTTGTCGTTAACTGGCTTGCATACAGTGTCAGCATAGCTACCAACATCCCGCCGCCAGATGAAACGAAAATGACTGCCGATTTAGGCAATAACTGGGTTAATTTTATGGCCGAATTTGAAGACGATCAGTGATGGGCAGTGAGTCTCATCCCATCTACAAACACAACTTGTATATGCTGCTCCAGTTTCAACTGTTCACATGACTGTAAGTCGCTTTGGATAAAAGCGTCTGCTAAATGGCATATATTATTATTATTATTATTATTGGACCATGCTGGTCAATTATAAACATTTGAACATCTTGGCCATGTTCTGTTATAATCTCCAACCGGCACAGCCAGAAGAGGACTGGCCACCTCACATAGCCTGGTTCCTCTAGGTTTTGGCCGTTCTAGGGAATTTTTCCTAGCCACCGTGCTTCTACACCTGCATTGCTTGCTGTTTGGGGTTTTAGGCTGGGTTTCTGTACAGCACTTTGAGATATGAGCTGATGTACGAAGGGCTAAATAAATACATTTGATTTATATAATTTGTAAGTCGCTCTGGATAAGAGCGTCTGCTAAATGACTTAAATGTAAATGTAAATAACATCAGATCAGGAAAAGACATTGCAGGTATTCTAATTGCCCTCGAGAGATAAATAAAATAAACAGTTTAAAGTATCTTTGAACACTTCATTTTCAGCACCTGCAGACAAGAGGGTGAGTCAATTGATGCTTTTGTGACCCGATTAAGAGAAAGCAGCCTCTTACGACTATGGACAATTAATAGATGAGCTGATAAGGGACAGAGTGGTGTTTGGGATTGCTGATGAGGGTGCTCACTCCAGCCTCTGCCATTGAGATATGCCGGGCTGCAGTGTTGACAGATAGGAGAATGAGAGCAATGACGCAGGACAGATCAGGGGACAACAGCATCAACGGATTGCGACCCCGACGGCGGTCTACACCTAAGCAAGAAAAACGCAACATTAATTGAGTGCAGCAGGGGAAAGCCCTGGGACATGCAGATACTGCGGCAACAATCACAGGCGAGGACGGGAGCTATGCCCAGCCTATGGTCTGGCTTGACGTCTGTGTGAAATTGTAAATCAATTAGCTAAAATGTGCATGAAGAAACAAGCCTCGTGCCAACTAAACACAGTGGATACCCCAGCCCTGGAAGAGGAACTGGAGAATGGAAATAATGGACATATCTATTCAACCAGGAGCAATGCATGCACAGGGGGAAAAAATGTATTGTCAGCCTACAACTACACAATGGAGAAAAGCAGTGTCAATTATACTCAGGAGCAACCTGTGACATGATGAGCATAAAGGACAAGATTAACCTTATCTCCAGCAAAACCAAACTGAAGCTATATTCAGGTGAGACAATGAACTAAGTATGACTATGGAGAACAGTGTGTGTGGTCAGGGGAGCACACATAGAATTGACTGAGATTGTAGAGGCCAATCAGAAAGGCTCAACATGCAAGCAAATTGGGTTAATGCACTTCACTATCCCTGCAGAACTGCACAAGGTATAACAGGGAGGTTAAGGGACATTAACTAAGCAGCACCTTGTTACTACATACCAGGATGTTTTCAACGACTCACTACCGGGTGACATTTTCAATAGTCACTACAAGGTGACATCCACTTCGAGCTCGACAACAGCATCACACCGGTGCAGTGTGCCCCAAGAAATGAGCCCGTGGCCCTGAAGGCAGCGGACAAACATGAGAGGGATGGCCACCTAGCCACTGTCACAGAGCCTACCGACTGGATTAGCAACATGGCGATTGTCAAAAAAACAGACTTAATCTAAAATGGATTACATGTATTACAAATAAAAACAGAAATACCTTATTTACATAGGTATTCAGACCCTTTGCTAAGAGACTCGAAATTGAGCTCAGGTACATCCTGTTTCCATTGATCATTCTTGATGTGTTTATACAAATTGATTGGAGTCCACCTGTGGTAATTTCAAATGATTGGACATGATTTGGAAAGGCACACACCTGTATATACAAAATGTTTCCACAGTTGACAGTGCATGTCAGAACAAAAACCAAGCTATGAGGACTGTCGGTAGAGCTCCGAGACAGGATTGTGTCGAGGCACAGATCTGGGGAAGGGTACAAAAAAATGTATGCATCATTGAATGTCGCCAAAAAACTGTGGCCTCCGTCATTCTTAAATGGAAAAGGTTTGGAACCACCAAGACTCTTCCTAGAGCTGGCCGCCCAGTTCCTCTGGAGAGGGGAGAACCTTCCAGAAGGACAACCATCTCTGCAGCACTCCACCAATCAGGCCTTTATGGTACACTCCTCCATTCATCTTTCTCTCGATCCTGACTGGTCTACCAGTCCATGCCACTGGAAAAACATCCCCACAGCTGCCACCACACTTCACCGTAGGGATGGTGTAAGGTTTCCTCGGATCCTAGGACTCTCAGACCATGAGAAACAATACTCTGGTCTGATGAACCTAAGATTGAACTCCTTGGCCTGAATGCTAAGCATCACGTCTGGAGGAAAGATGGTGGCAGCATCATGCTGTAGGGATGTTTTTCAGCGGCAGGGACTGGGCGACTAGTCAGGATCGAGGGAAATATGAATGGAGCAAAGTACAGAGAGATCCTTAATGAAAACCTGCTCCAGAGCGCTCAGGATTTCAGACTCGGGCAGAAGTTCACCTTCCAACAGAACAACGACCCTAAGCATACAGCCAAGACAAAGCAGGAGTGGCATCGGGACAAGTCTCTGAATGTCCTTGAGTGTTCCAGCCAGAGCCCGGACTTGAAAGGCGATTGAACATCTCTGGAGAGACCTGGAAATAGCTGTGCAGCGACACTCCCCATCCAACCTGACAGAGCTTCAGAGGATCTGCAGAGAAGAATGGGAGAAACTCCCCAAATACAAGTGTGCCAAGCTTGTAGCATCATACCAAAGAAGACTCAAGGCTGTAATCGCTGCCAAGGTGCTTCAGCAAAGTACTGAGGAAAGAGTTAGTACTTATGTAAATGTCTTAGTTGATGTATTTTTTTATACATTTGCAAAAATGTCTAAAAACCAGATTTTGCTTCGTCATTTATTTATTTATTTAACTTATTTAACCAGGAAGGGCTCATTGAGATTAAAATCTATTTTTCAAGAGCGCCCTGGCCAAGATAGGCAGCACCAAGTCATTAAAAAAAAAATTACAGACAGACAACATGAAAAACTACAAGTAATCTAGTAAAAACCATTGAATTCACAAAAGTATAAAACTGCAAATTATAAACATTGACAGGTCAGGGAATCAACCTCAAAATCCTTCATCAGTGATTTAAAAACACCAATCGAGACAAGTTCTTCCAGTTTAAAATTATTTTGTAAGGTGTTCCAAGACGATGGCGCAGAGTGCATAAAAGCCCTTTTACCAAATTCAGTTCGGACATTTGGAACAGTTAGCAGGATAAAGTACAGCGAACGAAGAGAGTACCCACCACATTTCTGAACAATAAAAATGCAAATAAAAAGGTAATAAACCCAAAATGGCTTTGTAAATAAAAGTATACCAGTGACTGAGCCTACAAGTGACTAGAGAAGGCCAGCCTACCCTGGTATACAAAGTGCAGTGGTGCGTAAGGATTTTGCAGTTTAAAATAAATCTCAAAGTGCCATGGTAAAGAGTGTCAATTGATCTCAAACACTGAGCGGAAGCATTCGTATATAAAATATCCCCATAGTCTAGTAAAGGCATAAATGTAGCTGATTCTAGCCTCCTTCTGGCTTCAAATGAAAAACAGGCCTTATTCCTAAAATAAAATCCCAATTTCAGCTTAAATTTTTTTGTAAGTTGTTGAATATGCAATTTAAAAGACGCCGTCATCAATTAAAATTCAAAAGATATTTATATGCGGTTACAACCTCAATCTCCTTGCCCTGGCAGGTAGTAATAGGTGAAAGGTTCAGAGGTCTATTTCTTGCATTAGAAAACACCATTAGTTTAGTCAGTATTGAGGATAAGCTTAAATTGACACAAGGTATGTTGAACAGTATAAAATGCAGTTTGCATGTTCTGGAAAGCTTTTGTAAGAGATGAGGCACAACAGTAAATAACAGTATCATGAGCATAAAAATGAAGTTGTGCATTTGACATTTTTGTCTAAATCATTTATATAAATAGTGAATAAGAGAGGACCAAGTACAGAGCCTTGGGGCACACCATTCAAGACAGACAATTTAACAGACATAAGCCCATCAAATTGAGTGCACTGAGTTCTATCAGACAGATAGTTAGCAAACTACGGCATGCTCCGAAAGACCTACACTCGACAATCTCTGCCTTAGTATAGCATGATCAACTGTATCAAAAGCCTTAGAGATCAATAAAAAGTGAGACACAGTGCTGTTTTTTGTCAAGGGCTTCAGTGATATCATTTAAAACCTTCATGGCTGCTGTAATTGTGCTATGCTTCTTCCTGAAGCCCGATTGGTACATTGGTAAAATAGAGTTAGCAAATAAAAACTATTTCAGCTGTTCACTTACAAGGGTTTCAAGTATATTCACCAGGGGTGACAGCTTTGAGATTGGCCTATAATTATCTAAAAGAGTTGGATCTCCCCCTTTTAAAAGTGGTAGGACAAATGCTGATTTCCAGATCTTTGGAATGTCATTACATTCCAGGGTTAGATTGAACAGAGATGTAAGTGGTTCAGCTATGAAATCAGCTGCCAGATTTAAAAAGCAGAGATCCAAAAGAGCAGGACCTGCAGGCTTTCTCTGATCTAAGGATTTCAGGGCTTTATGTACCTCCTGCACTGAGAATGGCAAAAAGCTCAAAGTTTGACCAGCTCTCACTGGTTCATCCACACAAGTTTGTACAGAGACAGAAGACACTGAATCAAACAGCCTACCAGATGATACAAAGTGCTCATTGAAACAATTCAGCATTTCAGTTGTCATATTTAGCAACAGAGTCCTTCAAAACACATAACGGTAATTCATTAACATTACTGTTACCAGACAGACTTAATATTATGTGGTATTTGTGCGTAGATTGATGAGGGGGAAAAACAATTTAATCAATTTTAGAATACGGCTGTAATGTAACAAAATGTAGAAAAAGTCAAGGGGTAAGATTACTTTCGAATGCACTGTACATAATGCCGACGTACTGTACTAGCTGCCAAAAGCACGCAAAAGCAGGCATACCTGCGGGGGGGTTGGGGGGGGCTCCTGATTGACCATGAGCCTATTGCGGATGACATACTTATCATCATCTGTGGAGAAACAGATGAGGCAATCCGAGACCATGATGCTAAAGTGATAGAAAGTCAGAGAGGTCCGCTTCCATTGCCACATCCTGTCTGCAGAGGGCCTCAGACCTCTTTAAATCAGCACAACAGTTTATCTGTGCCAACATAATTGCAAAAGGGTTTTAAAATGATAAACTTGGATTAGGGGCGGCAGGGTAGCCTAGTGGTTAGAGCGTTGGACTAGTAACTGAAAGGTTGCCAGTTCAAATCCCCGAGCTGACAAGGTACAAATCGGTCGTTGTGCCCCTGAACAGGCAGTTAACCCACTGTTCCTAGGCTGTCATTGATAACTGACTTGCCTAGCTAAATAAAAGGTATAAAAAAATCAAATTAGCTAACACAACGTGCCATTGGATCACAGGAGTGATGGTTGATGATAATGGGCCTCAGTACGCCTCTAGATATTTCAAAAAAATAAAATAAATGTTTAAAAAATATATCAAATCAGCCATTTCCAGCTACAACAGTCATTAACAATGTCTACACTGTATTTCTAATCAATTTGATGTTATTTTAATGGACAAAAGAAATCTGCTTATCTTCAAAAAAACAAGAACATTTCTAAGTGACCCCAAACTTTTGAACGGTAGTGTATATACATACACACACTTATTTCAGCTCATGAAAATGGGACCACCTTTACCTGTTGCATTTATAATTTTGTTCAGTATACATATTAAGTGCGTATGTCAACGTTGTAAAAATGACCAGTGTTCAATATCTCTTCATACATGGGGCAGCAGTCTAAGTTGCCAGGCAGAGTACCATGCGGTGGCTGGCTAGTAATGGCTGTTCAACAGTCTGATGGCCTGGAGATTAAAGCTGTTTTCTAGTTTCTCAGTCACGGCGTTGAAACACCTGTACTGTCTCTGTCTGCTAAATAGCAGCATGGTGAACAGGCCGTGGCTCAGGTCCTTTGATCTTCTTGGCCTTCCTATGACACCAGGTGCTGTAGATGTCCTGGAGGGCAGGCAGTTTACCCCCTGTGATCCGTTGGGCAGACCGGAACACCCTCTGTAGAGTCATGCGCTTGTGGGCGGTGTAGTTTGCGTACCAGGTGGCAGCCCTACAGAATGCTATTGATGGTGCATCTGTAGAAGTTTGCAATATCGAATCGGAGTATATAGAATCGTGACAATCACAATACATATCGTATTGGCACAATATTGTATCGTGAGGTCCCTGGCAATTCCCACACTGAGTGACACCACCTTTAACACTAGTCCCCATCCAGTCTAAGAGCACTGGACTCCTCTGGAGGACCACTCTTCAACCTCATCTGCATTTAGGCCTAATATGCAATAATTTATGCATCTCCTACATTGCACAAATTAGTTAGTATCCCTGGGCAAACTGGGCAAAATAGCTCAAAATAACTCAGAAGAATGCTCACCTAACAGGTCCACTGATCCCTGCCCCGAGCTTCTGTGTCCAGTTAATGTTGTACTCTTCCAAGATGGAGGTCTCCTAAGAGAGGGAGAGGAGGACAAACACAACAGACAGATATTGGAAAAATGTCACACACTAAAGTGTAGGCAGCAGCATCCCTGTTCACAGTTAATATTGGCTAATCCCTCTTTTGCTAGGTCAAGCTCCTGTTGTGTTGACACTTGGACCGAATTGTAACACATAACAATTACTCAAGGCTTTTATTGGACCAGAGATGACCTATCCTTTACCTCTGGGCTCTGCATCCACCATTTCTATCCTATGGCTAGCTAGAGCATATTTGACAAACAGCAAGGGAAGAGTTGTTTTTAAAAGCCTAAATGCTTAGGGTAAACTCAATTGCCACTTGAAGCATTTTCTTTTCAGTCTAGTGGACCATTCTGGCCCTTGAAGCTTTTGGTGTGCAGTCTGGCTCAAGCTGTGTTCCAATTCTCGGTGAAAGGCTATTCCAAAAACCCACCCTCTCTCCCATCCTTAGCACATTCTAACCCAGCTGTGTGAGCAGGGGCCACTTGGATAAGATATTATGCCTGATATGGATATCCAATGACGCACTAAGAGTAGTGGAGAAGAGCAGGGGAGACTAGGCCAGGCAGCTGAGGGGTTGTCTGCGGATTATTAGAGGTCCACACTGGGAGGCTGGCTAGGTAACATTTAAGGCAAAGAGAGAGGAAAGGGGGTTCACACTTCAGAGGGCGGTACATAGCCTTTATACATTAAAGTGTTTCCAGCTAAAAACATCTGGTAGGCTAATACTCTACATACTCTACTGCAATTCGCCTCACCCAATGTGGTATGGATCTGCTATTTTCTTTACTTTTGAACCGGAACCCCCAACAGAAGCTAGCCAGCTAACTAGCTACTAGCTAGCAGTCATCAGCTAACCTTTAGCCCGGACAGCTCTTGCCAGTCTGCACAGCGCGACTCAAACCAGAGCAAATCGGACTTGTTTTTCTCCACATCTCCGGATTCCTACCGCAAGCTCTGAACCTTTTCACCTGGATCATCGCAGCTAGGTAGATGCTATCCGAGTGGCCACTCCTGGCTAACGTCTCTGTCCCGAAGCAAGAACCAATTAGCCTGGAGCTAGCCTTTGCTAGGCCCATCTCCCGGCTAGCCGAAGAGGTCCACCAGCCACTCCTTGGGCTACAATACCTATTTTGCCAATTGGCCTGGACCCCCTTCACTGCCGACACAGCCCCGCCGATGCATCACGTCTGGACTACAGACGTAATCTGCCCGAGGGGGGTTTTCAACTAGCCCCTCCATCATGACATCCCCTGAATGCCCATCTGCTAGCCGCGGCCCGCTAGCTATCTAGAGCATATCGGACTGTTAGCTGAAGAGGCCCATCGGCCAAATTCTTTGGCCACTATACCTATTTTGTCAATTAGCCTGGACCCTTTTACCACACGGAGCCCTGCTGATCCATCACGACTACTCTGCCGACGTAACAGCACGAGGGGGCTACAACAGACTTCTTCCGTCACGACGTCCCTCTAAGGACCTTCTGCTAGCTTGCTAGCCCCGTCCCGCTAGCTGTCTGAATCGCTGTGTCTCCAGCCCGCCGAGCTACTCACTGGACCCCTATGATCACTCGGCTACGCATGCCTCTCCCTAATGTCAATATGCCTTGACCATTACTGTTTTGGCTAGTGATTATTGCCTTATTTCACTGTAGAGCCTCTAGCCCTGCACACTACGCCTTAGCTAACCCTTTAGTTCCAAACGTGGTGACCTCACCTGGTTTAAATTATGTTTCTAGAGACAATATCTCTCTCATCGTCACTCAATGCACAGGTTTACCTCCACTGTATTCACCTCCTACCATACCTTTGTGTGTACATGATGCCTTGAATCTATTCTACCATGCACAGAAACCTGCTCCGTTTACTCTCTGCTCCGAATGTACTAGACGACCAGTTCTTATATCCTTTAGCTGTACCCTTATCCTACTTCTCCTCTGTTCCTCTGGTGGTGTAGAGGTTAATCAAGGCCCTTCAGTGGCTAGCTCCACTCCCATTCCCCAGGAGCTCTCATTTGTTGACTTTTGTAACCATAAAAGCCTTGGTTTCATGCATGTTAACATTAGAAGCCTCCTCCCTAAGTTTGTTTCATTCACTGCTTTAGCACGCTCTGCCAACCCGGATGTCCTTTTCCGTGTCTGAATCCTGGCTTAGGAAGACCAAAAACCCTGAAATTTCCATCCCTAACTATAACATTTTCCGACAAGATAGAACTGCCAAAGGGGGCGGAGTTGCAATCTACTGCAGAGATAACCTGCAGAGTTCTGTCTTTACTATCCAGGTCTGTGCCCAAACAATTTGAGCTTCTTTTAAAAATCCACCTTTCCAGAAACAAGTCTCTCACCGCTGACGCTTGCTATAGACCACCTTCTGCCCCCAGCTGTGTCCTGGACACCACTTGTGAATTGATTGCCCCCCATCCATCTTCAGAGCTCGTGCTGTTATGTGACCTAAACTGAGACATGCTTAACACCCCGGCCATCCTACAATCTAAGCTTGATGCCCGCAATTTCACAGAAATTATCAATGCACCTACCAGGTACAACCCCAAATCTATAAACACGGGCACCCTCATAGATATCATCCTAACCAACCTGCCCTCTAAATACACCTCTGCTGTCTTCAACCAGGATCTCAGCGATCACTGCCTCATTGCCTGCGTCCGTAATGGTTATGCGGTCAAAAGATCACCCCTCATCACTGTCAAACGCTCCCTAAAACATTTCAGCGAGCAGGCCTTTCTAATCGACCTGGCCCGGGTATCCTGGAAGGAAATTGACCTCATTCCGTCAGTAGAGGTTGCCTGGTAATTCTTTAAAATTGCTTTCCTTACCATCTTGAATAAGCATGCCCCATTCCAAAATTGTAGAACCAGGAATAGATATAGCCCTTGGTTCACTCCGGACCTGTCTGCCCTTGACCAGCACAAAAACATCCTGTGGCGTTCTGCATTAGCATAGAATAGCCCCAATGATATGCAACTTTTCACGGAAGTTAGGAACCAATATACACAGGCAGTTAGGAAAGCTAAGGCTAGCTTTTTTAAACAGAAATTTGCATCCTGCAGGAAACAAAAAAAAAAGTTCTGGGACACTAAAGTCCATGGAGAATAATTGCAACTCATCCCGGCTACCCACTGCTCTGAGGCTAGGACACACTGTTACAACCGACAAATCCACTATAATTGAGAATTACAATAAGCATTTCTCTATGGATGGCCATGCTTTCCACCTGGCTACCCCTACCCCGATCAACTGCCCGGCACCCTCTACAGCAACCCGCCCAAGCCCCCACCATTTCTCCTTCACTCATATCCAGATAGCTGATGTTCTGAAAGAGCTGCAAAATCTGGACCCCCTACAAATCAGCCGGGCTAGACAATCTGGACAATCTTTCTAAAAAATTATCTGCAGAAATTGTTGCAACCCCTATTACTAGCCTGTTCAACCTCTCTTTCGCATCGTCTGAGATTCCCAAAGATTGGAAAGCTGCCGCGGTCATCCCCATCTTCAAAGGGGGAGACACTCTTGACAAAAACTGCTGCAGACCTATATCTATCCTACCCTGCATCTCTAAGGTCTTCGAAAGCAAAGTAAACAAACAGATTACTGACCATTTTGAATCACATCGTACCTTCTCCGCTATGCAATCTGGTTTCCGAGCTGGTCATGGGTGCACCTCAGCCACGCTCAAGGTCCTTAACGATATCATAACCGCCATCGATAAGAGACATTACTGTGAAGCTGTATTCATCGACCTGGCCAAGGCTTTCGAGTCTGTCAATCACCACATTCTTATTGGCAGACTCAACAGCCTTGGTCTCTCAAATGATTGCCTCGCCTGGTTCACCAACTACTTCTCTGATAAAGCTCAGTGTGTCAAAGGGCCTGTTGTCCGGACCTCTGGGAGTCTCTATGGGGGTGCCACAGGGTTCAATTCTCGGGCCAACTCTCTTTTCTGTATACGTCAATGATGTCGCTCTTGCTGCTGGTGATTCTCTAATCCACCTCTACGCAGACGACACCATTCTGTATACTTCTGGCCCTTCTTTGGACACCGTGTTAACTAACCTCCAGACGAGCTTCAATGCCATACAACCCTCCTTCCGTGGCCTCCAGCTGCTCTTAAACGCAAGTAAAACTAAATGCATGCTATTCAACCGTTCATTGCCCGCACATCCAGCATCACTACTCTGGACGGCTCTGACTTAGAATACGTGGATAACTACAAATACCTAGGTGTCTGGCTAGACTGTAAACTCTCCTTCCAGACTCACATTAAGCATCTCCAATCCAAAATTTCATCTAGAATCGGCTTCCTATTTCACAACAAAGCCTCCTTCACTCATGCTGCCAAACATACCCTCGTAAAACTGACCATCCTACCGATCCTTGACTTTGGCGATGTCATTTACAAAATAGCCTCCAACACTCTACTCGGCAAACTGGATGTAGTCTATCACAGTGCCATCCCTTTTGTCACCAAAGCCCCATATACTACCCACCACAGCGAATGTATGCTCTCGTTGGCTGGCCCTCGCTTCATATTCGTCGCCAAACACCACTGGCTCCAGGTCATCTATAAGTCGTTGCTAGGTAAAGCCCCGCCTTATCTCAGCTCACTGATCATCATAGCAGCACACACCCGTAGCGCGCGCTCCAGGAGGTATATTTCACTGGTCGTCCCCAAAGCCAAATCCTCTTTTGGCCGCCTTTCCTTCCAGTTTTCTGCTGCTAATGACTGGAACAAACTCATATCTCCCTCACTAACTTTAAGCGACAGTTGTCACTGCACCTGTACATAGCCCATCTGTAAATAGCCCAACTACCTCATCCCCATACTGTTATTTATTTTGCTCCTTTGCACCCCAATATCTCTAGTTGCACATTTATCTTCTGCACATCTATCACTCCAGTGTTTAATTGCTATATTGTAATTATCCCTTATCCTACCTCATTTGCACACACTGTATACAAACTTTCTATTGTATTATTGACTATGTTTGTTTATTCCATGTGTAACTCTGTGTTGCACTGCTTTGCTTTATCTTGGCCAGGTCGCAGTTGTAAATGAGAACTTGTTCTCAACTAGCCTACCTGTTTAAATAAAGATTAAATATATATTTTTTTAAATTCATTCCTCACTGCTGCCCGTTATAATCCAACTACAGAATTATATTATATTCAATGATTCCAACAGTTCAATTAACTGATAATTTTAACTAATAATATATACAGTGTGGAAATTATAATAAAAGTGCAGCAAATGCAAAAATAGATAAAAACGGTTTTGTTTGGAGTTGGACTGAACAGTATAAATGAAAAAAAAACACATTGAAATCCCTTATAATGTATGTGTTGCCACCTTAGGGTCATGAACTACTCCGAAGGCATATTTAGAACTTATTTTATTTAAAAAACTTTTTTTTTAAACATTTAAAAAAACATTAAACTTGATTATATTTGTGATGCTTGACACGCTTAAAGTCCCGCCTTTCCCATCTCATTGGTTTTTACCAATGTGGGTGATTGAAAGATGAACTGACGTCCACACTCCAGTCCAGTTGGTAGCGGTAATGTACCTTAAAGTTGGTTGCCAACCTCCATATAAAAGTCCAAAGAAGAAGCCTGAGGGAGGAGAGATTACTAGAAACAAACTCGGTTTAACCTTTTATCTGTGGATTCATTGTCGGAATCGCATGTATGTTGATTTTGTCCATCCACACCTGACGTGATCAGGATGCACAGGTTGAAATCCGTTTTGTTACCAAAGCCCCATATGCTACCCACCATTGCAACCTGTATGCTCTCATTGGCTGGCCCTCGCTACATATTCATCGCCAAAACCCACTGGATCCAGGTCCAGTAAGTTTTTGCTAGGTAAAGCCCCGCCTTATCTCAGATCATAGCAACACCCACCCGTAGCATGCGCTCCAGCAGGTATATTTCACTGGTCATCCTCAAAGCCAACACTTCCTTTGGCCGCCTTTGCTTCCAGTTCTCTGCTGCCAATGATTTGAAAGAATTGCAAAAATCACTGAAGCTAGAGTCTTGTATCTCCATCTCTAACTTTAAGCATCAGTTGTCAGAGTAGGGCACTGTACCTGTACTAGAGGTCGACTGATTATGATTTTTCAACACCGATACCGATTATTGGAGGACCAAAAAAGCTGATACCGATTACTCGGCCGTTTATTTTATTTTTATTTGTAATAATGACAATTACATCTATACTGAATTAACACTTATTTTAATATAATACATCAATAAAATCAATTTAGCCTCAAGTAAATAATGAAACGTTCAATTTGGTTTAAATAATGCAAAAACAAAGTGTTGGAGAAGAAAGTAAAAGTGCAATATGTGTTATGTAAGAAAGCTAACATTTCAGTTCCTTGCTCAGAACATGAACATATGAAAGCTGGTGGTTCCTTTTAACATGAGTCTTCAATATTCCCAGGTAAAAAAGTTTTAGGTTGTAGTTATTATAGGAATTATAGGACTATTTCCCTCTATACCATTTGTATTTCATTAACCTTTGACTATTGGATGTTCTTATAGGCACTTTAGTATTGCCAGTGTAACAGTATAGCTTCCGTCCCTCTCCTCGTATTCAACGACAATTAGCGCGCGCTAACTAGCTAGCCATTTCACTTCGGTTACACGAGCCTCATCTCGGGAGTTGATAGGCTTGAAGTCATAAACAGCGCAATGCTTGACGCGCAACGAAGAGCTGCTGGCAAAACGCACGAAAGTGCTGTTTGAATGAATGTTTACGTGCCTGCTTCTGCCTACCACCACTCAGTCAGATACTTAGATACTTGTATGCTCAGTGAGATTATATGCAATGCAGGACACGCTAGATATCAAGTAATATCATTAACCATGTGTAGTTAACTAGTGATTATGATTGATTGTTTTTTATAAGATAAGTTTAAATGCTAGCTAGCAACTTACCTTGGCTTACTGCATTCGCGTAACAGGCAGTGCAACGAGAGAGAGGCAGGTCGTTATTGCATTGGACTGGTTAACTAAGGTTGCAAGATTGGATCCCCCGAGCCGACAAGGTGAAAATCTGTCGTTCTGCCCCTGAACAAGGCAGTTAACCCATAGTTCCTAGGCCGTCATTGAAAATAAGAATGTGTTCTTAACTGACTCGCCTAGTTAAATAAACGTATAAAAATATTAATTTTTTATAAAAAAAACAAATTTAATTGGCAAATCGGCGCCCCAAAATACCGATTTCCGATTGTTATGAAAACTTGAAATCGGCCAATCCGATTCATTGGTCGACCTCTAACCTGTACACAGCCAATCTGTAAAATAGCACACTCAACTACCTCATCCCCATATTGATATTTATCTTCTTGCTCCTTTGCACCCCAGTATCTGTACTTGCACATCATCATTTGCACATCTATCACTCCAGTGTTACTGCTAAATTGTAATTATTTCACCTCCATTGCCTATTTTATTGCCTTACCTCCCTATTCTTCTCATTTGCACACACTGTACATAGATGTTTCTATTGTGTTATTGACTGTACGTTTGTTTATGTGTAACTCTGTTGTTTTTTCTGTCACACTGCTTTCCTTTATCTTGGCCAGGTCGCAGTTGCAAATGAGAACTTGCTCTCAAATGGCCTGCCTGGTTAAATAAAGGTAAAATAAAATAAAAAGACGATAGTCTTTCAAAAAACATGTTAACTATTATTGCAGGCATATTATTATTGTTATTGTGGACATCCCTTGAAATTAGCGGATTCGGCTATTTCTGCAAATTCCGTTACTAACATGTGTATAAATTTGAGCACACCGCCGTGCAATCTCCATAGACAAACATTGGCAGTAGAATAGCCTTACTGAAGAGCTCAGTGACTTTCAACACGGCACTAGCATAGGATGACTACCTTTCCAACCAATCAATTCGTCAAATTTCTGCCATGCTAGAGTTGCCCAGGTCAACTGTAAGTGCTGTTATTGTGAAGTGGAAACGTCTAGGAGCAACAATGGCTCAGCCGTGAAGTGATAGGCATCACAAGCTCACAGAACTGGACCACCGAGTGCTGAAGTGCGTAAAAATAATCTGTCCTTAGTTGCAACACTCACTACCGAGTTCCAAACTGCACCTGGAAGGAATGTCAGCACAATAATTGTTCGTCGGGAGCTTCATGAAATAGGCTTACATGGCCGAGAAGCTGTGCACAAGCCTAAGATCACCATGTGCAATGCCAAGCGTCGGTGGAGTGGTGTAAAGCTCGCCACCATTGGACTTTGGAGAAGTGGAAACGCGTTCTCTGGAGTAATGAATTACGGTTCACCATCTGGCAGTCCGACGGACAAATTTGGGTTTGGTGGATTCCAAGAGAACGCTACCTGCCCCCCTGCATAGTGTCAACTGTACAATTGGTGTAGGAAGAATAACGGTCTGGGGCTGTGTATCATGGTATGGGCTAGGCCCCTTAGTTCCAGTTAAGGGAAATCTTAACACTATAGCATAAAATGACATTCTAGACAATTCTGTGCTTCCAACTTTGTGGCAAGTTTGGGGATGGCCTTTTCCTGTTTCAGTATGACAATGCCCCCATGCACAAAGCGAGGTCCATACAGAAATGGTTTGGTCTAGATCGGTGTGGAAGAACTTGACTGGCCTGGACAGAGACCTGATCTCAACCCCATTGAACACCTTTGAGATAATTGGAATGCCAACTGTGAGCCAGGCCTAATTGGCCAACATCAGTAACCGACCTCACTAATGCTCTCGTGGCTGAATGGAAGCAAGTCCTCACAGCAATGTTTCAATATCTAGTGGAAAGCCTTCCCAGAAGAGTGAAGGCTGTTATAGCAGCAAAGGAGCGATTAACTCCATTTTAATGCCTTGCCAAAATGACTATCGCCCTGTAGCATTCACGTCGGTAGCCATGAAGTTCTTTGAAAGGCTGATCATGACTCACATCAACACAATCATCCCTGAAACCATAGACCCACTCCAATTCGCATACCGTCCCAACAGATCCACATATGACGCAATCTCAATCACACTACACACTGCCTTTTCCCACACGGCAAGCGGTACCGGAGCGCCATGTCTAGGTCCAAAAGGTTCCTTATCAGCTTCTACCCCCAAGCCATAAGAATGCTGATCAATTAATAAAATGGCCACCTGGACTATTTACATTGACTGACACCCCCCCTTGTTTTTACACTGCTGCTACTCGCAGTTTATTATCTATGCATAGTAACTTTACCCCTACCTTTATGTGCAAATGACCTTAACTAACCTGTACATTGACCAGGTACAGGTACCCCATGTATATAGCCTCGTTATTGTTATTTTATTGTGTAACTTATTTTTTACTTTAGTTTATTTAGTAAATATTTTCTTAACTCTATTTCTTGAACTGCAATGTTGGTGTAGGGCTTGTAAGTAAGCATTTCACTGTAAGGTCTACACCTGTTGTATTAGGCGCATGTGACAAATACAATTTGATTTGATGATTTTGGAATGAGATGTTCAACAAGCAGGTGTCCACATACACTACATGACCAAAAGTAACTTTCAAAATACAGGAATCATACCCTTATGATCAAATCAAATGTATTCATATAGCCCTTCTTACATCAGCTTATATCTCAAAGTGCTGTACAGAAACCCAGCCTAAAACCCCAAACAGCAAGCAATGCAGGTGTAGAAGCACAGTGGCTAGGAAAAACTCCCTAGAAAGGCTATGAGGGGTGGCCAGTCCTCTTCTGGCTGTGCCGGGTGGAGATTATAATGGCCAAGATGTTCAAATGTTCATAAATGACCAGCATGGTCAAATAATAATAATCACAGTAGTTGTCGAGGGTGCAACAGGTCAGCACCTCAGGAGTAAATGTCAGTTGGCTTTTCATAGCTGATCATTGAGAGTATCTCTACCGCTCCTGCTGTCTCTAGGGAGTTGAAAACAGCAGGTCTGGGACAAATAGCACGTCCGGTGAACAGGTCAGGGTTCCATAGCCGCAGGCAGAACAGTTGAAACTGGAGCAGCAGCACGGCCAGGTGGACTGGGGACAGCAAGAATCATGACGCATTTTGCAGCATCATTCAGGGATGATCTCTGTATTTTTAAGTTACATATCTTAAACTTGATTGCTGACAAAACTTGATTGCAGATTTGATCCAAATATTTTGGGACTGTGTCAACTATGGACTCATAAAATAAATACCAAAATATACTTTTGGGTGGAGTGTTCCTTTAAGTGGAAAACCAAACCCGGAAAGTTTCATGTGAGATGAAAGAAAAAGTAAACTTTCCAAAACATGTCAGATGTGTAATTTGAAAAGAGTATGTTATGCATGAAACATTTATTCTAAACAACATCATATCATGAGGAACGAAATGTGTCTGCAATGGAAATAAACAAATGACATTAGTTATTTGAAGTACAATCTGACTCTTATCAAGTGACATTCCAATGCATTATGTAGTGACAGGAGGAATTGATAAGTTACATATCCGGAAATTATTTCTGACGATAAATCGTATCATATCATTTTGACAATATCCTATTATTTTGCGCTAGCTACCTGCACCAAAACTCCCGTATTTTTCCTTAATAGCTGGTTCTAAATGTTATATTTAAATATGGAGCAAATTTGTTTTCAACACTTATTTCCATGTCTGATAAACTCCTTCTCTCATGCCTCTCGTGTCCTTCTGCAGCAATATGTTTGGAAACTCGAATCGCAATACATATCTTTTCGGCACCTAAATATCGTGATAATATCCTGAGGTCCCTGGCAATTCCCAGCCCTAGCCGTATGACAACATTAGCAGCACATCCAACATGTAAACAATTGTTCTGTATTCAAATGAATCAACATTACAGTACCTTGATGAATTTGTCTGCGTTGTTATCCTCCGACATGATGTTCCACTGTGGTAGAATAACGTTAAATGATTTCTTTCACAGTTTACAATCAGAACAAATGGGTGTCCTTTAACAGTATTGTTAGTGTTAAATAGCTAATGTTTTCCCTGCCGGGAACAAGCTACTGGTGACAGGCCAACGCCATGGATGACGCTTGATGTTCGGTCAAAAAAAGCCAGTTGAATGCGTTTACTTTGGTAACCCGACTTGAAGACTACCCAGCCGGAGAGAGATGCCTCATGCCAGTTCGTCTCACAAACTACAGTGCCTCCAACCTCTTCCGATCGTCCTGACTTGGCTGTATCGACCATGTAGAGCGACAAAGTCCCAACTGGTTGTATGTAAAGTCGTAAGGTGGACGGGCTCTAATAGGCGAGCTCACCACTTTTGGTGGGGTGCTGAATTGGGGACAAAGAGTTGGTTATTTTTAGCCAGCATCGAGTGCTATGCTTGAGCACTTAGCTACTGTACTTGCCTAGCTACAGCAGTAGCAAGATAGCCACAGGACACGCACCGGTCTAATGAGCTGCTAACGTTCATTAGCGTGACCCTACGTCTCGGGGTTCGTTACTGTTAAATGCAAGCAAACTGGCAAAGTGAAATGCGTTGTTGAGAGACCTCATATGAACATGAAGCGGGGGAGGTTCGCCGAGTACCAAAACTCGTCGACGCTAACTTAATTAGCTCGCTAAAAGAGCCTGGCTTGCTAAGCAAACCGTCCCAACCATTATTTGCCAGAGAGTGTAAAAGTGAATAGTCATCCAGGTTATATATCACTTAGCTAAACGACAATAAAGATGAATCGTATAGTGACTTAAACCCTAGCAAACTAGCTACGGTTCTTGTCAAAGGAAAAATTGTGTCTAACTAAACAAGAACGGCCAATAACGAAAGCCTGATGAAAATTATACACATTTGAAGACATTACAATTCAAAATATTTGAGGATTGTCATCACGAAACATTTCAATATCATGGTAAAATATATTAGCAGCATTGAGCCCGGTTCACTTATCACATTTGCGCCGTTTTTATGAAAACAGGCAGGAAAGGGACAGACATTTGTTGGGCCTTTGGGGTCCATCCTGTTCAATTCGAGAACAAAGAGGCCGTGCTCTATCTCTAGCGGTGTTTGAAAGGATCAAACCCGTAATGTATCAAGGGTAAATTGTGACTGTACCTGACCTACAAATAATAACGAGTAGTTATTTATGATGCAGTGTTCTTTGTAGGTCAGTCAGTTGGCAGTCAAACAAGACCAGATGTTGAGTGTTGGGCACATTCGTTGCCCAGGCGTTTCTGACGCATACCAGATCCTACAACGCCTGAATAGGTATTTTAGGCCTAAAGAAGTTTAAGGAAAACATAAACTCAAATAGTTTCATTTGTGATAATCACCCAGAAACAGTGTTGCATCGTATTTATGTAAGAAAACTGTGGCAAGACATCAGTAGATTTATAATTGAACACATTTATGAAGATCTTACACTATTGTGGAGATATGTACTTCTTGGATTCTTTACCTACGATAGAAATAAGCGGAAACATTTTTATGTAATTCATTTCATTCTTTTGGCCAAATTTCATATTCACAAAGGTAAATGTACAATTATTTTACAAAAAATAAATGTAACTGTATTTTAAGACGATTAAATACTCTACTAACAAAAAAAAGCTGTTGAAATAATACGTGTATGTATGTAACCCCTAGCCCTGTAATATTATTAATATATACTTCTGTTCCCACATGTACTTCCTGTATTGATTTGTTTTTACGCATCAGCTAACCACATCACATTGTAATGAAACAGTCTCGAACCCTCGACCTTCTAGCCCGAAGTCCAGTGCGCTATCGACTGTGCCTCAAAAGCATGCTCAAGTGGCAGAGTCGATATCCGCGCGTATAAACCCAGGGTCAATAAAATATGTTAGAGAATTCTGTCAGTAAATTACCCAGTTGATAATGTGCTATGCAACCTATGGGCGCATTCCTCTGCCCAGACGTTGCTGATGCATGCAAGATCGTACCAACGACTGGATATGTATTTTACTTATCAGTTTATGTTACAGCAATCTGTCAGTCGATGACGTGGCACTCAACCATTGGTTGATACATGCAATGTCTTTATTTTATTTAACCTTTATTTTACTAGGCAAGTCAGTTAAGAACAAATATATTATTTACAATGACAGCCTATCAAATGGCAAAAGGCCTCCTGCGGGGACGGGGGCCTGGGATTAAAAAAATAAATGCAATATAAATATAGGACAAAACACACATCACAACCAGAGAGACACAACACTACATAAAGAGGGACCTAAGACATCAACATAAGGCAGCAACACAACATGACAACAACACAACATGGTAGCAGCACCAAAACATGGCACAAACAAAGGTCAAGTAGGTAGAGACAACAATACATAATACAAAGCAGCCACAACTGTCAGTAAGAGTGTACATGATTGAGTCTTTGACCTAGGGCTGGGCAATATGGTCAAAATATATCACATTTTTGACGGTTTGACAGTATTTTATGTTTTTGAATAATAAATGTTCTAAATTACCCTAGGGTGGCAACAAATACATTATAAGTGATTTCAGTGGGGCTTTATACATTCTGATTGAACAGAATAAAACAATATAACTTAAACTAAAAGTAATTAGCTGCATTTTCATCCATTTCTGCATTTACTACACTTTTGTTATCATCTCCAAATTGTGCCATGTAGAGCTGACTGGTAAATATGGGCAAACAATCTAGGCCTAGTTTATTGGTGAACTGTTTGAATCATGGAAATATAAAGATTATCGAATCGCATCTCTGCATGTCTGGCAGACATATCAGTGTGGATGACGGATCACCACCTCATGCTGAACTTCGGCAAGACGGAGCTGCTCTTCCTCCCGGGGAAGGACTGCCCGTTCCATGATCTCGCCATCACGGTTGACAACTCCATTGTGTCCTCCTCCCAGAGCGCTAAGAACCTTGGCGTGATCCTGGACAACAAACTGTCGTTCTCAACTAACATCAAGGCGGTGGCCCGTTCCTGTAGGTTCATGCTCTACAACATCCGCAGAGTACGACCCTGCCTCACACAGGAAGCGGCGCAGGTCCTAATCCAGGCACTTGTCATCTCCCGTCTGGATTACTGCAACTCGCTGTTGGCTGGGCTCCCTGCCTGTGCCATTAAACCCCTACAACTCATCCAGAACGCCGCAGCCCGACTAGTGTTCAACCTTCCCAAGTTTCTCTCACGTCACCCCGCTCCTCCGCTCTCTCCACTGGCTTCCAGTTGAAGCTCGCATCCGCTACAAGACCATGGTGCTTGCCTACGGAGCTGTGAGGGGAACGGCACCTCAGTACCTCCAGGCTCTGATCAGGCCCTACACCCAAATAAGGGCACTGCGTTCATCCACCTCTGGCCTGCTCGCCTCCCTACCACTGAGGAAGTACAGTTCCCGCTCAGCTCAGTCAAAACTGTTCGCTGCTCTGGCTCCCCAATGGTGGAACAAACTCCCTCATGACGCCAGGACAGCGGAGTCAATCACCACCTTCCGGAGACACCTGAAACCCCACCTCTTTAAGGAATACCTAGGATAGGATAAAGTAATCCTTCTCACCCCCTCCCCCCTTAAAATATTTAGATGCACTATTGTAAAGTGGTTGTTCCACTGGATGTCATAAGGTGAATGCACCAATTTGTAAGTCGCTCTGGATAAGAGCGTCTGCTAAATGACTTAAATGTAAATGTAAATGTAATATTTCAATAGTTGGAATATAGTGGGCAGCACTTTGAATATCTTGTTTGAAATTTAAAATTAATAAACCAGAGAGGAATTATATGGGTTCAGTGGTTCAGCCTAATAGTTCGGTTCTAGGCAGTCTTGTATCTATTCCAATTCAAGCCAACCCCATGGTACTTTCTAATAGCTACCTGCTGAGCATGGCATGTTCTTCAAAGAGACTGTCTGATCTGAAATCCCACAGCTGCAGCTTTGGGGAAAATAATGTGTATTGTATCTTTCTTCTGTACCAACATGGACATTCTGGTTATAACTGTATCTTGGTTAAAGGAGTCTATGCCGGACTCTGGTGTGTCTCTGACTGATTATAATGTTTTTAGTATGACAAAGTTGGCATAAAGAGCCATTTAAATGTTTCTGTATCCATTACCACCTCTGAGCTAAATCTAACTCAGCTGATAACTAAACCAACTCGCTCCAACTTTAAACACCCTAACAAATCTACTCTTTTAGATATTATTCTAACAAATGCTCCTCATAATTGTACAGCCAATGGGATATTTGCTAATCAGTTCAGTGACCATTGTCCCGTTTCCTGCATAAGAGGTGTTTAGATACCTAAATCTCACTCATGCAGTGTTACAAATAGACATTTTTATATTTTAATGAGCAATATTTTGTGTCTGAGCTGGGGTTGAGTGTCTGGTGGATTGTGCCAACCATCACTGACTCCGATCAGGCCCTTAATTGT
This sequence comes from Oncorhynchus gorbuscha, assembly GCF_021184085.1. NCBI lineage: Eukaryota > Metazoa > Chordata > Actinopteri > Salmoniformes > Salmonidae > Oncorhynchus > Oncorhynchus gorbuscha. Next base: position 45,595,544 of record NC_060177.1, on the reverse strand, counting down.
TTCCCAATTTAATTTGTTGCAGATAAACATGTTCTGTACAAAAAGATAAGGGTAAAAAACAGATATAATCCTTGGTTTACGTATGAATTGTCTTAAATTAAAGGAAATAAATGTAGCGTGGGTTAAGACTGACTGATTCTACGTCTGATTGGCAGTCTTTCAGACAATGAGAAATAGATTTCTATCCCTGGTTAGAAAAGCAAAATCAACATATTCCTTGAATTGTGTATCTGAGAGTGGTGGTAATCCAGCTAACTTCTGCAAAGTGGTCAAATCTTTTAAACAAAACTGCACCCCCTCGTTACTGCTTTTAATAACCATTTGGCTTCAGCTGGCCTGTCACGTTCTGACCTTTATTTCCTTTGTTTTGTATTTATTTAGTATGGTCAGGGCGTGAGTTGGGTGGACAGTCTATGTTTGTTTTTCTATGTTTTGGGGTATTTCTATGTTTCGGCCTAGTATGGTTCTCAATCAGAGGCAGGTGTCATTAGTTGTCTCTGATTGAGAATCATACTTAGGTAGCCTGGGTTTCACTGTGTGTTTGTGGGTGATTTTTCCTGTCTCTGTGTTTTGCACCAGATTGGGATGTTTTTGGTTTTCCATGTTTATTGTTTTGTAGTGTTCATGTTTATCTGTTTTTATTAAACATGAATCAATATAACCACGCTGCGTTTTGGTCCGCCTCTACTTCACCACAGGAAAACCCTTACAGAATCACCCACCACAACAGGACCAAGCGGCGTGGTGATGGGCAAAAGCAGCAGCAGGAGAGGCAACAGAGGCAGCAGGAGCAGCAGCAGCAGCAGTGGGAGAGGCTGCACTACTTGGATAAATGGACTTGGGAGGAGATTCTAGACGGGAAAGGACCCTGGGCAGAGCCAGGGGAATATTGCCGTCCCAATGCCGAGCTGGAGGCAGCAAAAGCAGAGAGGCGGCATTATGAGGATCTAGCATGGCAGAGCGGATGGAAGCCCGAGAGTCAGCCCCAAAAATGTATTGGGGGGGGCTCACAGGAAGTGTGGTGAAGCCAGGTAGGAGACCTGCGCCAACTATCTGTGCTTACTGGGGGGCTGGAGAGACCGGGCAGGCACCGTGCTATGCTGTGAAGCGCACGGTGTCCCCAGTGCGGGTGCATAGCCCGCTGCAGTACATTCCAGCTCCGCGTATCGGCCGGGCTAGAGTGAGCATTGAGCTAAGTGCCATGAAGCCGGTTCTACGCAGCTGGTCTCCAGTGTGTCTCCTTGGGCCGGCTTACATGGCACCAGCCTTGCGCACGGTGTCCCCGGTTCGCCTGCATAGCCCAGTGCGGGCTATTCCACCTCGCCACACTGGCAGGGCGACCGGGACCATTCAACCGGGTAAGGTTGGGCAGGCTCGGTGCTCAAGAGCTCCAGTGCGCCTGTACGGTCCGGTCTATCCGTCACCACCTCCACGCACCAGCCCTCCGGTGGCAGCCCCCCGCACCAGGCTGTCTCTCCAGCTCATTCCTCACAGGTGCTCCCGTCTGCCCAGAGCCGCCGGAGCCCCTCTGCCCAGAGCCGCCGGAGCCCCTCTGCCCAGAGTCGCCGGACCCCCTCTGCCCAGAGTCGCCGGACCCCCTCTGCCCAGAGGCGCCAGACCCCCTCTGCCCCGAGCTGCCCCTCTGTCCAGTGGGGTCATTTAGAGGGGCCCAGGTTAGGAGGCCACGGAAGCAGACAATAAGGCAGACTAAGACAATGGTGATGTGGGGACCGCGTCCCGCGCCAGAGCCGCCACTGCGGACAGATGCCCACCCAGACCCTCCCCTATAGGTTAAGGTTTTGCGGCCGGAGTCCGCACCTTTGGGTGGGGGGGGGTACTGTCACGTTCTGACCTTTTATTTCCTTTGTTTTGTATTTATTTAGTATGGTCAGGACGTGCGTTGGGTGGGCAGTCTGTTTGTTTTTCTATGTTTTGGGGTATTTCTATGTTTCGGCCTAGTATGGTTCTCAATCAGAGGCAGGTGTCATTAGTTGTCTCTGATTGAGAATCATACTTAGGTAGCCTGGGTTTCACTGTGTGTTTGGGTGATTTTTCCTGTCTCTTTGTTTTGCACAAGATAGGGCTGTTTTTGACGTTTATTGTTTTGTAGTGTTCATGTTTATCTGTTTTTATTAAACATGAATCAATATAACCACGCTGCGTTTTGGTCCGCCTCTACTTCACCACAGGAAAACCCTTACATGGCCAAAAATGTGTGGTGCTTTTAATAACCAAATCCAATATCCAAACAATTGTTCTGTATTCAATTGAATCACCCTTACCTTGATTAATTTGTCTGTGTTGTTATCCTCCGACATGATGTTCTACTACGGTCAAAATTTGTGGTGCTTTTAAGTACCATTTTGCTTCAGCTGGCCACAAATGTGTGGTGATTTACGATCAAAACCGCAATATATCATGGGTATATTGTGACTGACTGATCCACAAATAAAAATGATTCGTTATTTATGATGCAAGGTGATTTGTAGTCGGCAGTCATCTGCAGTCATTTTCATGGTATTGAACACGGCCACTCTTTAACCTGCAATGTTAATTCTCCTAACCTGCCGCGTAAGTTCTCCTAACCGCCCACAGAAAAGTAATTTCTGTATCGACGTAATTTCTGCATGAAAAGGGTTTCCCCGTCTACCATAGTGCCCTTCGAATAGCTGCGGGAAGTAGGGGTGATGAGGGTCCTGTAGGAAATGCAATAAAACTTTTTTTTCTCACCAAAGTAGTACAGAGAAATCCTTGTTGAATGCCTGCTCCAGCGTGCTCAGGACCTCAGACTGGGGTGAAGGTTGACCTAACAGGACAATGACCCTAGCACACAGCCAAGACAACGCAAGAGTGGCTTCCGGACAAGTCTGAAATTCCTTGAGTGGCCCAGCCAGAGCCCGGACTTGAACCAGATCTAACATCTCCGGAGAGACCTGAACGTGCATATTTATATCCAAAAATCTCATTTTATATTGGCTTGTTATGTTCAGTAGTTCCAAAACATGCAGTGATTTTGCAGAGAGCCACATCAACATTGATAAAAGATACAACTATTATACATGGAAATTTAGATAAACTTCTCCTTAACCTCTTAAGCCCACCCGACACGCATGCGTCCCATCTAGCCATCTGGAAATGCAAATGCGCTACGCTAAATGCTAATAGCACTCGTTAAAACTCAAACGTTCATTAAAACACACATGCATGGTACTGAATTAAAGCTACACTCGTTGTGAATCCAGCCATCAAGTCAGATTTTTAAAATGCTTTTCGGCGAAAGCATGAGAAGCTATTATCTGATAGCATGCAACACCCCGAAATACCTGAAGGGGACGTAAACAAAATAATTAGCATAGCCGGCACTACACAAAACGCAGAAATAAAATATAAAACATTCATTACCTTTGACGAGCTTCTTTGTTGGCACTCCTAGATGTCCCATAAACATCACTATTGGGTCTTTTTTTCCGATTAAATCGGTCCATATATACCCTAAATATCGATCTATGAAAAGTGTGTGATCCAGGAAAAAACACTGTTTTAAAACGCAACGTCATTTTTTTTAATTAAAAAAATCGACGATAAACTTTCCCAAAACACTTCAAAATACTTTTGTAATCCAACTTTAGGTATTAGTAAACGTTAATAATCTATCAAATTGATCACGGGGCGATGTGTATTCAATAGTTCCACGTCTTAATATCATGGTCGAAAATTTCTCTTCCAAAACATCCTGTCGGAGACCGGAAGGAATGGGCTCTCTCTTACTCGTTTGACCAAGAAACAAAGCCCAGGCAATTGACAAGACTGACGACATCTTGTGGAAGCTGTAGGACTTGCAATCTCAGCCCCATGTAATTTGCTTTCCCATAGACAATACATGCAAGTGGCGCATTGATACTTTTTCCAGTTTTCAGTGATCAGTTTTTCTTGCGCTTTTCGATGAAACACATATAGTCACAGCCGTGATTTAACTAGTTTTAGAAACGTCAGAGTGTTTTCTATCCACACATACTAATCATATGCATATACTATATTCCTGGCATGAGTAGCAGGACGCTGAAATGTTGCGCGATTTTTAACAGAATGTTCGAAAAAGTAAGGGGTAGGCTTAAGTTTAATGCAACGACTGTTTCAGATTTCTAAAAACTTTACGAAAAAAAACAAACCATGCAATAATCTGAGTACGGCGCTCAGAGCCCAAACCAGCCAAAAAGATATCCGCCATATTGTGTAGTCAACATTAGTCAGAAATAGCATTATAAATATTCACTTACCTTTGATGATCTTCATCAGAATGCACTCCCAGGAATCCCAGTTCCACAATAAATGTTTGATTTGTTCGATAATGTCCATCATTTATGTCCAAATAGCAACTTTTGTTAGCACGTTTTGTAAACGAATCCAAAGCCACAAAGCGCGTTCACTAGGAGCAGACGAAATGTCAAAAAGTTCCGCTACAGTCCGTAGAAACATGTCAAACGATGTATAGAATCAATCTTTAGGATGTTTTTAACATAAATCTTCAATAATGTTCCAACTGGAGAATTCCTTTGTCTTCAGAAATGCAAAGGAAAGGCAGCTACCTCTCACATGACCGCACGTCACGAGCCTGTGGCACTCTGCCAGACCACTGACTCAAAGAGCCCTTATGAGCCCCTCCTTTACAGTAGAAGCCTCAAACAAGTTTCTAAAGACTGTTGACATCTAGTGGAAGCCTTAGGAAGTGCAACATGACCAATTTCCCACTGCATCTTCAATAGGGGCGGAGTTGAAAATCGACCAACCTCAGATTTCCCACTTCCTGGTGGATTTCTTTCTCAGGTTTTCACCTGCCATATGAGTTCTGTTATACTCACAGACATCATTCAAACAGTTTTAGAAACGTCAGAGTGTTTTCTATCCAAATATACTAATTATATGCATATTCTAGCTTTTATGGCTGAGTAGCAGGAGGTTTACTCTGGGCACCTTATTCCTCCAAGCTACTCAATACTGCCCCCTAGTCACCAAGAAGTTTTAATCTCCGTGAAACAAAGAAAACAATAAACCAATAACGAAACGTGAAGTCATGAAGTGCGCACAGGCAACTAAACACAAACAATGTCCCACAAACACAGATGGGAAAAATGTCTACTTAAATATGATCCCCAATTAGAGACAGCGATTTTCCAGCTGCCTCTAATTGGGAACCATACAAAACACCAACATAGAAAATATAAACTAGAACACCCCCTAGTCACGCCCTAACCTACTACACCATAGAGAAACAAGGGCTCTCTATGGTCAGGGCGTGACAGAATTAACCTAAGATAACTCAAGAAATCTTTCACATAGTCACGCAATTTTACAACGAACTAAGATGTTTGGTGCAGTATTTTTCAATTAAAAATGTACATGATAACGAGTCTTCTCTCGTTCAATGACAAAGACTTTATTGACAAATCCCTACTGTTGACCAATCACCGACAAAGGAGCGTAGACTTCGGCTCCGATCTTAGGTTGCCCTCCAGAAAAAAATGGTGTCCCCGAACAGTAGTAATTGTGTCCCCGAACAAGTCCAAAACTCACAAAAATGTCCTCATAATATATGCACAAACTTTACCGAAACGTTCAGCTGGGAAGCATGCCTTAAGTGTGTTTACAGTAGAGTACATCTTGTCATTATTTTGTTTGTCTTAAATTAAATGAGCCAGTTAACTTTAATTATTTAATGTCATACAACATTATTTAAGAAACAATCACTTGATTGGGGCATCCGGAACTCGCTATTTCGTGCCTTCAGAAAGTATTCAGATCCCTTGACTTTTTCCACATTTTGTTAGGTTAGAGCCTTATTCTAAAATTGACTATATTGTTTTTTTCCCTCATCAACCTACACACAATACCCTGTAACGTTTAAAGAAAAAACAGGTTTTTAGAAATGTTTGCTAATAAAAAATGTAATAAAAACTGAAATATTACATTTACATAAGTACTCAGACCCTTGCTCAGTACTTTGTTGAAGCATCTTTGGCAGCAATTACAGCCTTGAGTCTTCTTGGGTATGACGCTACAAGCTTGGCACACCGGTATTAGGGGAGTTTCTCTCCTTCTTCTCTGCAGATCCTCTCAAGCGCTGTCAGGTTGGAAGGTGAGCGTTGCTGCACAGCTATTTTCAGGTCTCTCCAGAGATGTTCGATTGGGTTCATGTCCAGGCTCTGGCTGGGCCACTCAAGGACATTCAGAGTCTTGTCCCGAAGCCACTCCTGCTTTGTCTTGGCTGTGTGCTTAGGGTCGTTGTCCTGTTGGAAGGTGAACCTTCGCCCCAGTCTGAGGTCCTGAGCGCTCTGTAGCAGGTTTTCATTAAGGATCTTTCTGTACTTCGCTCAGTTCATGTTTGCCTCGATCCTGACTAGTCTCCCAAACTTCTTCCATTTAAGTATGTTGGAGGCTACCTTGGGGACCTTCAATGCTGCAGAAATCGTTTGGTTCACCTAACCCAGATCTATGCCTTGAGATGCACTATCAACTGTGGGACCTTATATAGACAGGTGTGTGCCTTTCCAAATCATGTCCAAATCATGCCTCCTTCTTTCCACTCCTCTCCTCTTTTGACCTCACCCTCTCACCTTCCCCCCCTACTCACAAGGCAGGCAATACGCTCGACCTCATCTTTACTAGATGCTGTTCTTCCACTAACCTCATTGCAACTCCCCTCCAAGTCTCCGACCACTGCCTTGTATCCTTTTCCCTCTCGCTCTCATCCAACACCTCCCACACTGCCCCTACTCGGATGGTATCGCGCCGTCCCAACCTTCGCTCTCTCTCCCCCGCTACTCTCTCCTCTTCCATCCTATCATCTCTTCCCTCCGCTCAAACCTTCTCCCACCTATCTCCTGATTCTGCCTCCTCAACCCTCCTCTCCTCCCTCTCTGCATCCCTTGACTCTCTATGTCCCCTATCCTCCAGGCCGGCTCGGTCCTCCCCTCCCGCTCCGTGGCTCGATGACTCATTGCGAGCTCACAGAACAGGGCTCCGGGCAGCCGAGCGGAAATGGAGGAAAACTCGCCTCCCTGCGGACCTGGCATCCTTTCACTCCCTCCTCTCTACATTTTCCTCCTCTGTCTCTGCTGCTAAAGCCACTTTCTACCACGCTAAATTCCAAGCATCTGCCTCTAACCCTAGGAAGCTCTTTGCCACCTTCTCCTCCCTCCTGAATCCTCCGCCCCCTCCCCCCCTCCTCCCTCTCTGCAGATGACTTCGTCAGCCATTTTGAAAAGAAGGTCGACGACATCCGATCCTCGTTTGCTAAGTCAAACGACACCGCTGGTTCTGCTCACACTGCCCTACCCTGTGCTCTGACCTCTTTCTCCCTCTCTCTCCAGATGAAATCTCGCGTCTTGTGACGGCCGGCCGCCCAACAACCTGCCCGCTTGACCCTATCCCCTCCTCTCTTCTCCAGACCATTTCCGGAGACCTTCTCCCTTACCTCACCTCGCTCATCAACTCATCCCTGACCGCTGGCTACGTCCCTTCCGTCTTCAAGAGAGCGAGAGTTGCACCCCTTCTGAAAAAACCTACACTCGATCCCTCCGATGTCAACAATTACAGACCAGTATCCCTTCTTTCTTTTCTCTCCAAAACTCTTGAACGTGCCGTCCTTGGCCAGCTCTCCCGCTATCTCTCTCTGAATGACCTTCTTGATCCAAATCAGTCAGGTTTCAAGACTAGTCATTCAACTGAGACTGCTCTCCTCTGTATCACGGAGGCGCTCCGCACTGCTAAAGCTAACTCTCTCTCCTCTGCTCTCATCCTTCTAGATCTATCGGCTGCCTTCGATACTGTGAACCATCAGATCCTCCTCTCCACCCTCTCCGAGTTGGGCATCTCCGGCGCGGCCCACGCTTGGATTGCGTCCTACCTGACAGGTCGCTCCTACCAGGTGGCGTGGTGAGAATCTGTCTCCTCACCACGCGCTCTCACCACTGGTGTCCCCCAGGGCTCTGTTCTTGGCCCTCTCCTATTCTCGCTATACACCAAGTCACTTGGCTCTGTCATAACCTCACATGGTCTCTCTTATCATTGCTATGCAGACGACACACAATTAATCTTCTCCTTTCCCCCTTCTGATGACCAGGTGGCGAATCGCATCTCTGCATGTCTGGCAGACATATCAGTGTGGATGACGGATCACCACCTCAAGCTGAACCTCGGCAAGACGGAGCTGCTCTTCCTCCCGGGGAAGGACTGCCCGTTCCATGATCTCGCCATCACGGTTGACAACTCCATTGTGTCCTCCTCCCAGAGCGCCAAGAACCTTGGCGTGATCCTGGACAACACCCTGTCGTTCTCAACTAACATCAAGGCGGTGGCCCGTTCCTGTAGGTTCATGCTCTACAACATCCGCAGAGTACGACCCTGCCTCACACAGGAAGCGGCGCAGGTCCTAATCCAGGCACTTGTCATCTCCCGTCTGGATTACTGCAACTCGCTGTTGGCTGGGCTCCCTGCCTGTGCCATTAAACCCCTTCAACTCATCCAGAACGCCGCAGCCCGTCTGGTGTTCAACCTTCCCAAGTTCTCTCACGTCACCCCGCTCCTCCGTTCTCTCCACTGGCTTCCAGTTGAAGCTCGCATCCGCTACAAGACCTTGGTGCTTGCCTACGGAGCTGTGAGGGGAACGGCACCTCAGTACCTCCAGGCTCTGATAAGGCCCTACACCCAAACAAGGGCACTGCGTTCATCCACCTCTGGCCTGCTCGCCTCCCTACCACTGAGGAAGTACAGCTCCCGCTCAGCCCAGTCAAAACTGTTCGCTGCCCTGGCCCCCCAATGGTGGAACAAACTCCCTCACGACGCCAGGACAGCGGAGTCAATCACCACCTTCCGGAGACACCTGAAACCCCACCTCTTTAAGGAATACCTAGGATAGGATAAGTAATCCCTCTCACCCCCCCCCCCCCCTAAGTTTTAGATGCACTATTGTTAAGTGACTGTCCCACTGGATGTCATAAGGTGAATGCACCAATTTGTAAGTCGCTCTGGATAAGAGCGTCTGCTAAATGACTTAAATGTAATGTAAATGTAATTGAATTTACCACAGGTGGACTCCAATAAAGTTGTAGAAACATCTCAGGGATGATCAATGGAAACAGGATGCATCTGAGCTCAATTTCGAGTCTCATAGCAAAGGGTCTGAATACTTATGTAAATAAGTTTTTATTTTTTATACATTTTCAAACATTTCTGAAAATCTGTTTTTGCTTTGTTATTATGGGGTTATCACCTCAGTCACTGTGAAGACAGCTGCTTGTCTCTGTTCCTCTGATTTGTTTGCGTGTCTTGAAAGTCCTGTAAATGACAACGTGTAAAAAAAAAACTCATAATAAACATTATAAATATATTTATGAACATCATATCAACTTTGCACAGCACTATAACAACTGTGTCAGTCCTATCAAAAGATGAGTACTCACATTTTGTGGCACAGTAAAGCCGATGTTTTATAATTCATTTACTGCATCCGAGGTCTGTCAAGGTTCTGGAAATTCTTCTAAAGAATAAATACGTTTGGCAGATTAGGATTGGGAGCATGTCTGTCCCAGAGAAAGCCACAATTGGCGATCTGTGTTCTGGGCTAACTGGGAGACAGAAACTAGCTAAGATTATCTACTAGATAGCTAAATCCTCAAGCCAGCTCGCCAGAAAATTAATTTGACTTAAACTAACGTTACCTCTAGAATTACAAGATAATGTATATGGCTTCGGTGTTTGGGGTCTTTGTCGATTTCCTGGGCCTTCTTTTCATACCGCCTGATATAAAGGTCCTGGTTGGCAGGGAGCTCGGCCCCAGTGATGTATTGGGCTTTCTGCACAACCCTCTGTAGCGCCATGTGATCGAGGGCAGTGCTGTTGCCATACCAAGCAGTGATGCAGCCAGTGAATATGCTCTCAATGGTACAGCTATAGAACCTTTTCAGGATTTGAGGGCCCATGGCAAACTTTTTCAATCTCCTGATGATGAAGAGGCATTGTCGCACCTTCTTCACAACTGAGCGTGTGTGTTAGGACTATTTTAAGTCTTGATTTGGACACCAAGGAACTGAAGCTGTCTACTTGCTCCACTGCCACCCCATCGATGTGGATGGAGGCATGCTCACCCTCCTGTAGTCCATGATCGAGCCTGTGGCACTCAGCCAGACCACTGACTCAAAGAGCCATCAAATAGGTCCCTCCCTGTTCTGTTTAATTCCTCGTTAATACACCCCTGCTGTGGGGTTTTCCTCAACCATGTGTGTGTCGGTCGGTCGTGCAACGGTCCAGACACGCATCACATCCGCTATTTTTCCTGTAGTCTCTTACATAGATCCGTATCTGCCTTGGAGCTGTTATCATAGTTTTGTTATCATAGTTTTGGTCTTGCTGACGTTGAGGGAGAGGTTGTTGCTCCAACATCACACTGCCAGGTCACTGACCTACTCCATGTAGGCTGACTCATTGTCGCCCGTGGTCAGGCCTACCACCATGGTGTAGTCAGCAAACTTGATAATGGTCTTGGTCGTGCATGGCCACACAGTCGTGGGTGAACAGGGAGTACAGGAGGAGACTAAGCACACACCCCTAAGGGGCCCCTGTGTTAAGGGTCAGCTTGGTGGTGGTGATGTTGCCCACCCCAGACCCCCAAAATGGGTCTAGGGTGGCTGGGAAGGTGGAGATAATGTGTGTCATAACCAGCATCTCAAAGCACTTCATGATTACAGAAATTAGTGCTACAGGATGGGAGTCATTGTAGCATGAAGCCTTAGAGTTCTTATAAACAGGAATGATTGTGGTCATCTTAAAACATGATGTGAACCACCCATACCCACATTTTATTTGGTATAGCACAAAAATAGGAGTTCCATTGCATGGATTGTGGTCTGTAGATGGAGTTTTATTGGATTTTTTAAAACTGTTGTCAATAGAAGGGGCGGAAAGTAGCCTAACAGGGTCAGAGTGTTGGGCCAGTAACCACTAGATTGCTGGATCAAACCCCCGAGAGGTTGGGTTAAATGTGGAAGACACATTCCAGTTGAATGAATTCAGTTGTACAACTGACTCGTTATCCCTCTTTCCCTTATGGTAGTCAAGCCTACACACTACAGTTATGCCAGGTTAAATGCCATTTAGGCTTAAACCAATCTCTTTCCCAATCTAACTCTATTAATGTCTTCTACCTTGTATTTGTTTCAGGCAACCGATTCCACCCAACAAGAAAAAGTTAAATCACTCGCCAGTGATAACAATGTCCAACCCCAGGCTTCCAAGCAGGACAAGAGGGCCTCTGTTCCACCCCCCAAAATGAGAAAAGTCAGACTCCTCAACGGACATAGATAACCTAACCCCCTTGCATCCAAAAGTAAGGCTCATTTAGGTTTTATTACTGCTACAAAAATTGCCCCTCTTGTGTTCAATGAACAGTAATTATTGGAATTTATTATTCACATGATATCCAGAAGTCAAAGGTGACAAAGAACACAGCTGAAGAGTTCCTAAAACAGTACCGGTCATCAGACAGCATAAAGCTCACGAACAAGTGGATGAATTGGAGCAGGAGATCTCCAAATTTACACAGGATAACTTTGAACTGAAACAGCAGAATGACACATGGAAGGAGATTGTTCTTCAATGTAATACTGAGCAATAGTCTTGATTCTTATCGGCTGATATAACGACACAAGGCGAGACACAGATGCAGATGGTTTGAGCTCTGATATTTATTATAATCCAAGGAGTGGGCAAAGGCAGGTTGGGGACAGGCAAGAGTTCATAAATCTTCTTAAGGATCGGCCCCTAATCCCCCCAATTTTCATCTAAAATTGCATACTCAAATCTAACTGCCTGTAGCTCTGGCCCTGAAGCAAGGATATGCATATTCTTGGTACCATTTATAAGGAAACACTGAAGTTCGTGGAAATGTGAAAGGAATGTAGGAGAACATAACACAATATATCTGGTAAAAGATAATACAAAGGAAAATAAATTTTCTTTTGTATTTTTTTGTACCATCATCTTTGCAATGTAAGAGAAAGGAAAAAATGTATTATTCCAGCTTTGATTTTGGCACTTGATGGCAGCAGCGAATGTGCAAAGTTTTAGCCTGATCCAATGAACCATTGCATTTCTGTTCAAAATGTTGTATCTAGATTTCCCAAATGTGCCTAATTTGTTTATTAATAACTTTATGTTAAAAATTGTGCACTCTCCTCAAACAATAGCATGATATTATTTCACTGTAAAGCTACTGTAAATTGGACAGTGCAGTTAGATTAACAAGAATAAGCTTTCTGCCAATAGCACATATGTCCTGGGAAATTCTCATGTTACTTACAACCTCATGCTAGTCGCATTGGGCTACATTAGCTCAACCGTCCCGTGGAAGGGACACCGATCCCGAAGAAGTCATAAGTCAGAGTCCAAAATGGTACAGGGCAGCAGGCAGGCTTGAGGTCAAGCAGAATGGTCAGGCAGGACAGGCAAGGGTCAGAACCAGGACAACGAGAAAAACAGAGACTGGGGAAAACTAGGCGCAAAAACCGCTGGTTGACTTGCCAAACAAGATGAACTGGCACAGACAGACAGAAAACACAGCTATAAATACACAGGGGATAATGGGGAAGATGGGCAATGTCCACATACGTTTGGTCATGTAGTGTACCTAATTACCATTTTGGGGGGGTAACTAAAACTATTTTGCTCATATCATAAATCTGGAAACACTGGGCAGTTACTTTAAACATGGCATCCATATAGTAGGCCTATTTCTCAATCTAACTGTGTTTTTGAAGGCACTATTCTACATTTGTGGAAATATTTCAGTTAAGGTTAAGGTTTTGCGGCCGGAGTCTGCACCTTTGGGGGGGGGGGGGGGTGGTACTGTCACGTTCTGACCTTTATTTCCTTTGTTTTGTCATTATTTAGTATGGTCAGGGCGTGAGTTGGTGTGGGCAGTCTGTTTGTTTCTCTATGATTTGGGGATTTCTATGTTTCGGCCTAGTATGGTTCTCAATCAGAGGAAGGTGTCATTAGTTGTCTCTGATTGAGAATCATACTTAGGTAGCCTGGGTTTCACTGTTTGTTTGTGGGTGATTGTCTATGTTAGTTGCTTGTGTCAGCACAGTTCTCATTATAGCTTCACGGTCATTATTCGTTTATTGTTTTGTATAGTTTGTATTCAGTGTTCAGTGCTTTCTTTTATTAAAAAATATCATCATGAACACATACCACACTGCATTTTGGTCCACTTCATACAACGATCATGACAAGACTATAGCACTCCTCATTTCACTAGCATAACTAATGACTAATAATAGTCAAGTTTATAATTGATACTATTTTTACTAAGTCCTACAATGTAGAATTATAGTGAAGAGATCAAAACTATGAAATACACACATGTGGCATCATGTAGTAACCAAAAAAGTGTTAAACAAATCAAAATACAGTATATTTTATATTTGAGATTCTTCAAATAGCCACCCTTTGCCTTGATGACAGCTTTGCACACTCTTGGCATTTTCTCAACCAGTTTCACCTGGAATGCTTTTCCAAATGTCTTGAAGGAGTTCCCACATACGTTGAGCACTTGATGGCTGCTTTTCCTTCGCTCTGCGGTCTGACTCATCCAAACCATCTCAATTTGGTTGAGGTCAGGGGGATTGTGGACTCCATCACTCTCCTTCTTGGTAAAATATCCCTTACACAGTCTGGAGGTGTCATTGTCCTGTTGAAAAAAAACTGACAGTCCCACGAAGCCAAAACCAGATGGGGATGGCGTATCGCTGCAGAATGTTGTGGTAGCCATGCTGGTTAAGTGTGCCTTGAATTTTAAATAAATCACAGACAGTGTCACCAGCAAAGCACCCCCACACCATAACACTTCCTCCTCCATGCTTTACGGTAGGAAATACAATAGCAGAGATCATCCGTTCACCCACACCGGTGTCCATTAGTAGTGGTTTCTTTGCAGCAATTAGACCATGAAGGCCTGATTCACACAGTCTCCTCTGAACAGTTGATGTTGAGATGTGTCTGTTACTTGAACTCTGTGAAGCATTTATTTGGGCTGCAATTTCTGAGGCTGGAAACTCTAATGAACCTATCCTCTGCAGCAGAGGTAACTCTGGGTCTTCCTTTCCTGTGGCGGTCCTCATGAGAGTCTGTTTCATCATAGCGCTTGATGGTTTTTGCGACTGCACTTGAAAAAACTTTAAAAGTTCCACAAATTTTACAGAATAACTGACCTTCATGTCTTAAAGTAATGTTGTTTGGACTGTCATTTCTTTTTGCATATTTGAACTGTTCTTGCCATAATATGGACTTGGTCTTTTACCAAATAGGGCAATCTTCTGTATACACCCCCCTTGTCACAACACAACTGATTTGATCAAACGCATTAAGAAGGAAAGAAATTCCACAAATTATATTTTAATAAGGCACACCTGTTAATTGAAATGCATTCCATGTTATTACCTCATGAAGCTGGTTGAGAGAATGCCAAGACTGAGCAAAGCTGTCATCAAGGCAGAGGGTGGTTATTTGCGGAATCTTAAATGTAAAATATATTTTGATTTGTTTAACAGTTTTTTGGTTACTACGTGATTCCATATGTGCTATTTAATAGTTTTGATGTCTTCACTATTATTCTAAAATGTAGAAAATAGTACAAATAAAGAAAAACCCTTGAACGAGTATGTGCTCATTATGGCGCACAGCTGTCACCATTGTTACACGCACCTGCGCGTCATCAGACTCACCTGGACTCCATCTCCATCTCCATCGTACCTGATAACTCTGCAGTGAGTTCGCCAGTATGATAAGGGAGTTTAAGCTAATTTTGACAATGGTTTCAACAGTGTGTTGTTATGCGCTTGACATTGTCGACGAGATTTCTTTAACAATTCCCAGCTGATTAAATGCATAGTAAGAAATTCAAGAACTTCTTTGAGGAAAAGATCATGATCATTAGAAAGCAAATTACGTACTCCTCTTTAAATATGCATATTCCTCCAAAGCTCAGTTGTCCTGAGTCTGCACAACTCTACCAGGACCTATAATCAAGGGAGACACTCAAGTGTTTTAGTACTATATCTCTTGACACAATGATGAAAATAATCATGGCCTCTAAACCTTCAAGCTGCATACTGGACCCTATTCCAAATCAAATGTATTTATATAGCCCTTCTTACATCAGCTGATATCTCAAAGTGCTGTACAGAAACCCAGCCTAAAACCCCAAACAGCAAGCAATGCAGGTGTAGAAGCACGGTAGCTAGGAAAAACTCCCTAGCAAGGCCAAACCTAGGACGAAACCGAGAGAGGAACCAGGCTATGAGGGGTGGCCAGTCCTCTTCTGGCTGTGCCAGGTGGAGATTATAACAGAACATGGCCAAGATGTTCAAATGTTCATAAATGACCAGCATGGTCAAATAATAATAATCACAGTAGCTGTCGAGGGTGCAGCAAGTCAGCACCTCAGGAGTAAATGTCAGTTGGCTTTTCATAGCCAATCATTAAGAGTATCTCTACCGCTCCTGCTGTCTCTAGAGAGTTGAAAACAGCAGGTCTGAGACAGGTAGCACATCCGGTGAACAGGTCAGGGTTCCATAGCCGCAGGCAGAACAGTTGAAACTGGAGCAGTAGCACGGCCAGGTGGACTGGGGACAGCAAGGAGTCATCATACCAGGTAGTCCTGAGGCATGGTCCTAGAGAGAGCATTCTTAAATTCACACAGGACACCGGATAAGACAGGAGAAGTACTCCAGATATAACAAACTAACGCTAGTGTCATGTTTTGTCTTAGATTGTCTTGTCATTTTGCTTTTCCCTCTGTTCATTTTCCCCCTGCTGGTCTTTTTAGGTTCGTTCCCCTTTTTCTCTCTCCCTTCCTCTCTCTCTTCTCTCTATCGTTCCGTTCCTGCTCCCAGCTGTTCCTATTCCCCTAATCAATCATTTAGTCTTCCCACACCTGTTCCCGATCCTTTTCCCTGATTAGAGTCCCTATTTCTCTCCTTGTTTTCCGTTCCTGCCCTGTCGGATCCTTGTCTATTGTTCACCGTGCTGTGTCTATGTATCGCCCTGTCGTGTCGTGTTTCCCTCAGATGCTGCGTGGTGAGCAGGTGTCTGAGTCTGCTACGTTCAAGTGCCTTCCCGAGGCAACCTGCAGTTCTTGATCAAGTCTCCAGTCTGTTCTCGTCATTACGAGTAGAATTATGCCTTTTGATTGTAAAGTTACTTTACTGGATTAAAGACTCTGTTTTCGCCAAGTCGCTTTTGGGTCCTCATTCACCTGCATAACAGCTAGCCCCCCGACACAAACTACTGCAGCATAAATACTGGAGGCTGAGACAGGAGGGGTCAGGAGACACTGTGGCCTCATCCAATGATACTATTGTTTTCACTATATATTTTACCTCTTGGGGATGTCATTCGAAAACATAATGTTAACTTTCACTGCTATGCGGAAGACACACAGCTGTACATTTCAATGAAACATGGTGAAGCCCCCAAATGGCCCTCTCCAGAAGCCTGTGTTTCAGACATAAGGAAGTGGATGGCTGCAAACGTTCTGCTTTTAAACTTGGACAAAACAGAGATGCTTGTTCTAGGTCCCAAGAAACAAAGAGATCTTCTGTTGAATCTGACAATTAATCTTGATGGTTGTACAGTCGTCTCAAATAAAACTGTGAAGGACCTCTGCGTTACTCTGGACCCTGATCTCATATCAAGACTGTTTCAAGGACAGCTTTTTTCCATCTACATAACATTGCAAAAATCAGAAACTTTCTGTCCAAAAATGATGCAGAATAATTAATCCATGCTTTTGTTACTTCTCGGTTAGACTACTGCAATGCTCTACTTTCCAGCTACCCGGATAAAGCACTAAATAAACTTCAGTTAGTGCTAACGGGCTAACGGACCCCAGGTGGTGACGGTAGGCAAGAGCATCCTGGCGGGCTGTATCACCGCCTGGTACGGCAACTGCTCCGCCCACAACCGGAAGGCTCTCCAGAGGGTAGTGAGGTCTGCACAACGCATCACCGGGGGCAAACTACCTGCCCTCCAGGACACCTACACCACCCGATGTCACAGGAAGGCCATAAAGATCATCAAGGACAACAACCACCCGAGCCACTGCCTGTTCACCCCGCTATCATCCAGAAGGCGAGGTCAGTACAGGTGCATCAAAGCTGGGACCGAGAGACTGAAAAACAGCTTCTATCTCAAGGCCATCAGACTGTTAAACAGCCACCACTAACATTGAGTGGCTGCTGCCAACAAACTGACTCAACTTCAGCCACATTAATAATGGGAATTGATGGGAAATTATGTAAAATATATCATCGGCTGACAACATGGTAACGACTGGACTGGAAACGACTACGAGTAATGAGAGCACAGCACAAGAGAACACCACAGCAACTGTCACAAGTTCTGCTGCAACAGTGGGCCATAAACAGATGCAGGTATGTGTCTGTGGTTGGAGGAAAGTTACATCACACCATGGGTTGAGGATCCACCAGGGGAAGAAGGGGTGTTTGGGTAAAGAGAGACAGAGAACTCGCATTGATTACTTTCTGCGAAAGCGATCAAATCAGTCGAATGAAGCACAGCAACTGGACGCAAACCATAGTTTGCAGTGCATCAGTACCACTGTCATGGAGGATGTAAACTCAAGCACCGAAGTAGCAACTGAGGTGGAACCAACAACAGGAGTGGAACTCACCCAGCCTCCCAGACCTGCAGTCGAGAGGAGACTACCAGGGCACAGACCGTATGTGAAGTGGCCTGGCGCCAGTGACAAGAAGTTGTGGGAAACAGTGAATACTGACCTTACCTTGACCCTCGAGAAACTTTGAGGCACAGTGGAGAAGAAGTTGGAGAGGATGGGGGACATCATCTATGAGTACGGGACAGAAAGATTTGGAGTGGAAGAGGCAAAAGGCGGGAGAAAGGTTCCAACCCCACCAGTTTCCAGAAGGCAACAAGAAATCAAGCGCCTCGTTCAAGAAAGGCGGCAGCTTAAGAAACAGTGGAAGAAGGCCTCGGAAGTGGAAAAGGAGGGCATAGAGGCACTTCAAGCTGACATCAAAACCCGGTTGGCATCCCTCCGTAGAGCAGAGAACCTACGGAAACGCAGAAGGAAAAAAGAACAAACTAGAACTCGATTCTATAAAGATCCCTTCAAGTTCCTTAAAAGTCTCTTCACAAAAGAAAAAAGTGGAGCTCTAAAAACAACAAAGAAAGACCTAGAGGAGCACCTGAGAATAACAAACGTTGACTCAAAGCGACATGAACATCTGGCCATCCCATCAGATATCCCACCCATTGAACCCCGGAACATCATATTGAGACCAGCCCTCCGACATGGAAAGAGGTGGAAGACACAGTTCGACGGGCAAGAACAGCATCAGGCCCGGGGCCAAATGGAGTCCCGTACAAAGTGTATAAGAACACACCAGACGTCCTGAGGTTCCTCTGGAGGCTTATGAGAACAGCTTGGCAGAAGAAGATAATACCCAAAGTGTGGCGTAGGGCAGGCGGGGTCCTGATCCCTAAGGAGAAGGATGCAGTGAACATCAGCCAATTCCGCCCAATCTCCTTACTGAATGTCGAGGGAAAAATCTTCTTTAGGGTCATTGCCCAGAGAATGGCCGAGTACCTACAAAGGAATACGTACGTCGATGCATCTGTACAGAAGGCAGGAATATCAGGGTTCTCTGGCTGCTTGGAACATTCCAGCATGATCTGGCATCAGATCCAAATGGCCAAGGTGGAGAAAAGGGACCTCCATGTAGTCTTCCTCGACCTCGCCAATGCATTTGGCTCTGTGCCCCATGAACTCCTGTGGTCTGCCTTCAGATTTTTCCACATACCGGACACCATCACAAACCTGGTGAAGTCGTACTTCCAGGATCTGCAGTTCTGCTTCACCACCTCAGAGTTCACCACCTCATGGCAGTGCCTGAATGTAGGTATAATGGCGGGATGTACCATTTCTCCGTTGGCATTCACAATGGCAATGGAGGTTATCATCAGATCCTCAAAATGGGTTGCTGGTGGACAGCGAGTCGACTCTGGTTTCCGCCTCCCTCCACTCAGAGCCTACATGGACGACATTACAACATTGACCACCACTGTCCCATGCACCAGGAGACTGCTCAGAAAACTTGAGGAGAACATCAGCTGGGCCCGTATGAAGATTAAACCATCCAAGTCACGCAGCATCTCGATTGTGAAGGGAGTACTCTCTGACCTGAAATTCTTCATCGGAGATGACCAAATCCCAACAGTGTCTGAGCAGCCGGTAAAAAGCCTTGGAAGGTGGTATGATGCAAGCCTGAAGGACAAAGACCAGGTGCAACAGCTGCGCAAAGACATCAGTAGTAGCCTACAGTCCATCGACAACACCCAGCTACCTGGAAAGTTAAAGGCCTGGTGTCTGCAGTTTGGTCTCCTACCCCGGGTGTTGTGGCCCTTAGCACTGTATGAGGTTCCAATCTCAACAGTGGAGAAGATGGAAAGAGGAGTCACAGGCTACTTAAAGAAGTGGCTTGGAGTTCCACGATGCCTTACCACCATAGGCCTCTATGGAGATGGTGTCCTCAAGCTGCCCCTCACCAGTCTAACAGAGGAATTCAAGTGTGCAAAAACCAGGCTCCAAATGACACTGAATGAATCTCGAGACCCAGTGGTGAGCAACAACGCGCCGACCTTGGCAACTGGGCGCAAATGGAGGCCAGGAAAAGCAGTCCAGGAGGCAACAGCAGCCCTCAGACATGCTGACATTGTGGGTCATGTTCAGCAAGGGAGAGGAGGCCTTGGGCTAACTAGCCGTGCTGCTTGGAGTAAGGCCACTGCACCAGAGCGGCGGAAGATGGTAGTGCAGGAAGTACGCCATCAGGAGGAGGCTGCAAGGTGGGCCAAGGCAGTCTCTCTTGCCAAACAGGGACAGTGGACTCGATGGGACAGTGTGGAGAAGAGGAAGATCAGCTGGAAGGATCTGTGGGCCATGGAAGCGAGGCGGTTGAGCTTTTCCATCAGAGCAACATATGACGTCCTTCCAACACCAGTTAATCTTCACCAATGGTATGGTGAAGATCCGGACTGTGCCCTCTGTTCCATGCCAGCCAACCTCAGGCACATTCTCACAGGCTGTAAAACAAGCCTCGCCCAAGGACGCTACACTTGGCGTCACAACCAAGTCCTTAAAAACCTTGCGTCCGCCCTGGAGGACAAGCGAGCTGCCACCAACTCCCTACCACCCACAGCAGCATCACACTCCTTACGGACAAACTTTGTCCGCGAAGGGGCTAAACCACCGAAGAGCGGCTCTACGCCATTAGAGCGAGACCAGCTGCGCTTGGCCCGCGACTGGAAAATGCTAGCTGACATTGGCCGGCAACTTGTGTTTCCTCCGGAGATCGCAACCACCACCCTAAGACCTGACATGGTGCTCTGGTCCCGTTCACTCAATAAGGTCTTCATCATTGAGCTCACAGTACCCTGGGAAAACTCAGTAGATGAGGCTTATGAGCGAAAACATCTGCGCTATGCTGATCTAGCTGCCGAAGCACGGCATCATGGCTGGAACACAGAAGTCCGACCAGTGGAGGTGGGCTGCAGAGGTTTTGTGGCAACATCTACAACCAGACTGCTTAGAGACCTGGGAATTAAGGGCCAGAGCCAGCGTTCGGCAATCAAAGCTGTATCAGAGGCGGCAGAAGGCAGCAGTCAGTGGCTCTGGATGAAGAGGAAAGACCCCAGCTGGGCCCCGAAGTGAGAGGGCCAGGAGGTATGCGGTCAACAATGATTGACTCAGGGAGGAGGACGCCCCTGCCATGCATAGTCCCATGGGATGTTTGCTATCAACAACAAGGCAACTCCTATGACTAATTGGGAATGGGACGCAAGCGTAGGATTGATCACCCTGTCGCTGGCCGCCTTTGAGGAGGGTGTATAGTGTGAAAGGCCGAAACACCCTAGGAACCAAAGGTACACTACTGACGATGCGCTCCCCAAATTTCACCACGCTCACTGTTCATTAACTCTTGGAAGTGCTTGCACAAAGGATAGTAACATCTCATCCTGTGTTCTTGGAATCTGAATATCTGGACTTGTCCAGTGACTGCTGAGAAAGATCAGCTGACAACAGGGGAAAGTCCTTGTGGCGGCACGGAGAGACGGCTGACAGGAGGGAATAGACCCCACTGGGACAGTCATGGGGTAGCTTCCCATTTCTGTAGTTTCCCATACTTCGCAGTATGTTGGAAACACCCGCTTTAGCTACAGAAAGTCAAAATACGAGAATACCCCTAGAGTCTGCGAGAGCGGGGGCGGAAGATGACTCATCGGCTGACAACATGGTAACGACTGGACTGGAAACGACTACGAGTAATGAGAGCACAGCACAAGAGAACACCACAGCAACTGTCACAAGTTCTGCTGCAACAGTGGGCCATAAACAGATGCAGGTATGTGTCTGTGGTTGGAGGAAAGTTACATCACACCATGGGTTGAGGATCCACCAGGGGAAGAAGGGGTGTTTGGGTAAAGAGAGACAGAGAACTCGCATTGATTACTTTCTGCGAAAGCGATCAAATCAGTCGAATGAAGCACAGCAACTGGACGCAAACCATAGTTTGCAGTGCATCAGTACCACTGTCATGGAGGACGTAAACTCAAGCACCGAAGTAGCAACTGAGGTGGAACCAACAACAGGAGTGGAACTCACCCAGCCTCCCAGACCTGCAGTCGAGAGGAGACTACCAGGGCACAGACCGTATGTGAAGTGGCCTGGCGCCAGTGACAAGAAGTTGTGGGAAACAGTGAATACTGACCTTACCTTGACCCTCGAGAAACTTCGAGGCACAGTGGAGAAGAAGTTGGAGAGGATGGGGGACATCATCTATGAGTACGGGACAGAAAGATTTGGAGTGGAAGAGGCAAAAGGCGGGAGAAAGGTTCCAACCCCACCAGTTTCCAGAAGGCAACAAGAAATCAAGCGCCTCGTTCAAGAAAGGCGGCAGCTTAAGAAACAGTGGAAGAAGGCCTCGGAAGTGGAAAAGGAGGGCATAGAGGCACTTCAAGCTGACATCAAAACCCGGTTGGCATCCCTCCGTAGAGCAGAGAACCTACGGAAACGCAGAAGGAAAAAAGAACAAACTAGAACTCGATTCTATAAAGATCCCTTCAAGTTCCTTAAAAGTCTCTTCACAAAAGAAAAAAGTGGAGCTCTAAAAACAACAAAGAAAGACCTAGAGGAGCACCTGAGAATAACAAACGTTGACTCAAAGCGACATGAACATCTGGCCATCCCATCAGATATCCCACCCATTGAACCCCGGAACATCATATTGAGACCAGCCCTCCGACATGGAAAGAGGTGGAAGACACAGTTCGACGGGCAAGAACAGCATCAGGCCCGGGGCCAAATGGAGTCCCGTACAAAGTGTATAAGAACACACCAGACGTCCTGAGGTTCCTCTGGAGGCTTATGAGAACAGCTTGGCAGAAGAAGATAATACCCAAAGTGTGGCGTAGGGCAGGCGGGGTCCTGATCCCTAAGGAGAAGGATGCAGTGAACATCAGCCAATTCCGCCCAATCTCCTTACTGAATGTCGAGGGAAAAATCTTCTTTAGGGTCATTGCCCAGAGAATGGCCGAGTACCTACAAAGGAATACGTACGTCGATGCATCTGTACAGAAGGCAGGAATATCAGGGTTCTCTGGCTGCTTGGAACATTCCAGCATGATCTGGCATCAGATCCAAATGGCCAAGGTGGAGAAAAGGGACCTCCATGTAGTCTTCCTCGACCTCGCCAATGCATTTGGCTCTGTGCCCCATGAACTCCTGTGGTCTGCCTTCAGATTTTTCCACATACCGGACACCATCACAAACCTGGTGAAGTCGTACTTCCAGGATCTGCAGTTCTGCTTCACCACCTCAGAGTTCACCACCTCATGGCAGTGCCTGAATGTAGGTATAATGGCGGGATGTACCATTTCTCCGTTGGCATTCACAATGGCAATGGAGGTTATCATCAGATCCTCAAAATGGGTTGCTGGTGGACAGCGAGTCGACTCTGGTTTCCGCCTCCCTCCACTCAGAGCCTACATGGACGACATTACAACATTGACCACCACTGTCCCATGCACCAGGAGACTGCTCAGAAAACTTGAGGAGAACATCAGCTGGGCCCGTATGAAGATTAAACCATCCAAGTCACGCAGCATCTCGATTGTGAAGGGAGTACTCTCTGACCTGAAATTCTTCATCGGAGATGACCAAATCCCAACAGTGTCTGAGCAGCCGGTAAAAAGCCTTGGAAGGTGGTATGATGCAAGCCTGAAGGACAAAGACCAGGTGCAACAGCTGCGCAAAGACATCAGTAGTAGCCTACAGTCCATCGACAACACCCAGCTACCTGGAAAGTTAAAGGCCTGGTGTCTGCAGTTTGGTCTCCTACCCCGGGTGTTGTGGCCCTTAGCACTGTATGAGGTTCCAATCTCAACAGTGGAGAAGATGGAAAGAGGAGTCACAGGCTACTTAAAGAAGTGGCTTGGAGTTCCACGATGCCTTACCACCATAGGCCTCTATGGAGATGGTGTCCTCAAGCTGCCCCTCACCAGTCTAACAGAGGAATTCAAGTGTGCAAAAACCAGGCTCCAAATGACACTGAATGAATCTCGAGACCCAGTGGTGAGCAACAACGCGCCGACCTTGGCAACTGGGCGCAAATGGAGGCCAGGAAAAGCAGTCCAGGAGGCAACAGCAGCCCTCAGACATGCTGACATTGTGGGTCATGTTCAGCAAGGGAGAGGAGGCCTTGGGCTAACTAGCCGTGCTGCTTGGAGTAAGGCCACTGCACCAGAGCGGCGGAAGATGGTAGTGCAGGAAGTACGCCATCAGGAGGAGGCTGCAAGGTGGGCCAAGGCAGTCTCTCTTGCCAAACAGGGACAGTGGACTCGATGGGACAGTGTGGAGAAGAGGAAGATCAGCTGGAAGGATCTGTGGGCCATGGAAGCGAGGCGGTTGAGCTTTTCCATCAGAGCAACATATGACGTCCTTCCAACACCAGTTAATCTTCACCAATGGTATGGTGAAGATCCGGACTGTGCCCTCTGTTCCATGCCAGCCAACCTCAGGCACATTCTCACAGGCTGTAAAACAAGCCTCGCCCAAGGACGCTACACTTGGCGTCACAACCAAGTCCTTAAAAACCTTGCGTCCGCCCTGGAGGACAAGCGAGCTGCCACCAACTCCCTACCACCCACAGCAGCATCACACTCCTTACGGACAAACTTTGTCCGCGAAGGGGCTAAACCACCGAAGAGCGGCTCTACACCATTAGAGCGAGACCAGCTGCGCTTGGCCCGCGACTGGAAAATGCTAGCTGACATTGGCCGGCAACTTGTGTTTCCTCCGGAGATCGCAACCACCACCCTAAGACCTGACATGGTGCTCTGGTCCCGTTCACTCAATAAGGTCTTCATCATTGAGCTCACAGTACCCTGGGAAAACTCAGTAGATGAGGCTTATGAGCGAAAACATCTGCGCTATGCTGATCTAGCTGCCGAAGCACGGCATCATGGCTGGAACACAGAAGTCCGACCAGTGGAGGTGGGCTGCAGAGGTTTTGTGGCAACATCTACAACCAGACTGCTTAGAGACCTGGGAATTAAGGGCCAGAGCCAGCGTTCGGCAATCAAAGCTGTATCAGAGGCGGCAGAAGGCAGCAGTCAGTGGCTCTGGATGAAGAGGAAAGACCCCAGCTGGGCCCCGAAGTGAGAGGGCCAGGAGGTATGCGGTCAACAATGATTGACTCAGGGAGGAGGACGCCCCTGCCATGCATAGTCCCATGGGATGTTTGCTATCAACAACAAGGCAACTCCTATGACTAATTGGGAATGGGACGCAAGCGTAGGATTGATCACCCTGTCGCTGGCCGCCTTTGAGGAGGGTGTATAGTGTGAAAGGCCGAAACACCCTAGGAACCAAAGGTACACTACTGACGATGCGCTCCCTAAATTTCACCACGCTCACTGTTCATTAACTCTTGGAAGTGCTTGCACAAAGGATAGTAACATCTCATCCTGTGTTCTTGGAATCTGAATATCTGGACTTGTCCAGTGACTGCTGAGAAAGATCAGCTGACAACAGGGGAAAGTCCTTGTGGCGGCACGGAGAGACGGCTGACAGGAGGGAATAGACCCCACTGGGACAGTCATGGGGTAGCTTCCCATTTCTGTAGTTTCCCATACTTCGCAGTATGTTGGAAACACCCGCTTTAGCTACAGAAAGTCAAAATACGAGAATACCCCTAGAGTCTGCGAGAGCGGGGCGGAAGATGACTCATCGGCTGACAACATGGTAACGACTGGACTGGAAACGACTACGAGTAATGAGAGCACAGCACAAGAGAACACCACAGCAACTGTCACAAGTTCTGCTGCAACAGTGGGCCATAAACAGATGCAGGTATGTGTCTGTGGTTGGAGGAAAGTTACATCACACCATGGGTTGAGGATCCACCAGGGGAAGAAGGGGTGTTTGGGTAAAGAGAGACAGAGAACTCGCATTGATTACTTTCTGCGAAAGCGATCAAATCAGTCGAATGAAGCACAGCAACTGGACGCAAACCATAGTTTGCAGTGCATCAGTACCACTGTCATGGAGGACGTAAACTCAAGCACCGAAGTAGCAACTGAGGTGGAACCAACAACAGGAGTGGAACTCACCCAGCCTCCCAGACCTGCAGTCGAGAGGAGACTACCAGGGCACAGACCGTATGTGAAGTGGCCTGGCGCCAGTGACAAGAAGTTGTGGGAAACAGTGAATACTGACCTTACCTTGACCCTCGAGAAACTTCGAGGCACAGTGGAGAAGAAGTTGGAGAGGATGGGGGACATCATCTATGAGTACGGGACAGAAAGATTTGGAGTGGAAGAGGCAAAAGGCGGGAGAAAGGTTCCAACCCCACCAGTTTCCAGAAGGCAACAAGAAATCAAGCGCCTCGTTCAAGAAAGGCGGCAGCTTAAGAAACAGTGGAAGAAGGCCTCGGAAGTGGAAAAGGAGGGCATAGAGGCACTTCAAGCTGACATCAAAACCCGGTTGGCATCCCTCCGTAGAGCAGAGAACCTACGGAAACGCAGAAGGAAAAAAGAACAAACTAGAACTCGATTCTATAAAGATCCCTTCAAGTTCCTTAAAAGTCTCTTCACAAAAGAAAAAAGTGGAGCTCTAAAAACAACAAAGAAAGACCTAGAGGAGCACCTGAGAATAACAAACGTTGACTCAAAGCGACATGAACATCTGGCCATCCCATCAGATATCCCACCCATTGAACCCCGGAACATCATATTGAGACCAGCCCTCCGACATGGAAAGAGGTGGAAGACACAGTTCGACGGGCAAGAACAGCATCAGGCCCGGGGCCAAATGGAGTCCCGTACAAAGTGTATAAGAACACACCAGACGTCCTGAGGTTCCTCTGGAGGCTTATGAGAACAGCTTGGCAGAAGAAGATAATACCCAAAGTGTGGCGTAGGGCAGGCGGGGTCCTGATCCCTAAGGAGAAGGATGCAGTGAACATCAGCCAATTCCGCCCAATCTCCTTACTGAATGTCGAGGGAAAAATCTTCTTTAGGGTCATTGCCCAGAGAATGGCCGAGTACCTACAAAGGAATACGTACGTCGATGCATCTGTACAGAAGGCAGGAATATCAGGGTTCTCTGGCTGCTTGGAACATTCCAGCATGATCTGGCATCAGATCCAAATGGCCAAGGTGGAGAAAAGGGACCTCCATGTAGTCTTCCTCGACCTCGCCAATGCATTTGGCTCTGTGCCCCATGAACTCCTGTGGTCTGCCTTCAGATTTTTCCACATACCGGACACCATCACAAACCTGGTGAAGTCGTACTTCCAGGATCTGCAGTTCTGCTTCACCACCTCAGAGTTCACCACCTCATGGCAGTGCCTGAATGTAGGTATAATGGCGGGATGTACCATTTCTCCGTTGGCATTCACAATGGCAATGGAGGTTATCATCAGATCCTCAAAATGGGTTGCTGGTGGACAGCGAGTCGACTCTGGTTTCCGCCTCCCTCCACTCAGAGCCTACATGGACGACATTACAACATTGACCACCACTGTCCCATGCACCAGGAGACTGCTCAGAAAACTTGAGGAGAACATCAGCTGGGCCCGTATGAAGATTAAACCATCCAAGTCACGCAGCATCTCGATTGTGAAGGGAGTACTCTCTGACCTGAAATTCTTCATCGGAGATGACCAAATCCCAACAGTGTCTGAGCAGCCGGTAAAAAGCCTTGGAAGGTGGTATGATGCAAGCCTGAAGGACAAAGACCAGGTGCAACAGCTGCGCAAAGACATCAGTAGTAGCCTACAGTCCATCGACAACACCCAGCTACCTGGAAAGTTAAAGGCCTGGTGTCTGCAGTTTGGTCTCCTACCCCGGGTGTTGTGGCCCTTAGCACTGTATGAGGTTCCAATCTCAACAGTGGAGAAGATGGAAAGAGGAGTCACAGGCTACTTAAAGAAGTGGCTTGGAGTTCCACGATGCCTTACCACCATAGGCCTCTATGGAGATGGTGTCCTCAAGCTGCCCCTCACCAGTCTAACAGAGGAATTCAAGTGTGCAAAAACCAGGCTCCAAATGACACTGAATGAATCTCGAGACCCAGTGGTGAGCAACAACGCGCCGACCTTGGCAACTGGGCGCAAATGGAGGCCAGGAAAAGCAGTCCAGGAGGCAACAGCAGCCCTCAGACATGCTGACATTGTGGGTCATGTTCAGCAAGGGAGAGGAGGCCTTGGGCTAACTAGCCGTGCTGCTTGGAGTAAGGCCACTGCACCAGAGCGGCGGAAGATGGTAGTGCAGGAAGTACGCCATCAGGAGGAGGCTGCAAGGTGGGCCAAGGCAGTCTCTCTTGCCAAACAGGGACAGTGGACTCGATGGGACAGTGTGGAGAAGAGGAAGATCAGCTGGAAGGATCTGTGGGCCATGGAAGCGAGGCGGTTGAGCTTTTCCATCAGAGCAACATATGACGTCCTTCCAACACCAGTTAATCTTCACCAATGGTATGGTGAAGATCCGGACTGTGCCCTCTGTTCCATGCCAGCCAACCTCAGGCACATTCTCACAGGCTGTAAAACAAGCCTCGCCCAAGGACGCTACACTTGGCGTCACAACCAAGTCCTTAAAAACCTTGCGTCCGCCCTGGAGGACAAGCGAGCTGCCACCAACTCCCTACCACCCACAGCAGCATCACACTCCTTACGGACAAACTTTGTCCGCGAAGGGGCTAAACCACCGAAGAGCGGCTCTACGCCATTAGAGCGAGACCAGCTGCGCTTGGCCCGCGACTGGAAAATGCTAGCTGACATTGGCCGGCAACTTGTGTTTCCTCCGGAGATCGCAACCACCACCCTAAGACCTGACATGGTGCTCTGGTCCCGTTCACTCAATAAGGTCTTCATCATTGAGCTCACAGTACCCTGGGAAAACTCAGTAGATGAGGCTTATGAGCGAAAACATCTGCGCTATGCTGATCTAGCTGCCGAAGCACGGCATCATGGCTGGAACACAGAAGTCCGACCAGTGGAGGTGGGCTGCAGAGGTTTTGTGGCAACATCTACAACCAGACTGCTTAGAGACCTGGGAATTAAGGGCCAGAGCCAGCGTTCGGCAATCAAAGCTGTATCAGAGGCGGCAGAAGGCAGCAGTCAGTGGCTCTGGATGAAGAGGAAAGACCCCAGCTGGGCCCCGAAGTGAGAGGGCCAGGAGGTATGCGGTCAACAATGATTGACTCAGGGAGGAGGACGCCCCTGCCATGCATAGTCCCATGGGATGTTTGCTATCAACACAACAAGGCAACTCCTATGACTAATTGGGAATGGGACGCAAGCGTAGGATTGATCACCCTGTCGCTGGCCGCCTTTGAGGAGGGTGTATAGTGTGAAAGGCCGAAACACCCTAGGAACCAAAGGTACACTACTGACGATGCGCTCCCTAAATTTCACCACGCTCACTGTTCATTAACTCTTGGAAGTGCTTGCACAAAGGATAGTAACATCTCATCCTGTGTTCTTGGAATCTGAATATCTGGACTTGTCCAGTGACTGCTGAGAAAGATCAGCTGACAACAGGGGAAAGTCCTTGTGGCGGCACGGAGAGACGGCTGACAGGAGGGAATAGACCCCACTGGGACAGTCATGGGGTAGCTTCCCATTTCTGTAGTTTCCCATACTTCGCAGTATGTTGGAAACACCCGCTTTAGCTACAGAAAGTCAAAATACGAGAATACCCCTAGAGTCTGCGAGAGCGGGGCGGAAGATGACTCATCGGCTGACAACATGGTAACGACTGGACTGGAAACGACTACGAGTAATGAGAGCACAGCACAAGAGAACACCACAGCAACTGTCACAAGTTCTGCTGCAACAGTGGGCCATAAACAGATGCAGGTATGTGTCTGTGGTTGGAGGAAAGTTACATCACACCATGGGTTGAGGATCCACCAGGGGAAGAAGGGGTGTTTGGGTAAAGAGAGACAGAGAACTCGCATTGATTACTTTCTGCGAAAGCGATCAAATCAGTCGAATGAAGCACAGCAACTGGACGCAAACCATAGTTTGCAGTGCATCAGTACCACTGTCATGGAGGACGTAAACTCAAGCACCGAAGTAGCAACTGAGGTGGAACCAACAACAGGAGTGGAACTCACCCAGCCTCCCAGACCTGCAGTCGAGAGGAGACTACCAGGGCACAGACCGTATGTGAAGTGGCCTGGCGCCAGTGACAAGAAGTTGTGGGAAACAGTGAATACTGACCTTACCTTGACCCTCGAGAAACTTCGAGGCACAGTGGAGAAGAAGTTGGAGAGGATGGGGGACATCATCTATGAGTACGGGACAGAAAGATTTGGAGTGGAAGAGGCAAAAGGCGGGAGAAAGGTTCCAACCCCACCAGTTTCCAGAAGGCAACAAGAAATCAAGCGCCTCGTTCAAGAAAGGCGGCAGCTTAAGAAACAGTGGAAGAAGGCCTCGGAAGTGGAAAAGGAGGGCATAGAGGCACTTCAAGCTGACATCAAAACCCGGTTGGCATCCCTCCGTAGAGCAGAGAACCTACGGAAACGCAGAAGGAAAAAAGAACAAACTAGAACTCGATTCTATAAAGATCCCTTCAAGTTCCTTAAAAGTCTCTTCACAAAAGAAAAAAGTGGAGCTCTAAAAACAACAAAGAAAGACCTAGAGGAGCACCTGAGAATAACAAACGTTGACTCAAAGCGACATGAACATCTGGCCATCCCATCAGATATCCCACCCATTGAACCCCGGAACATCATATTGAGACCAGCCCTCCGACATGGAAAGAGGTGGAAGACACAGTTCGACGGGCAAGAACAGCATCAGGCCCGGGGCCAAATGGAGTCCCGTACAAAGTGTATAAGAACACACCAGACGTCCTGAGGTTCCTCTGGAGGCTTATGAGAACAGCTTGGCAGAAGAAGATAATACCCAAAGTGTGGCGTAGGGCAGGCGGGGTCCTGATCCCTAAGGAGAAGGATGCAGTGAACATCAGCCAATTCCGCCCAATCTCCTTACTGAATGTCGAGGGAAAAATCTTCTTTAGGGTCATTGCCCAGAGAATGGCCGAGTACCTACAAAGGAATACGTACGTCGATGCATCTGTACAGAAGGCAGGAATATCAGGGTTCTCTGGCTGCTTGGAACATTCCAGCATGATCTGGCATCAGATCCAAATGGCCAAGGTGGAGAAAAGGGACCTCCATGTAGTCTTCCTCGACCTCGCCAATGCATTTGGCTCTGTGCCCCATGAACTCCTGTGGTCTGCCTTCAGATTTTTCCACATACCGGACACCATCACAAACCTGGTGAAGTCGTACTTCCAGGATCTGCAGTTCTGCTTCACCACCTCAGAGTTCACCACCTCATGGCAGTGCCTGAATGTAGGTATAATGGCGGGATGTACCATTTCTCCGTTGGCATTCACAATGGCAATGGAGGTTATCATCAGATCCTCAAAATGGGTTGCTGGTGGACAGCGAGTCGACTCTGGTTTCCGCCTCCCTCCACTCAGAGCCTACATGGACGACATTACAACATTGACCACCACTGTCCCATGCACCAGGAGACTGCTCAGAAAACTTGAGGAGAACATCAGCTGGGCCCGTATGAAGATTAAACCATCCAAGTCACGCAGCATCTCGATTGTGAAGGGAGTACTCTCTGACCTGAAATTCTTCATCGGAGATGACCAAATCCCAACAGTGTCTGAGCAGCCGGTAAAAAGCCTTGGAAGGTGGTATGATGCAAGCCTGAAGGACAAAGACCAGGTGCAACAGCTGCGCAAAGACATCAGTAGTAGCCTACAGTCCATCGACAACACCCAGCTACCTGGAAAGTTAAAGGCCTGGTGTCTGCAGTTTGGTCTCCTACCCGGGTGTTGTGGCCCTTAGCACTGTATGAGGTTCCAATCTCAACAGTGGAGAAGATGGAAAGAGGAGTCACAGGCTACTTAAAGAAGTGGCTTGGAGTTCCACGATGCCTTACCACCATAGGCCTCTATGGAGATGGTGTCCTCAAGCTGCCCCTCACCAGTCTAACAGAGGAATTCAAGTGTGCAAAAACCAGGCTCCAAATGACACTGAATGAATCTCGAGACCCAGTGGTGAGCAACAACGCGCCGACCTTGGCAACTGGGCGCAAATGGAGGCCAGGAAAAGCAGTCCAGGAGGCAACAGCAGCCCTCAGACATGCTGACATTGTGGGTCATGTTCAGCAAGGGAGAGGAGGCCTTGGGCTAACTAGCCGTGCTGCTTGGAGTAAGGCCACTGCACCAGAGCGGCGGAAGATGGTAGTGCAGGAAGTACGCCATCAGGAGGAGGCTGCAAGGTGGGCCAAGGCAGTCTCTCTTGCCAAACAGGGACAGTGGACTCGATGGGACAGTGTGGAGAAGAGGAAGATCAGCTGGAAGGATCTGTGGGCCATGGAAGCGAGGCGGTTGAGCTTTTCCATCAGAGCAACATATGACGTCCTTCCAACACCAGTTAATCTTCACCAATGGTATGGTGAAGATCCGGACTGTGCCCTCTGTTCCATGCCAGCCAACCTCAGGCACATTCTCACAGGCTGTAAAACAAGCCTCGCCCAAGGACGCTACACTTGGCGTCACAACCAAGTCCTTAAAAACCTTGCGTCCGCCCTGGAGGACAAGCGAGCTGCCACCAACTCCCTACCACCCACAGCAGCATCACACTCCTTACGGACAAACTTTGTCCGCGAAGGGGCTAAACCACCGAAGAGCGGCTCTACGCCATTAGAGCGAGACCAGCTGCGCGCGGCCCGCGACTGGAAAATGCTAGCTGACATTGGCCGGCAACTTGTGTTTCCTCCAGAGATCGCAACCACCACCCTAAGACCTGACATGGTGCTCTGGTCCCGTTCACTCAATAAGGTCTTCATCATTGAGCTCACAGTACCCTGGGAAAACTCAGTAGATGAGGCTTATGAGCGAAAACATCTGCGCTATGCTGATCTAGCTGCCGAAGCACGGCATCATGGCTGGAACACAGAAGTCCGACCAGTGGAGGTGGGCTGCAGAGGTTTTGTGGCAACATCTACAACCAGACTGCTTAGAGACCTGGGAATTAAGGGCCAGAGCCAGCGTTCGGCAATCAAAGCTGTATCAGAGGCGGCAGAAGGCAGCAGTCAGTGGCTCTGGATGAAGAGGAAAGACCCCAGCTGGGCCCCGAAGTGAGAGGGCCAGGAGGTATGCGGTCAACAATGATTGACTCAGGGAGGAGGACGCCCCTGCCATGCATAGTCCCATGGGATGTTTGCTATCAACAACAAGGCAACTCCTATGACTAATTGGGAATGGGACGCAAGCGTAGGATTGATCACCCTGTCGCTGGCCGCCTTTGAGGAGGGTGTATAGTGTGAAAGGCCGAAACACCCTAGGAACCAAAGGTACACTACTGACGATGCGCTCCCCAAATTTCACCACGCTCACTGTTCATTAACTCTTGGAAGTGCTTGCACAAAGGATAGTAACATCTCATCCTGTGTTCTTGGAATCTAGCCACTTTAAACAATGCTACCTAATATAATGTTTACATACCCTACATCATTCATCTCATATGTATACGTATATACTGTACTCTATATCATCTACTGGCCACTTTAACTATGCCACTTTGTTTACATACTCATCTCATATATATATACTGTACTCGATACCATCTACTGTATCTTGCCTATGCCGCTCTGTACCATCACTCATTCATATATCTTTATGTACATATTCTTTATCCCCTTACACTTGTGTCTATAAGGTAGTATTTTTGGAATTACTTGTTGGTTATTACTGCATTGTCGGAACTAGAAGCACAAGCATTTCGCTACACTCGTATTAACATCTGCTAACCATGTGTATGTGACAAATACATTTGATTTGATTTGAAATACGGCTGCTAGAAACCTGAATAGAACCAAAGAATTTGATCATATTACTCCAGTGCTATTCTCCCTACACTGGCTTCCTGTTAAGGCAAGGGCTGATTTCAAGGTTTTACTGCTAAACTACAAAGCAGTACACGGGCCTGCTCCTACCTATCCTTCCGATTTGGTCCTGCAGTACATACCTACAGATATGCTACAGTCACAAGACGCAGGCCTCCCAATTGTCCCTAGAATTTCTAAGCAAACAGCTGGAGGCAGGGCTTTCCCCTATAGAGCTCCATTTTTATGGAATGGTCTGCCTACCCATGTGAGAGACGCAGACTCGGTCTCAACCTTAATACAGTCTTTACTGAAGACTCATCTCTTCAGTAGGTCATATGATTGAGTGTAGTCTGGCCCAGGAGTGTGGAGGGGAACGGAAAGGCTCTGGAGCAACGAACCGACCTTGCTGTCTCTGCCTGGCCGGTTCCCCTCTCTCCACTGGGATTCTCTGCCTCTAAACCTATTACAGGGGCGGAGTCACTGGCTTACTGGTGCTCTTCCATGCCGTCCCTAGGAGGGGTGCGTCACTTGAGTGGCTTGAGTCGCTGGCGTGGTCTTCCTGTCTGGGTTGGCCCTCCCCCTTGGGTTGTGCCGTGGCGGAGATCTTTGTGGGCCTTCTCTCAGGATGGCCTTCTCTCAGGATGGTAAGTTGGTGGTTGAAGATATCACTCTAGTGGTGTAGGGGCTGCGTTTTGGCAAAGTGGGTGGGGTTATATCCTGCCTGTTTGGCCCTGTCCGGGGGTATCATCGGATGGGGCCATAGTGTCTCCGGACCCCTCCTGTCTCAGCCTCCAGTATTTTTGCCGCAGTCATATATGTGCTAGGGTCAGTCTGTTATATCTGGAGTATTTCTCCTGTCTTATCCGGTGTCCTGTTTGAATTTATGTATACTCTCTCTAATTCTCTCTCTCTTTCTCTCTTTCTTTCTTTCTCTCTCTCAGAGGACCTGAGCCCTGGGACTATGCCTCAGGACTACCTGGCATGATGACTCCTTGCTATCCCCAGTCCACCTGGCCGTGCTGCTGCTCCAGTTTCAACTGTTCTGCCTGCGGCTATGGAACCCTGACCTGTTCACCGGACGTGCTACCTGTCCCAGACCTGCTGTTTTCAACTCTCTAGAGACAGCAGGAGCAGTAGAGATACTCTCAATGATTGGCTATGAAAAGCCAACTGACATTTACTCCTGAGGTGCTGACTTGTTGCACCCTTGGCAACTACTGTGATTATTATTATTTGACCATGCTGGTCATTTATGAACATTTGAACATCTTGGCCATGTTCTGTTATAATCTCCACCCGGCACTGCCAGAAGAGGACTGGCCACCCCTCATAGCCTGGTTCCTCTCTCGGTTTCTTCCTACGTTTTGGCCTTTCTAGGCAGTTTTTCCTAGCCACCGTGCTTCTACACCTGCATTGCTTGCTGTTTGGGGTTTTAGGCTGGGTTTCTGTACAGCATTTTGATATATCAGCTGATGTAAGAAGGGCTATATAAATACATTTGATTTGTTAGGACTTCCAAAAGTACAATGGGGAGAGTGTCTGACTGGTAGTGTAAAGTCCCTAAATGAAAAAGGAGATGTTGTGTTGACAGGATTAAAACGCACAATAACTCCCCCTGTTTGTATCTGCAACTAAGGGAATGTGGATGTAGGAAACACCACTAAATTGCCTGTCTTACACAGGCCTAAAAACAGATACCAGTAGTTTTGATGTACTTGGATGGGCAACAATTGATAACTTGGGTAAATATGTCAAACATAGGTAAAGGCATGGAGACACCTCAGAATCTCTGGATCTGTTGGGGTAAATGGCTACATTTTCCTCCCCATGGGATGGAAAGGGTGTTATTATCTGGGGAAAACGGAACTGACAGTAGCAACATTACTTGCTGCTGAACAGTTCTTTACAAATTAGTTTCAGATTGAATGGCAGAGACAAAAGAGCAGTGTCTCAAAAATAATGAAGCCTATGGACATGTGCTGTCTCAGATAGAGATGGCAGCCCTAGTAATCTTTCCAGGTGTAGGAGTTGTAGTAAATGGTAAGGGGATTAAGAATTTGACATACTCCATGCAGGCCCTTACTAATTTGATAGTAGAGGTTTTACTCAGTTGTCACTAAATGTGCAGTATTTGAAGGCAGTAGTGACTGGAGAGAAAATGGCACATATTGGCTAAAGACAGAGGGGCCTACAGGTCCCTTGGAATAAATGATGAGGATTACATTACTGTGTCATGTTGCTTCCTGAGTCCTCTGACAACATGACAGCTATTATTAATGACCTGGCTAAATTAGGAGGTACTCTGTGAAAAGCTGACAACACCATTTTTGACCAAATTGGACACTGGTTTAATGGTGTATTTGGAAACTTGATGGATAAGTTAATGATTTCTAGGGTAAATGACTTGCAATTAAATAGACCGTGAACAGAACTACCGCAATGTTACTTTTATACTATTAATTAATGCTCTCGGTTCGAAATGTATGAAAATGAACTCTCCGTCAACATTGCAATGTTGCGCAACCACAATATTTTGTCTTACAATATTAATCGGACTAAAAGGGATCACATAATAGCTACATTAACCTTCATTTTCTCATATAATTTTATTGGGAATGTAGTTGGAGATGATTTTCACAAATTCCAATGACTAATCAGGTGTGCTCCCGCTCTCCTCGTGTCTTGATAGAAAAATGTATTTATTCTCTTCACAAACGGCAAACTCATCACGCTTAGCACATTTCCATGATTTGACATGATGTAACTATCCCCCAGAATCATAAAGGTATATATTTTTTGCCACTAACCTGTTGATAAAAGCTTATGTGAAAAGGTGATCCATCAAGTCAATTGATTAAGGCATAATTCTCATGATGACTTGAGCCCTTTGTATTGGTGTAGACTTGATGGACCAGACGGGACTCATTCCCTCCCAAACCAAAAGGAAAAATCGATATTTTCTCTGGTAGGCACAACCTACCTCTACAAACAATAACCTCAAGTCAAAACCGTTACCGTACTGCAAGTATAAACACCATGGGACCACGCAGCCGTCATACCGCTCAGGAAGGAGACGTGCTCTGTCTCCTAGAGATGAACGCACTTGCAAAAATAACCTGAAATGTAGCTCAGCAAGGAAGAAGCCACTGCTCCAAAACCACCATAAAAAAGCCAGACTACGATTTGCAACTGCACATGGGGACAAAGATTGTATTTTTCTGGTCTGATGAAACAAAAATAGAACTGTTTGGCCATAATGACCATCGTTGTGTTTGTAGAAAAAAGGTGAGGCTTGCAAGCCAAAGAACACCATCCCAACCGTGAAGCATGGCAGCATCATGTTGTGGGTGTGCTTTGCCGCTTGAGGGACTTGTGCACTTCACAAAATAGATGGCTCATGAGGTAGGAAAATTATGTGGATATATTGAAGCAGCATCTCAAGACATCAGGAAGTTACATCTTGGTCACAAATGGGTCATCCAAATGGACAATGACCCCAAGTATACTTCCAAAGTTGTGGCAAAATGGCTTAAGGACAACAAAGTCAAGGTATTGGAGTGAACATTACAAAGCCCTGACCTCAATCCTATAGAAAATGTGTGCTGAACTGAAAAAGCTTGTGTGAGCAAGAAGGCATTACTATCCTGACTCAATTACACCAGCTCGGTCAGGAGGAATGGGACAAAATTCACACAACTTATTGTGGGAAGCTTGTGGAAGACTAGCCAAAATGTTTGACCCAAGTTAGAGGCAATGCTATCAAATACTAATTGAGTGTATGTAAACTTCTGACACACTGGGAATGTGATGAAATAAATAAAAGTGGAAACAAATAATTATCTCTACTATTATTCTGACATTTTCACATTCTTAAATAAAGTGGTGATCCTAACTGACCTAAGACAGGGAATTTTCACTAGGATTAAATGTCAGGAATTGTGAAAAACTGAGTTTAAATGTATTTGGCTAAGGTGTATGTAAACTTCCGACTTCAACTGTAGATGGTATATAACTCTTTATATTAAAGCAGATTACTTAACAGTTCTCAAATCATCTCAGCCCAAATAAAGTACAATCTGAGCCATTGTAGAAAGCATTCCATGTCAAATGAATGTTGCCAGTATCCCAGTGCATTGCTGGATAATCCTCATTGCTATAACCATTACCATAATTATTTAAAAAAGACTGTTGAAAACATAAGCCTGGCCTACCCCACTCTTGGTGATTTTGGTCTTAATGTGAGCAATGGGTCTGGTCACCTCTCTTGGAAAGGGCATCAACGTCTGGTGTCATTTCTGAAGTAGAGATCCTCAGAACAGCTGACAAGTGGTTTGTTAAATTTAACCTGTGATGGGATTTGTTGTAGTTCATGACTGAGAAAGTTTGTTCGCACACATATGTGGACCCGAATAGAACCAGCATCCTCTGGGCATGCTTTTTCATGTTTGGAAACTGTGTTTCATACAGTGAGCCATAAAACTGGTATTTTGTGGCTGTGTTGTACTTCTCCTTCAAAGCAATGTCACACTGGATGTCGATGAGCACCAGTTGTGTGTCTGGTGGTGCTTTCTCGCTGTCAAGACGGGGCATGATACAACCTCCAACTCAGTCTCAATCTTGACAAAGTCTACTGTATGTCTCAGTGCAGCACTGCGATGTGGGCGCATTCAGTGCAGCAGGTGTCAAAAAATGAGCGAGCGGCACGCAAACCAAAGATCACCATGCGCAATGCCAAGAGTCGGCTGGAGTGATATTAAGCTCGCTGTCACTGGACTGATTAATCACGCTTTATCTTCTGGCAGTCCGACAGGCAAATCTGGGTTTGACGGATGCTAGGAGGATGCTACCTGCCCCAATGCATAGTGCCAAATGTAAGGTTTGGTGGAGGAGGAATAATGGTCTGAGCTTGTTTTTCGTGTTCGGGCTAGGCCCCTTAGTTCCAATGAAGGGAAATCTTAACACTACAGCATACAATAACATTCTAGAGAATTCTGTGCTTCCAACACTGTGGCAACAGTTTTGGGAAGGCCCTTTCCTGTTTCAGAATGACAATGCCCCTGTGCACAAAGCGAGGTCCATACAGAAATGGTTTGTTGAGATCGGTGTGGAAGAACTTGGCTGGCCTAAACAGAGCCCTGACCTCAACCCCATCGAATACTTTTGGGATAAATTGGAATGCCGACTGCGAGTCAGGCCTAATCACCCAACATCACTGCCGACCTCTCTAATGCTCTTGTGGCTATATACAAGCAAGTCAATGCAGCAATGATCCAACATCTAGTGGAAATCCTTCTTGGAAGAGTGGAGGCTGTTTATAGCAGCAGAGGGGGGAACTATTCCATATTAATGCCCATGATCTTGGAATGACATGTTTGACGAGCATGTAGTGTATATCCCAGCTCTACATGTAGTAGAGGGGAACAAAATGATGGTACACAGAATCATAGCTCATACAATTATATTTTGTTCTAGTCAATAACAATACATGTTACAA
This sequence comes from Oncorhynchus gorbuscha, assembly GCF_021184085.1. Taxonomy (NCBI): domain Eukaryota; kingdom Metazoa; phylum Chordata; class Actinopteri; order Salmoniformes; family Salmonidae; genus Oncorhynchus; species Oncorhynchus gorbuscha. The sequence continues at coordinate 45,556,478 of NC_060177.1, read as the reverse complement.
AGTAAATACCTGCATCAAATATACTGTATCTCATTGCATTGCATGCTAGCAGTACCAGTGCATTGGTAAAAGTCACTGGGGAAACCAAGCCGTCCCCGTGCCCCCGCCTTGCAAATGTGATATATAGGCCAAAAGGCAGAGACAATAAGAAGACATAGTGGCAGAATAAATTCAACCACACGTTTGTTAAATAACAAAACCGGATAGCAACCTCTGTCCATTGAAGTCCATAAAGCATATTGCATAGTAACAGACAGTTACATAACCTACAGCGTGGTCAAGCAAGTTCATGTTTCAGAAATTTTAGGACCTCTAAACATCTATCAATTTAGAACCACAGAGAGTTACTGCAAGTAGCAAAGAAAATAGGAGCTGCCTCCACTATTCCAGCATAAGTGAAGAAAATGGAGTCGGCAGCTTCTAGCTCCTAGGCAACTTTACACTATTTCGTTTTTTATGTGTTATTTCTTACATTATTAGTCCAGAAAAGGTTTTGTTTTATTACATGCAGCCAGGAAAAACTTTTGGATATCAGAGCGGCATTATCTCACCAGCATTACCAGCATTACAACCAGGAATATTACTTTCCAGAATTGGATTCTTCGTTCGTACCCCCCAGGGCAATTGAACTGATTTCAGAAGTTGATCCAAAACACCGCCAGCGGGGAAAAGGGTTCTCAGTTCATCGCACAGACAGGAATAAATATCTCTCCGGGAAGAAGAAAGTGGGGGTGTATGTTTCGTGATTAACTACTCATGGTGGGATTGTGATAACATACAGGAACTCAAGTCCTTTTATTCACCCGACCTAGAATACCTCACAATCAAATGCCTCCCAAGAGAATTCTCTTGGTTATAGTCACAGCCGTGTAAATTCCCCCTCAAGCCGATACCACGACGGCCCCTGAAGACCTTCACTGCCGGCCCAGACGTCATCCCTAGCCGCGTCCACAGAGCATGCGCAGACCAGCTGGCTGGAGTGTTTACGGACATATTCAATCTCTCCCTATCCCAGTCTCCTGTCCCCACGTGCTTCAAGATGTCCACCATTGTTATTGTACCCAAGAAAGCAAAAGTAACTGAACTAAATGACTATCGCTCGAAGCACTCACTTCTGTCATCATGAAGTGCTTTGATAGGCTAGTCAAGGATCATATCATCTCTACCTTACCTGACACCCTAGACCCACTTCAATTTGCTTACCGCCCCAATAGATCCATAGCTGATGCAATCGCCATGGCATTGCACACTACCCTATCCCATCTGGACAAGAGGAATACCTATGTAAGAGCGCTGTTCATTGATTATAGCTCAGCATTCAACGCCATAGTACCCTCCAAGCTCATCATTAAGCTCGGGGCCCTGGGTCTGAACCCCACCCTGTGCAACTGGGTACTGGACTTCCTGATGGGCCGTCCCCAGGTGGTGATGGTAGGAAACTACACCTAGACTTAGTCGATTCTTTAACACAGGGGCCCCACAAGGGTGCCTGCTCAGCCCCCTCCTGTACTCCCTGTTCACTCACGACTGCGTGGCCATGCATGTCTCCAACTCAATCATCAAGTTTGCAGACGACACAACAGTATTAGGCCTGATTACCAACAATGACGAGACAGCCTACAGGGAGGAGGTGAGGGCCCTGGGAGTGTGGTGCCAGGAAAATATCCTCTCACTCAACGTAAACAAAACAAAGTAGCTGATCGTGGACTTCAGGAAACAGCAGAGTGAGCACCCCCCTATCTACATCAACGGGACCGCAGTGGTAAACATGGAAAGCTTCAAGTTCCTCGGCGTACACATCACTGACAAACTGAAATGGTCCACCCACACAGTGTGGTGAAGAAGGCGCAACAGCTCCTCCAACCACAGGATGCTGAATAAATTTGCATTGGCACCTAAAACCCTCACAAATGTTTACAGATGCACAATTTAGAGCATCCTGTCGGGCTGTATCACCACCTGGTACAGCAGCTGCACCGCCCGCAACCGCAGGGCTCTCCAGAGGGTGGTGCGGGTTGCCCAACAAATCAAACTACCTGCCCTCCGTAACACCTACAACACCCGATGTCACAGGAAGGCCAAAAAGATCATCAAGGACAACAACCACCAGAGCCACTGTCTGTTCACGCCGCTATCATCCTGAAGGTGAGGTCAGTGCACGTTCGTCAAAGCTGAGACCGAGAGACAGCTTATATCTCAAGGCCATCAGACTGTTAAACAGCCATCAGTAGCACCTTGGAGGCTGCGCAGTGGTCTAAGGCACTGCATCACAGTGCAAGAGGTGTCATTACAGATCTTGGTTTGATCCTGGGCTGTATCACAATCGGCCGTTATCATGAGTCCCATAGTGTGGTGCACAATTAGCCTAGCTTTGTCTGGGTTAGGGGAGGGTTTTGCCGGGGTAGGCCGTCAACGTAAATATGAATTTGTTCTTAACTGACTCGCCTAGTTAAATAAAGTTTAATTTATTTTTATTTTCATGATTAATGAAAAAATACACTTGAAATCACTGGTCACTTTTAATAATGTAACACGAATCACTTTAAAAATGTTTACATATTTTGCATTGCTCATTTCATATGTACAGCATATACTGTATTCTATTCTACTTGTATCTTATTCTATGCCACTCCAACATTGCTCGTCCAAATATTTATATATTCTTAATTCCATTCCTTTACTTTAGATTTGTGTGTATTGTTGTGAAATTGTTAATTATTTGTTAGATATTAGTGCACTGTTGGAGCTAGAAACACAAGCATTTCACTACACCCGCATTAACATCTGCTAAACACATTTATGTGACCTATAAAATTTGATTTTTACTTGATTTCAACTTCAACATTTGAACATAATCAAATCACCTCTGCTTAGTCTAATACAGTGACATGTAAAATATACCAAAAACAATATGATGTGGCTGTCAATGGTTCTGATTTCTGTGTGCGTGTGTGTTCGTGCAAGTAGAAAAACATATTGACTCACCCAACTTGTAGAGAATCACTAATGCCATCTTCCTCTCTTTCATGTTGATGAAATGGTCAATCACTCTATCATACAGTATGCACTTTTATTTTTTTGTTGTCCTATGCTAATCGGCTTAAATGCTTGCTCGCTAGCCTAACTTACATTCATGGGCAATGTTAGATAGTTAACATTAGCCTTCTACATCTAGCAACATATTGAACTTCCCTCCTCTCAGGTCAGAGGCACAACAATGTATTAACTAATGGTTGGATCAGTACTGCTGTTAAAATCATTGGCCAGTAGGGAGAATTAAGTAAAACCTCAAGTCCAAATTCTTATCTTCATCCATGGCTAATTTAAGAAAGGGACAATTTTAGATAGCTAGCTAGCTAGCCACCAGAGGATCATAACACAATGAGATGCAACAATTCAATTTTTTCTGTCAATGACGTATGGTCTCAATGGGACTTGATAGGAGTGACACCAAATCCAAACTGGCTTCTGTTGACACTTTTCTTTTGGTCCACCAGGACCATTCACAGTAGAGCTCACTCAGTTTAGCTCCACGCTGATTGGCCCGACGCTCGCTGGCTTCCCTTGCCTTCAATGCTACGATTGGCAACAATGTCATACTTGTTTGGACCAGACAGTATGAGATAGGTGGTCTAAACTTAGAGAGGCAGAGGGGCGCTGTTTTGCTTGCTTGGATGCTTTACAGTGAGATACATTAAGCCTCTTGTGAATTGAAGGACAATTATGAAACACAGAGAGACAAAATAATTGTATTTATTTTTATTATTGGTCAATTTATTGGGGAAGCCTGGCTTCCCTTGGCATCCATGAATACATTCCACTGCATGCTAGTGCATGAAATCTCTAGTTGTATTTTTTTTTACATAGGAAAGGGAACTCACCCAACATCAAGCTTGTGAAGGGGGATTCACATGTATGATAGCTAGTGACCAAGGATGATAAACCCGGTGACCACTAGATTTACTCGTATACCCTTATTTAGATCGAATGCACTTTAATTTGTATTTGTTTCATGTGAGCTTGATTACATCCCCATCTTAAAGTGTAAGATGGCATTTGATATCACAAAGTATGCTGTATTTCCATTTCTCCTGGATTGCCATTTCTCATTTAGTTAGCCCCAACCCACCCCACCCCACCCCAGAAATGCAAATCAGTTGTCAAATCAGTTTACAGAGAAAATACATTAAATCAAATGAAACTGTATTAGTCACATGCGCCGATGACAACAGGTTCAGGCAGACCTTACAGTGAAATGCTTACTTACGAGCCCCTAACCAGCAATGCAGTAAAAAAAAGAGAATAATAATAAGAAATAAAAGTAACAAGTAATTAAAGAGCAGCAGTAAAATAACAATAGCGAGACTATATACAAGGGGGTACCGGTACAGAGTCAATGTGCGAGGGCACCGGTTAGTCGAGGTCATTTTTATTTATTTATTTTAATTTTAAGTTCACCAGTCCCTCCTGCAGCAAAGCAATCCCACACCATGATAATGCCACTCCCGTGCTTCACGACTGGAATGGTGTTCTTTGGCTTGCAAGCCTACCCCTTTTTCCTCCAAACATTACGATGGTGATTATGGCCAAACAGTTATATTTTTGTTTCATCAGACCAGAGGACATTTCTCCAAAAGTATGATCTTGTGTGCAGTTGCAAACCGTAGTCTGGCTTTTTTATGGTGGTTTTGGAGCAATGGCTTCTTCCTTGATGAGCTGCCTTTCAGGTTATGTCGATATAGGACTCGTTTTACTGTGGATATAGATACTTTTGTACCTGTTTCCTCCAGCATCTTCACAAGGTCCTTTGCTGTTGTTCTGGGATTGATTTGCACTTTTCGCAAAAAAAGTACATTCATCTCTAGGAGACAGAACACGTCTCCTTCCTGAGCAGTATGACGTCTGCGTGGTCCAATGGTGTTTATACTTGCGTACTATTGTTTGTACAGATGAATGTGATACCTTCAGGCGTTTGGAAATTGCTACCAAGGATGAACCAGACTTGTGGAGGTCTCCATTTTTTTTCTGAGGTCTTGGCGGATTTCTTTTGATTTTGAAGTTAGGTCTTGAAATACATCCACAGGTACACCAATTGATTCAAATTATGTCAATTAGCTCATCAGAAGCTTCTAAAGCCATTATATAATTTTCTGGAATTTTCCAAGCTGTAAAAGCACAGTCAACTTAGTATATGTAAACTTCTGACCCACTGCAATTGTGATAGTGAATTAATTATAAGTTAAATAATCTGTCTGTAAACAATTATTGGAAACATTGCTTGTGTCTTGCACAAAGTAGATGTCCTAACCGACTTTCCAAAACTACATTTTGTCAATAAGACATTTGTGGAGTGGTTGAAAAACGAGTTTTAATGACTCCAACCAAAGTGTATGAAAACGTATCACTTCAACTGTAGATGTAGGTAGAGTTATTAAATTGATTATGCATAGATGATAACAACAGAGAGTAGCAGCGGTGTAAAAGAGGAGAGGGGGGGCATAGACGTATGTATGTGTCTAAAATGTCCCAGATAATATACAAATCATGTTAAATAGTAGCAAGCTCTATCAAGTACTGTTGAAAGTCTATTTGATCTGTGGGTATATGACGACACCTAGTGTTCGTAAGGTTGATTTCTCCCTAACCTTATTTTTTATCTTCCCCTGGCTGTTCACTGTTTGTTGTGAGTGCTATATTACATAATGTTGCCCATGCGCAAAAGCGCCATGTTGGAGGAAATTGCTGGGAACGAGAAGCGCTGATACAAATCCGTGTTTTGTTATCCAATTTATCTGATGTTTATCTACGTTTATTTTGAAATTCAAATGATTTCCCTATGTTATTTTAAATAATCGAACAAAGAAGCACGGACGATCAGCACACTTCGAGCGCAAATGCAAGAGCAGAAATACCGCGTTTGCAGGGTATGTGGATGAGGCCGAGACGGGAGGCTAGCGTAGTTTGGGAAGCTAGTGCATGCAGCCTGCCTGCCTGCCTGCCAGCTAGCCAGCGAAATAGCTTAATTGACGGTCTTAAACAGCATTTGATTATTATCAGGCAAAATAACAGTGGATAGTTAGCTAACGTTAGCTAGTAGCAACAATAGCATCCTGTGACCGACTACCAGATAATGTTTTATTATTGTGCATTGGGTTACTTTAGTTACCGTAACTAGCTACTGTTGAAGTAGCTGACTAAACTCCACTCCGTGGCAGTTGATCAGAAGCATCCTTCACCGTGGAGTTTAGTCCGCTAATTTAGCTGTAATGTTAGACGTGATTTGACCCAAGTCGGCCACAATAGTAGTTTTGACCTATGTGATGCTAGACACAATAAGGATTAGTCACTGGAATTTGTAGTTGCCTTCAAAATACGTTCCCTCCATTTGAAGGTGATGCAAGTGGATACAAATAGTGGCATCGTTACACATTTGATCTAGATAATGTTAAACAAGTTTGAAATGTTCCCATATAAATTGAACAAAAGATAATTACATCATTTGACTTAGAAAAACGAATGTTGAAATCACACTGTGGCTATATTGGACATCAGAATTCCCTTACAAAAAAGATTGCACTTAGAGTATGAGTATACTCCGAGTATGTTGCAAATACTGCATCATAAATATAAAATAAAAAAATAATGCAGTAATTTGGATGTGTAACTGCAGTTACAGTTCAGTATAACTGCAATTACTGAGTCCAAAATACCACTGTCGGCTGCTGTTACTGCACTTTTACTGCAGTTTCAAAACTGCCATCTTTTTTGTAAGGGTTGAATTGGGGGCATACTTATATTTCACTGTACAGTACATTTTAATGACCAAAGACATGACATTTCTACCTTTTTAGATTTTGTGGCATAGAGAAAGTTGACATATCAGACAAGAGGAAGTGATATAAATAATAATCTGAGCAAATGATAATGTTTTGGGATTTTCACCCTCCAAACATCATTTCCTAAAGATCTTAGTGATGAAATGCCTATGTATGTTATGTTGTAAATGTGAACATGAATTAATGCCCCCATTTCTGATTACTCTTGTGTTTCTTGAGATGTCCTCATTGTGGTTTTACAGACGTGTTTAATACGTTTTATGTACACACCTTTTATTAGAATATTTATGAAATGCACATTGTTATATTTGGTAGCACTTTTTTTTCCTCTCGACTCGAACCTCATTCGATGCATTGGAACAGATGTGTGTGGAGCTATGTCTACATAAGGGTGCACATTTTAAACTCACAAAAGCTCTGAGGAAGGCCCTCGAGTCCGATAGTATCACTGCTCTTTAATAAGCTTTACCTATCGAGAGCGGTGTGTGGGGTTCTTCTTTTTTCTTATGCGATATTGGTCAAATACACTGAACAAAAATCTAAATGCAACATGCAAGAATTTAAAAGATGTTACTGAGTTACAGTTCAGATAAGGAAATCAGTCAATTGAAATAAATTCATTAGGCCCTGGGAATACAGATCTGTTGGTCACAAATACCCCAAATACATTTTTTTAAAGGTAGGGGTGTGGACACACTTTAAAAAAAAGTCAGTATCTGGTGTGACCACTCCTCTAATGGCAGCACGAAGTTGCTGGATATTGGCAGGAACTGGAACACGCTGTTGTACACGTCAGTTCAGACCATCCCAAACATGCTCAATGAGTTATATGTCTGGTGAGTATGCAGGCAATGGAAGAACTGGGACATTTTCAGCATCTTTGAATTGTGTACAGATCCTTGTGACATGGGGGCGTGCATTATCATCCCAAAACATGAGGTGATGGCGGCAGATGAATGGCATGACAATGGGCCTCAGGATCTCGTCACTATCTCTGTGCATTCAAATTGCAATCGATTAATATGCAATTGTATTCGTTGTCCTTAGCTTATGCCTGCCAATACCATAACCCCACCACCATGGGGCACTCTTATTCACAACGTTGGCGTCAGCAAACCGCTCGCCCACATGACTCGATACACGCTGCCTGCCATTTGCTCGGTACAGTTGAAGCCGGGATTAATCTGTCAAGAACACACTTCACCAGGGTGCCAGTGGCTATCTAAAGTGTTTGCCCACTGAACAAGTTACGACGCCAAACTGCAGTTAGGTCAAGCCCCTGGTGAGGACACTGAGCACACAGATGAGCTTCCCTGAGATGGTTTCTGACAGTTTGTGCAGAAATTCTTCAGTTGTGCAAACCCACAGTTTCATCAGCTGTCTGGGTGGCTGGTCTCAGACAATCCCGCATGTGAAGAAGCCGGACTTGGGGGTCATGAGCTGGCGAGGTTACACGTGGTCTGCGGTTGTGAGGCCTATTGGATGTACTGCCAAATTCTCTAAAAATATATTATATTATATATATTCCTGAATTCAGCATGCCAATTGCGCGCTCCCTCAATTGGAGAGATCTGTGGCATTGTGTTGTCAGAAAACTGCACATTTTAGACTGGCCTTTTATTGTCCCCAGCACAAGGTACACCTGTGTAATGACCATTCTGTTTAATCTGCTTCTTGATATGCCACACCTGTTAGGTGGCTGGATTATCTTGGCAAAGGAGAAAAGCTCACTAACAGGGATGTAACCAAATGTGTGTTCAAAATTTGAGAGAAATAAGCTTTTTGTGCATATGGAACGTTTCTGGGATCTTTTATTTCAGCTCATGTAAAGTGTTGGTTTCATGTTGCGTTAATATTTTTGTTCAGTGTATGTACAGTGCCGTAATAACCCACTCTTGTCCTCTTTTTCCCTTAATCCTAGCCCTTGAAGCGGTGGGTTTTGGGGGCACAGCAAGTGTGACTATCCATTTAATTTTGTTCTGGGATGACTTGGACAACTAGACAACCAGAGTGACAGTGGATGGAGGGGAAACAAACACCCTCTCATATCGAAATCTTTCTTATGCGTTGCTCCACACTATAAACAAGACAAAACAGCAACATTTATAGTTTGAACAAATTTATTTATTGCTTATACGGAGTAGTATACTCTAGTGGTCCTCAGGATGTCTATCACCAACATGCCTACGAGTAACGACGCTTGCCTGAGCATTGTACACAGCTTGATGTGTCATAGGCAAGGGGCAGAGAGTGAGACCTTTGCCAAGCGAGCAATAGAAAGTCTAGTGAAAAAGCTGAAGGAGAAGAAGGATGAACTGGACTCCCTTATCACAGCCATCACCACCAATGGAGCTCACCCCAGCAAGTGTGTCACCATCCAGCGGACTCTGGATGGCCGCCTGCAGGTAGGGAGTACACCACTATCTGGGGATCAAGGGTGTATTTACTAGTGCACACCGAAGCAAAACATGTAACAGAAAATGTTTTGCAACCAAAACGATCCTTTGTCATTGTTCAAGTTAGTCCCGTTTGCTTCTTTGGTTCTTAGTGAACCTAGTGAATACACCCCTGGGATAAGCGGCAAAGGTTAAAATGGCAAGATGAGATGGCATGAGTGGGGATCTTGTAAAGGTGAAAAGTATAGGGTATGAGACCTGTTAGCACTTTTGGGTGAAGAAGAATGTATTTATTTAGTTAAATCAATGGGTTTAATCTTATGTTCTCAGGTAGCAGGGCGTAAAGGGTTCCCCCACGTGATCTACACTCGGTTGTGGAGATGGCCTGATCTGCATAAAAATGAACTGAAGCATGTCAAATACTGCCAGTTTGCGTTTGACCTGAAGTGTGACAACGTCTGCGTGAACCCCTACCACTATGACCGGGTGGTGTCTCCGGGTATTGGTGAGTGCACTGATGCCTCTTGGGGTTAGTTTATTTTTTACTGTTTAACTCTTTTGAGTGATCTTTTTCATTTTATTTCACAGACCTATCAAGCTTGACTCTTACCAGCACAGGTAAGTTACCGGTACCTCCGTTTTGATAGTTGTATACTTTTTCAACAGAATTATCTTCCGTTAATGTATGTTTTGTTTGTTGTTGACTTCTATCATGACTGCTGCTCTCTATGTGCTCTTAGCTACCAGCCTGGGACTGATGGTTAAAGATGAGTACGACTTTGACGGCCAGCCCCAGCTGCCCCCCATGGACGGGGGTCACTCCCTCCAAACCATCCAGCATCCTCCCTCCAGCCGAGTTGGGCCCCCCACGGAGCCCTTCAGCACCGCTGGCCTGCTGCCCCTCGCTGATGCCCGCACCACCTCCGCCTTCCCCAGCATCTCTGTTGGATCTGGAAGTGAGGGCCTACTCCACCACCCTATCCACTTTATCTCCCCTAATTTTATGGCTCTTTGTATCCTCCTCACCCAAATCATTAGAGGTCATAAGCAAGGTTTGGGTGGTATATTTGGCTACAGCTTATCTACTTGTGGCTTGTTGACAGAAGAGGACAACACCCCTAAATTAGTCATCTCACAGTAATGTCAAACTCATTCTGCAATGTAATGGCTTAGGAAAAGGAACCTATTATGTTGCCCACCTGTGGTCACTTTCTCTTTTCCCGCTCATTGGCTATTATTTACACCCCGACTGTCCCAGACCCTCTTTGAAATGTATCGCAGCTTATTTACTAGCTGTATGAACAGTGTCGAAGTGTGGCTCTCCCTACAATTCTCATCTGGAAGAATCCACCTGTGCCCTTACAGATGCCACCTCCACCTGGACGAGAAACAGCAGCTTCATGCCCAACATGCCTCACCATCAGAATGGGCACCTGCAACACCACCCACCCATGCCTCATCCAGGGCACTACTGTGAGTCCATGCCACCATCAAGATTACTCTCTGTAGTAGTAGAACATGCATTTCAGCTCAGTTGGTAGAGCATGGCGCTTGTAACGCCAGGGTAGTGGGTTCGATCCCCGGGACCACCCATACATAGAATGTATGCACACATGACTGTAAGTCGCTTTGGATAAAAGCGTCTGCTAAAAAATGGCATATATAGAACATATAATGCCCGCAACTCAGAACTGGGTAGAAGGAGTTACGTTCCAAGATTTAACATTGCTGCTTTCATGTCACCTTCGTAGGGCCTGTGCACAACGAGCATGGCTTCCAGCCCCCCATATCCAACCATCCAGGTAAGTGAAGTACAACACCTATATTCACCCGACAAGATGTTCAGAGTGTCATAAGTGGGTCTGGAGAGGACTGAGTTTGGGGTGTTGTTGCTGCGGTCTGTTGCAGCGCCCGATTACTGGTGCTCCACCGCTTACTTTGAGATGGACGTGCAGGTGGGCGAGACCTTCAAGGTGCCCTCCACTTGTCCTGTCGTGACCGTGGATGGCTACGTGGACCCTTCGGGTGGAGACCGCTTCTGTCTGGGCCAGCTGAGCAACGTGCACCGGACAGAGGCCATTGAAAGAGCCAGGTACGGTGTCCCAGCCTACTTTACCCCCCCTTACCGTTTATCCTCTTCAGTCGGCCCTCTACTTTTTCGAACATTCTGTTAAAAATCGCGCAACATTTCAGCGCCCTGCTACTCATGCCAGGAATATAGTATATGCATATGATTAGTATGTGTGGATAGAAAACACTCAGACGTTTATAAAACTGGTTAAATCACGGCTGTGACTTTAATAGAACGTGCGTTTCATTGAAAAGTGCAGGAAAATCTGATCACTGAAAGTGGAAAAATATATCCATCCGCCGCTTCAACCCATTGTTATGGGCGAACGACATTAAATAGGGCTGAGGTTGCAGTACCTACAGCTTCCACACGATGTCAACAGTCTTGTCATTTGCCTAGGATTTGTTTCTTGGTCAAACGAACAAGAGACAGCCCATTTCTTCCGGTCTCCGACCGGATATTTTGGTTGAGAAATACACGGACAGTATTTCAAGACGGTCCCCTATAGAAAACACTTCGTCTCGTGATTAATTTGATCGCTTATTAACGTTTACTAATACCTAAAGTTGCATTACAAAAGTATTTCGAAGTGTTTTGTGAAAGTTTATCGTCGACTTTTTGAATTTTAAAAAATGACGTTACGTTATGAAACGCTATTTTTTTCCGTTTATCACACAGTCTTCATAGATCGATATCTAGGCTATATATGGACCAATTTAATCGGAAAAAAGACCCAATAGTGATTATGGGACATCTAGGAGTGCCAACAAAGAAGATGGTCAAAGGTAATGAATGTTTTATATTTTATTTGTGCGGTTTGTGTAGCGCCGACTATGCTAATTATTTTGTTTATGTCCCCTGCGGGTCTTTTGGGGTGTTACATGCTATCAGATAATAGCTTCTCATGCTTTCACCGAAAAGCATTTTAAAAATCTGACTTGTTGCCTGGATTCACAACGAGTGTAGCTTTAATTCAATACCCTGCATGTGTATTTTAATGAACGTTTGAGTTTTAACTAATACTATTAGCATTTAGCGTAGCGCATTTGCATTTCCAGAGCTCTAGATGGGACGCCTGCGTGCCAGGTAGGAGCAAGAGGTTAACTATGATGAGCTTCTAGCTCTGAATGGAGGTGAATTCATGACATTGCCAGAAGAGTATTTGGTCACCCCACTGATAATAAATGCAGTTTTTTTTTCACTTCAAGGCTCCACATCGGGAAGGGGATCCAGCTGGAGTGCAAAGGTGAAGGGGACGTGTGGGTTCGTTGCCATAGCGACCACGCAGTGTTTGTGCAGAGCTACTACCTGGACAGGGAAGCCGGCCGTGCCCCCGGCGACGCCGTGCACAAGATCTACCCCAGCGCCTACATCAAGGGAGGTCCCAACTCCTCTGTTTGCTTAGCTTTACCAATGTGTTCATTGTGTTGTTATCCACCCCCGGGTGTCCAAGCTGTGAATTGCATGTAGCTGGTAGTAAATGTACACTACATGACCAAAAGCTCGATTATCTCATTCCAAAATCATTGGTATTAATATGGAGTTGGTCCCCCTTTGCTGCTATAACAGCCTCCACTTTTCTGGGAAGGCTTTCCACTAATGTTGGAACATTGCTGCGCTTCCTTCAATTCAGTCACAAGAGCATTAGTGAGGTCAGGCACTGATGTTGGGTGATTATGCCTGGCTTGCAGTCGGCGTTCCAATTCATCCCAAAGGTGTTAGATGGGGTTGAGGTCAGGGCTCTGCAGGCCAGTCACGTTCTTCCACACCGATCTCAACAAACCATTTCTGTATGGACCTCGCTTTGTGCACGGGGGCATTGTCATGCTGAAACAGGAAAGGCCTTCCCCAAACTGTTGCCACAAAGTTGAAGCACAGAATATTCTAGAATGTTATTGTATGCTGTAGCGTTAAGATTTCCCTTCACTGGAACTAAGGGGCCTAGGTCGAACCATGAAAACCAGCCCCATACCATTATTCATCCTCCACCAAACTTTACAGTTTACTATGCATTGGGGCAGGTAGCGTTCTCCTGGCATCCACCAAACCCATATTCATCCGTCGGACTCCCAGATGGTGAAGCATAATTCATCACTCCAGAGAAAGCGTTTTCACTGCTTCTGAGTCCAATGGCAGCGAACTTTACACCACTGCATCGTGCATGGTGATCCTAGGCTTGTGTGCGACTTCTCAGCCATGGAAACCCATTTCATGAAGCTTCCGACTAACAGTTATAGTGCTGATATTGCTTCCAGAGGCAGTTTGAAACTCGGTTGAAACTTGTTGCAACCGAGGACAGACGATTTTTACACGCTATGCTCTTCAGCACTCAGCGCCCACATTCATTGAGCTTGTGTGGCCTACCACTTCTACGGCTGAGCGGTTGTGGTTCAGAGATGTTTCCACTTCACAATAACAGTACTCCCAGTTAATGGGGCAGCTCTACCATGGCAGAAATTTGACGAACTGACTTGTTGGAAAGGTGGCAATGTTTGTCTATGGAGATTGTATGGCTGTGTTCTCGATTTTATACACCTGTCAGCAACGGGTGTGGCTGAAGTAGTCTAATTCACTCATTTGAAGGGGTGTCCACATACACTATATATATGTTGGTTTTTGTTTGTTCCCCTTCCCAGGTGTTTGACCTGCATCAGTGCCACAGGCAAATGCAGCAGCAGGCAGCGACGGCGCAGGCGGCAGCTGCAGCTCAGGCTGCCTCTATTGCTGGGAACATCTCTGGGCCGGGCTCCGTGGGAGGCATCGCTCCCGCCATCAGTAAGCAGCACAACACTTCCCTCCTTTGAGCAACACGCACATACTCCCACAGACAGAACACTTGGCTGCTATTGACTCGCACACAACTTCAAACCTGTTACATCACTCACACCACTTTTCTAATAGATATATACAATGCTCACATAGCCCATTCTAAAGTAATTTACGAATTATCACATCAAAATGCAGCATCGGTCAGTCATTGATGATCCGTAGGAATCCATACCAGTTCTGTAGTTCAGATACTTCATCAGTGTGGATGTATACTGTTGAGACGGAGGGAGGAGGGGAGGATTATCAATGTAATGGAACCCAACTCGGGCTCACTCTCTCCTCACCCAGGCCTTTCGGCAGCAGCTGGCATCGGTGTGGACGACCTGAGGAGACTGTGCATCCTGCGCATGAGCTTTGTCAAGGGCTGGGGTCCCGATTACCCCCGGACGAGTATCAAGGAGACCCCCTGCTGGATTGAGATCCACCTACACCGCGCCCTCCAGCTACTGGACGAGGTGCTGCACACCATGCCCATCGCTGACCCCCAACCCTTGGACTGAACCACCAGACTGACCCCTCCCCTGTGACACTTCAGTATGAGAGAACTTGGAATAAGGCGGGGTAGGGGACAGTAGAGACGCCCTGTTTAGCTATACAAGTAAACAAGGACTTGTTTCTCTCTATAGGTCGTTCCTCTTCTTTTTGCCTTCATATTGTCAAGTAAGTCCAGGTCAGGACAGAGGCTCTGATGAAAAAAGGGGGCTACTCTTCTCAATCGCCCTGGTGCCCTTCACCAGTGATCCCATCTGGGTAACCTATGCAGTGTTTTCCATAAGCACATGGAGTATTCAGCCAAATAGAAAAAGTAGCCAGCCAGGCTCCCCTGGATTTTTTTTTTGCAGAACAAGCTCTATTTTGGTGGTCTCTGATACATTCTAATGCCTTGATTTCATACAAAATACACAGCAAAATGATTGCATACTTTGAGGTTACCTCCCAGATTGGAAAAGTATTTATAATTTAAATGACTGAATTTAAGTATTGTTAGTTGTTTAGGATATCGATCATATGATCAGGACTACTTTCTAAGTAAGAACATAAAACCTCTCAACATTTAACCTGCCTTCTCTTGAGCTTAAAGTATTTTACTGCAAGATATGAATTGCCACAATTGTTTGTTCTTCAGATTATATTTTATTAAAACAGAAAAATGAAGTAAATAGCCCATTTTGTTTTATAAATTTAAGGTTAAATGCCAAATTAAACAAATGTGTTGAGCACTTTTGTCAAATGACAAAATAGGTCTCTAAAATGAACAACACGCTCAATTAAGTTCTGGGTCCATAGGTGTTAAGAGAAGAGAGAGACAAGATAAGTTACTGAAAGAATTTCAACAAGTGTTCAACTATCTTTGTGAATTGCAGTATGTAATTTATAGTAAAACTCAGTTAACCTAATGTCAGCTTGTGACAAGATAAGCTAGTATAGTTTAGATAATCATTGTACCATCTAAACTGCTGTGAAATCTAATTTCCATGACCATAGATATTATTTCAGCTGTTCGAAAACTAATCTTAATGGGAACCATCTTCCACTTCTGAGACCTTTTTTAAATGTATCTTTTTTATAACCCCCCCCCCCCCCTCAGGGAAGATATCTTTTTTTTGTTTTTACAGGTTTTCTTCTACATTTACAGTGCTTTAAGAAAGTATTCAGACCCCTTGACTTTTCCCACATTTTGTTACATTACAGCCTTATTCTAAAATGGATAAAATAAAATAAATCAGCAATCTGCACACAATACCCCATAATGACAAAGCAAAACAGGTTTAGACATTATACCAATTGTATCAAAAAACCTAAATGCATTCACATAAGTATTCAGACTCTTTGCTATGAGACTAGAAATTGAGCTCAGATGCATCTTATTTCCATTGATCATCCTTGAAGTTTGAAAGGCACACACCTGACAGTGCATGTCAGTGCAAAAACCAAGCCATGAGGTCAAAGGAATTGTAGAGCTCAGAGAGGATTGTGTAGGGCGGCAAGCTGAGATCTACTGCTCAGATTTTCTTTTCGCATTAACCTCACACAAACAGTTTTGTAGGAATGAGGTTTGGGCAGTAAGCCTAATATATTATCACAGCATACTGGCTATATGATTGGCCGGCCAATATTGTTAATCAGACCATATTATATTTCAAAACTTGAGCTTTGTTAACAAAATAGATCAGTTGGTTTAGCACTTGTGAGGCACTGTGGAGCATGAATTGAAATAATTGGCTTTTTTATTTTACTGGACTGATGGAACCTGCATCTGATGGTCGTGGTCAAATCATAACGTCAGTGATCTTCAGGTAGAAAAGTCGGAGCTCTAGAAAGATGCCCAAGTTTCCGACTTGGAATTCGGAGTTGGATGACCGTACTGAACGATTTTTCCCAACTGCCTCTCGCTCCCTCTCCTCCGGTGAGACTGACCAGAGAGGGGGACACAGTCTTCCACCTGATGGCGAAACTCGAGTCGCATCGCATCTGCCTCATTCACAAATTCATGTTGTTCCTATGACCAGAGAAAGTAAAATTCCTTCAAATTAAAATCGACACGAGCTGCTAATAATAATAAGACGCAGGGCTATCGATGCTTGGCTACTCATTCATTGCAGCCCGAGCGAAGTACGGAGAAGTGCATTTTGTAAGTGTTGAATAAAAACAGTGACAGTGCTGAATATAAACTTAAACATGAACTCACTCATAAAAACAGCAGCTCTTTGCTGTATTCGTTGACAGTCTCTCTGTGTTCATGGTTTTAAAAGTTATTAAATCTTACGTAGGCTAGTAGCCTATTAAACTTGGCTGTAGCCAGGGTCATGGAAGCTCTGTAGCCACCGTGATTTGAGCTATCTGAATGGGCAGTGCAGTAGGTGCACTCGATTTAGTCACAGATTCGTCAGTCTGCAGAGTAGGCGGTGTGTGTCTCATGGGAACACTTTGCTTACCTGGTGCGCAGGACTTTTGAATCAAGTGCACCTATCTGTGAGCTGCTCTGACAGTGGGTGCTTAAAGATAGAGAGGGAGACATGAGTCACCAGCTTCAGTGATTTTTGCAATTCGTTCCAATCATTGGCAGCAGAGAACTGGAAGGAAAGGCGGCCAAAAGAGGAATTGGCTTTGGGGGGTGACCAGTGAAATACACCTGCTGGAGTGGGTGTTACGGGTGGGTGCTGCTATAGTGACCAGTGTGCTGAGATAAGGCGGGCTTTATAGATGACATGGAGCCAGTGGGTTTGGCGATGAATATGAAGCGAGGGCCAGCCAACGAGAGCAAACAGGTCGCAGTGGTGGGTAGTATATGGGGCTTTGGTGATCATTAAGCAAGGGGCTTTAACATCTTACGGATCCGCCCCTTTTTTCAATTTTCGCCTAAAATTACATTCCAAAATCTAACTGCCTGTAGCTCAGACCTTGAAGCAAGGATATGCATATTTTTAGTACCATTTGAAAGGAAAAACTTTGATGTTTGTGGAAATGTGAAAGGAATATAGGAGAATATAACACAATAGATCTGGGAAGAGATACAAAGAAAAAAACAACCGGTCTTTTGTATTATTTTTGTATCATCATCTTTGAAATGCTGCTTTGGCAGCAGCTAATGGGGATCCATAATAAATACAAATAGACTTCTCTCTTGCTACCGCATGGCAAGTGGTACCGGAGCGCCAAGTCTAGGGCCAAAAGGCTTCGACAGCTTTTACCCCCAAGCCATAAGACTCCTGAACAGGTAATAAAATGGCTACCCGGACTATTTGCATTGTGTCCCGTCACCCCCCCTTCCCCCAACAACCCCTCTTTTATGCTGCTGCTACTCTCTGTTTACCATCTATGCGTAGTCACTTTAACTATACCTACATTACCTTAATTAGCCCAACTAACCGGTGCCCCCCGCACATTAACTCTGTACCGGTACCACCTTGTTGGTTAGGGCTTGTAAGTAAGAATTTCACTGTAAGACATACACCTGTTGATTTTGGCGCACGTGACAAACTTTGATTTGATTTGAAACACCTATGAAGAAATTGCCTGTAATATCCAAGGGTTACCGTTAGACTGAAAAGTGGTCCTCTGTAGCTCAGTTGGTAGAACATTGCACTTGCAATGCCAGAATATTGGGTTTGATTTCCAAGACCACCCATATGTAAAATTTATGCATGCATTACTGTAAGTTGCTTTGGAAAAAAGTGTCTGCTACATGGCACATTATTATTATTATTATTATTATATGAAGTCAAGACATTTGAGAGCATCTCAACATGTCTATTATCTGCCAAGTTTCCATGCCAAATGTTCTTTGTCAAACTGATTTATTTGATTATTAGTTGAAAGGTTGCCCAATAGCCCAAATGTTTTGTTAAGTAATGGGCCATAGAGCCAAGATGTGCCACACCTATTGAAACTGAGTGCTCGTTCCCCTACAATTTGATCAATATTTATTATTAAACTTTACGATACAAATACAGAATTGATACCATTAGTGACCTCTTAAAACAATTGGTGCATGATGCCACTGCCTAGAGCCATATAAGCACTCTCATGTAGATGGGAAAGAGTAGAATGTCTTGAAATGCCTGCAGTATCTATGGTGTTATTAATTATACCCAGTGGGCAGAACTGGTTGCAACAACATCATTGACGTATTTTATGAAATCATGGTCAAGTTGAATACTAGTTGTATTAGAACTTTTTGTATCGCTGTTTAGCAACCAGAAACATGCATCTTTATATTGTTGTAAACTGGTTCTGACCAAATGAAAATATTATGGAATCCCGACAATGTCTTGATCTCATCATGAGAAAGACATCTTTACCTGCTTGTAACAGTGATCAGTTGGTTGTAAAGTGTGCCCACTGGGTATTTTGCTTCAGGTGGGATGTACAAGTGACAACGGGAAGAACTGACAAATCCACTGACTCTCAAACAGATGTGGCTCGAAAGAAAATATTTTCAATTTATTGGATTCAGAAAAAAACACTGTGCTCTTAAAGTTACATCAGAATGTGCATACTTCAGTGGTTCTTCCGGTGTAATCTCCTCTCCAACTTCAGTATATCCCGCTCTCCCGGTCTCTTTTCCACTCTGGCCAGAGTTTGTTGCACATTCTTGCAAGGCACCTCTGTTTTAGATCTATGCAAAAGGGAGAGAGAAACAAAAGACGGCAACATGTTCATACCATGTATAGCTAACTAATAACTCATTTTGAAAGAAGAAAAAAAAAATCAACTCATAGAATAGTTTGCTCTAATATATGAACACTTGTACTGTAAATCAGTTCTGGCCCCTTTTTTATTCCTCTTCAAGCATTACTGAATGTATCAGAATTAGAGGCTTAGAAATACATTCCATTTCAGTATTGGGTCAGTATTTCAGTCACATTGATGTTCGGGCCTTTCTTTTATTGAAATGGTATTAAATGTTATATTCAGAAAATACACTGCTCAAAAAAAAGGGAACACTAAAATAACACATCCTAGATCTGAATGAATGAAATATTCTTATTAAATACTTTTTTCTTTACATAGTTGAATGTGCTGACAACAAAATCACACAAATGATCAATGGAAATCAAATTTATCAACCCATGGAGGTCTGGATTTGGAGTCACACTCAAAATGAAAGTGGAAAACCACACTACAGGCTGATCCAACTTTGATGTAATGTCCTTAAAACAAGTTAAAATGAGGCTCAGTAGTGTGTGTGGCCTACACGTGCCTGTATGGCCTCCCTACAATGCCTGGGCATGCTCCTGACTCCGTCTCATGCTACCACTAAAGTGAAAGCACCGCCAGCATTCAAAAGTGACCAAAACATCAGTCAGGAAGCATAGGAACTGAGAAGTGGTCTTTGGTCACCACCTGCAGAACCACTCCTTTATTGGGGGTGTCTTGCTATAATTGCCTATAATTTCCACCTGTTGTCTATTCCATTTGCACAACAGCATGTGAAATTTATTGTCAATCAGTGTTGCTTCCTAAGTGGACAGTTTGATTTCCAACTTCAGTAATTTCCAACTTCAAGTCTCACTCCATTTTAAGCTCCTTCCCCAAACTCAGCCATCTCACGTTTGTGTGGTAGGGGATATCTGCATGACCCGACTGTCTCTTCCAACAGTGAGACAAACTGCCTGTAGTTTAAAGATTTTGCTCTTATGAAGTGTACCACTTTATTGACTGTATCCACTGTATCTGAGTTCAGCTCAGCTACTTGGTCTTGTAGCCTTTTCAAAAGGCCAATGTTCTCTCCTGACAAGTTTGGGCACCTATCAGTGTTCACACTGGATAACAGGCCCACATTAACATGGAGCGGGTCGAGAGTTTCAAGTTCCTTTTTGTCCACATCACCAACAAACTATCATGGTCCAAACACACCAAGATAGTCGTGAAAAGTGCACAACAACACCTTTTCCCCCTTAGGAGACTGAAAAGATTTGGCATGGGTCTCCAGATCCTCAAAAAGTTATATGGCTGCACCATCAAGAACATCTTGACCTGTGCGCACAGCCCAGTACATCACTGGGTCCAAGCTTACTGCTGTGATGGAAATTTTATGCATGTGCTTTTTCTTATAACTCATTTCTGTCTTCCATTCATGTGATGTTCTATAAACCAATTTCTGTGTTCACGCAAGTGACTGATTGAACGAATCCTCACTTATCAGTAGCTGCAATTTGGCAGTACGCCCAAACCTTGTTTTGAACGAAAGATCTGTTTCAAGGTCTATAGAGAGAAGAAGCCTCGTGAGGTATTGGTCTGTCACATGTTATGAACCAGTATTGGTCGGTGACATGAATGAAAAAAACCCGGTAAGGATGAATTCAATATGCTAAATCATGCAAATATATATTATCTGTGTATAGCTGTATTTAAGCAAGCAGAGCTTCTGACAGACAGAAGTTACATTTACATTACATTTAAGTCATTTAGCAGACGCTCTTATCCAGAGCGACTTACAAATTGGTGCATTCACCTTATGACATCCAGTGGAACAGCCACTTTACAATAGTGCATCTACATATTTTAAGGGGGGTGAGAAGGATTACTTTATCCTATCCTAGGTATTCCTTAAAGAGGTGGGGTTTCAGGTGTCTCCGGAAGGTGGTGATTGATTCCGCTGTCCTGGCGTCGTGAGGGAGTTTGTTCCACCATTGGGGAGCCAGAGCAGCGAACAGTTTTGACTGGGCTGAGCGGGAACTGTACTTCCTCAGTGGTAGGGAGGCGAGCAGGCCAGAGGTGGATGAACGCAGTGCCCTTATTTGGGTGTAGGGCCTGATCAGAGCCTGGAGGTACTGAGGTGCCGTTCCCCTCACAGCTCCGTAGGCAAGCACCATGGTCTTGTAGCGGATGCGAGCTTCAACTGGAAGCCAGTGGAGAGAGTGGAGGAGCGGGGTGACGTGAGAGAACTTGGGAAGGTTGAACACCAGACGGGCTGCGGCGTTCTGGATGAGTTGTAGGGGTTTAATGGCACAGTTCACATATGGTGCATTAAGTTTGTTGGAACCTCTCCAGTGAGCTGACAAATAAACAATGATTCATTTAAGATAGTCTTTGGGTGTCCCTGTGTAAGAATTTCCACAACACTGCCACCCAGGAATTATATACTAGACGGTGTCAGGGGAAGGCTCCAAAAATTGTCAGACTCCAGTCACCCAGACAGAAGTTATATAGACTGTTCTCTCTGCTACCGCACAGCAAGCGGTACTGTAGCACCAAGTCTAGGTCCAAAATGCCCCTTAACAGCTTCTACCCCCAAGCTATAAGACTGATGAAGAATTAACCAAATGGGCTATTTACATTGACCCCCCCCCCTTTTTTTTGTGTTATTTTTTGTTGTTGCTGCTACTCGCTGTTCATTATCTATGCATAGTCACTTTTGAAACATGATTGGTTCAGATTTGGTCAGGTACACTAATTATTAAAAAGTGTGACAACCAACCCCAGTCTCCCCTATGAATCTACAAATGGTATTAAAATATGTGTCTTATCCTTCCACTGTGTCCACATTATGGCTAGATCTCCCACATGACACCTTGACTTTGAAAAAAATATATTTTGGATACTGAACTACATACAGTAATTGAAGTGGATTTACACTCGATTACAGAGTTAAGGCAAAATAATTTGTTCATGTGTCCCTGATTTGTACTACATAGAAATGCATAATTATGGATACATATGTAATTATTTTCATGATGATGTATACTAAATTAGGTACACACAAAACTATGAAATAACATATGGAAATGTAGTAACCAAAAAGTGTTTAAACAATTCAAAATATATTTTATATTTTCACACTCATAAGCTAATTTATATAATTAGCTTGTAAATAATTGTCTAGTTGTAAGTTTATTTTCCTGTAATAATGAATGCAATTTTTTTCTCCCTTTATTTAACTAGGCAAGTCAGTTAAGAACAAATTCTTATTTTCAATGACAGCCTAGGAACAGTGGGTTAACTGCCTGTTCAGGAGCAGAACGACAGATTTGTAAAGCAAAGGATCTTGTGAAGATGCTGGAGGAAATCGGTACAAAAGTATCTTTATCCACAGTAAAATGAGTCCTATATCGACATAACCCGAAAGGCTGTACAGCAAGGAAGAAGCCACTGCTTCAAAACTGCCATAAAAAAATGCCAGACTGCGGTTTGAAACTGCACATGGGGACAAAGATTGTACTTTTTGGAGAAATGTCCTCTGGTCTGATGAAACAAAAATAATGACCATCGTTATGTTTGGAGATAAAAGGGGGAGGCTTGCAAGCCGAAGAACACCATCCCAACTGTGAAGCACGGGGATGGCAGCATCATGTTGTGGGGGTGGTTTGCTGCAGGAGGGACTGGTGCACTACACAAAATAGATGGCATCATGAGAATGAAAAGTTTGTGGATATATTGAAGCAACATCTCAAGACTTCAGTCAGGAAGTTAAAGCTTGCTCACAAATGGGTCTTCCAAATGAACAAAGTCAAGGTATTGGATTGACCATCAAAAAGCCCTGACCTCAATCCTATAGAAAATTTGTGGGCAGAACGGAAAAAGCGTGTGCGCGCATTGAGGCCTACAAACCTGAATCAGTTACACCAGCTCTGTCAGGAGGAATAGGCCAAAATTCACCCAACTTATTGTGGGAAGCTTGTGGAAGGCTACCGGAAACGTTTGACCCAAGTTAAACTATTTAAAGTTAGTGCTACCAAATACTAATTGAGTGTATGTAAACTTCTGACCCACTGGGAATGGGATGAAAGAAATAAAAGCTAAAATAAATTATTCTCTCAACTATTATTCTGACATTTCACATTCTTAAAATAAAGTTGTGATCTAACTGACCTAAGACAGGGAATTTTGTCAGGAATTGTGAAAAACAGAATTTAAATGTATTTGGCTAAGGTGTATGTAAACTTGTGACTTCAAATGTAACCCTGAACATCAAATCCCATTCAATCCCATTGATTTGCAACACCAGCACAGTATGAACACATTTTAGCACGGCACAGCTTAATGGATGAGCATTATCCAACAGACACAACAGCCAATGAGCAAAGCGTTCACTTTTATATCCGGAGCTCTCAACACAGACTTCAAATCCAACAAGACACACACAATTCAAACTCCACAATTCAGCCAACACCTCAAGCAGATTGAGCAATTGAAAGAGAAACCGCACTTCATTCCCCTCTCTCTACAGTGAGTAGCGCAAAGAGCAAATCAAACAGTCATAGAGCTACAATAGCGTCAGTCGCTTTGTCACTTGGAATATACAGGGGCTCCCGATAGGCCGCAGCGGTCTAAGTCACTGCATCTCAGCGCTAGAGGCGTCACCTCAGACCCTGGTTTGATTCCAGGCTGTATCACAACCGGCTGTGATTGGGAGTCCCATAAGGTGCCACACAATTGGCCCAGTGTCGTTAGGGTTTGGCCCAGGGTAGGCAGTCATTGTAAATAAGAATTTGTTCTTGACTGACTTGCCTAGTTAAATAAAGATCAAATAAAATAAAAAAAAGTAGAGTAGCAGCGCTTGTTTATCCTTGTTTGGATGAAGTCTTTACTTTTGATGTTTGATCTCGCTGAAACCATTCATCGGCGTTCCATCCAGCTGAAGTTTTTTTTACAAATAAAGGCAATTCGTAATCCAATTCCAAACTAACCTTGAGGCCACAGATATGTGATGCCTCCATCAGACATGATTCCAAAACAACCACAAAACAGGGAATCCAAAGCACCAATCGTGTAAAAAAAAAAAAAACTTTTATTTTCCAAACGAAGGTAATTTTGTATGCTATAATCCGTCAATGATGATCAAAGTGATCAAAGTCAAAGCGATCAGATTAAAACGGTAAACAAAAAGTGTAGACTAATAGCAGCTTTCTTAGTTCCAAGTATTTTTATTTTAGGGGTGGATCAGCTTAATATTGTGGAAAGATTGTTGCTTCCATCAATGTAATTGTCTGCATCATTTCCAATCCCCCATATATTTTTGGGGTAAATATATATCCATATACATACACGCATGCATACATATACATACATACCTATATAGATATATACTTTTTTAAGAATATACCTTTATTATTCCCACAAACCCTACTACCCTTCCCCCAATTGGAGTAAACTAATAAACACTTAGGCTTCTACCCTCAGTTTATACATCTAATATACATTTTACAGACAATCTATTTTACAATAGAAACAACAACAAACAATATTTAGTTTGTTTTTAGTCCTTCCTATTTCTGATGTCCATCAAGTTTGATTTCTGTTTGTAACTGTGCGATTACACAACATTTCTGAACCTATATACATTTTACAGACTCCGTATGTTTTACATTGGTTATCTTGTTATTAGTCCCACCCTTCAGCTCCATTCAACCCCTCCCATCTATCTCTCAACATCATCCATTTTGGATTTCTATTTGCCATATATTTTTCAACTGTGCTGTGATGCTTCACAAAAGTACTGAACCTTTCTATTCTCACACAGCTTCTACAGATTGTAAATTAAAAATAAACATTTTTGCTAAAATAATCATTATATTATTGATTGATTGACTATGGCTTTTCAAATCACCCAGCATTGCTATCTGCAGCGTTAGTTCAGGGCTAATGTTGCAATTCTTCAGCCATTCCTGGACCTGTGACCAAAAACGAGCCACATATGGACAATACCTAAATAAATTATCTAATGACTCTGCCTCCTCACAGCAGAATCTGCAGAGCTGGGAAGATTGTATCCCCCAAATATATAACATTCTATTGGTTGCAAGAATTTTGTACAGTAATTTAAATTGAAAAATTTGACATTTTGAATCCGGCGTAGTTTTGCGTAACAATTCATAAACCATGTAATGGGTACATCGAAAATCTCTTCCCAACTATTTTGCAATTTATATGGCACAGCTGTCAGTTTTTTGGTCAGTTAGTGCTGTCAGTTTTTTAATCACACCTTTCTTTAACCATTTAAGTTCTTTAATACAGGGCCGACATACAAGTTCCTTCCCCTTCTACTTGTCTCTTCCATTTTTGTGTAATACTGCAATTAATTAGTTGTAATTTTGGGTAGAGCAGACATTTTCATATGTCTTTGTTAGCTGCATGTGTGACATAACTCCACCAGTCCTATTTATGATATCATTCACAATAATTATACCTTTTTTTTTCTTCGAAAAATACATTTTTTTAAATCAATTAGTAGATTTCAGTTGAACCACAATATTTGTTGTATTATTTTTTCTGTCTTTTCAGGTGGATTAAACTGAAATTGCAACCAACTTTCTAAGACTTGTTTAAAAAAGAACGATATTTTGGAGATTATTTCCTTATTAAAACAACCAAAAGTGAGCAGGTGTAATCTGAATAAAGGGGAAAAGGCCATTATTGAACATAGGATGAGACATTCCTACCAATTTACTAGAGAACCAGTTTGGATATAAGTATAACTTTTGAATGACTTATGCCTTTAGTGAGAGGTCTAATGCTTTAAAATGTAATAATTTCTGCCCTCTAGTTCCAAGTCTTAGCGTAGCGGTAAAAAAAACTGTAAGGTATCACCATACCTGAGGCCTAGTTGACCCATTCTGCCAAAAACCTAAATAGGTGAAGGGAAGAGGGAAAAAGGAGCGAGACCAGGAAAGGCTCCCTAATGGTTTTAAATACCCATGGTAACCATAATAGAAAACCAAGTAACTAAAATTCATCAACCATACTTCTTAGTTCATAATGCAATATTTATACTTGTGTTCAATAATAGTTTTCTTCAAAAAAATACACGCACACGACCAAAAGTATGTGGACACTCGTCGACACACACCTTCCCCAAACTGTGGTAACAAAGTTGGAAGCACGTCTAGAATGTAGCATTAAGATGTCCTTTCATTTGAACTAAGGGGCATATCCCGAACCATAAAAACAGCCCCAGACCATTATTATTCCTCCTACACCAAACTTTACAGTTGGCACTATGCATTGGGGCATACCTGCGTTCTTCTGGCATCCGTCAAATCCAAATTCGTCCTTTGGATTTTCAGATGGTGAAGCGTGATTCATCACTCCAGAGAATGCATTTCCACTGCTCCAGAGTCCAATGCCTGCGAGCTTTACACCACTCCAGCCGACGCTTATCATTGCACATGGTGATCTAAGGCTTATGTGCGGTTGCTCAGACATGGAACCCCATTTCATGAAGCCCCAACGAAAAGTTATTGTGCTGAAGTTGCTTCCAGAGGCAGTTTGGAAATTGGTAGTGAATGTTGCCACTGGGGACAGACAATATTTACGCGCTACAACACTCTGCTGTCCCGTTTTTTGAGCTGGTATGCCCCAACACTTCGCAGCTGAGCCTTTGTTGCTCCTAGACATTTCCACTTCACAATAACAGCACTTATAGTTGACTGGGACAGCTCTAGCAGGGCAGAAATTGTTGGAAATGTGGTATCCTATGACAGTGCCACGTTGAAAGTCATTTAGCTCTTCAGTAAAGCAAGTCTACTGCCATTGTTTGTCTATGGATATTGCATGGCTGTGTGCTAGATTTTATACACCTATCAGCAACAGGTTTGGCTGAAATAGCTAAATCCACTAATTTGAAGGGGTGTCCACATACTTTTATATATACAGTGGGGCAAAAAAGTATTTAGTCAGAAACCAATTGTGCAAGTTCTCCCACTTCAAAAGATGAGAGAGGCCTGTAATTTTCATCATAGGTACACTTCAACTATGACAGACAAAATGAGCATTTGTTTTCCAGAAAATCACATTGTAGGATTTTTTGTTGTTGAATTTGACCCCTTTTTCTCCCCAATTTCGTGGTATCCAATTGTTTTTAGTAGCTACTATCTTGTCTCATCGCTACAACTCCTGTACGGGCTCAGGAGAGACGAAGGTTTGAAAGTTGTGCGTCCTCCAATACACAATGTGTCGGAGGAAACACTGTGCACCTGGCAACCTTGGTTAGCACGCACTGCGCCCGGCCCGCCACAGGAGTCGCTGGTGCACGATGAGACAAGGACATCGCTACCGGCCAAGCCCTCCCTAACCCGGATGACGCTAGGCCAATTGTGCGTCGCCCCACGGACCTCCCGGTCGCGGCTGGTTACGACAGAGCCTGGGCGTGAACCCAGAGTCTCTGATGGCACGGTTGGCGCTGCAGTACAGCGCCCTTAACCACTGCTCCACCCGGGAGGCTTTGTAGGATTTTCTATGAATTTATTTGCAAATTATGGTGGTAAATAAGTATTTGGTCAATAACAAAAGTTTCTCAATACTTTGTCATATACCCTTTGTTGGCAATGACAGAGGTCAAACGTTTTCTGTAAGTCTTCACAAGGTTTTCACACACTGTTGCTGGTATTTTGGCCCATTCCTCCATGCAGATCTCTTCTAGAGCAGTGATGTTTTGGGGCTGTTGCTGGGCAACAGACTTTCAACTCCCTCCAAAGATTTTCTATGGGGTTGAGATCTGGAGACTGGCTAGGCCACTCCAGGTCCTTGAAATGCTTCTTACGAAGCCACTCCTTCATTGCCCAGGCGGTGTGTTTGGGATCATTATCATACTGAAAGACCCAGCCACGTTTCATCTTCAATGCCCTTGCTGATGGAAGGAGGTTTTCACTCAAAATCTCACGATACATGGCCCCATTCATTCTTTCCTTTACATGGATCAGTCGTCCTGGTTCCTTTGCAGAAAAACAGCCCCAAAGCATGATGTTTCCACCCCCATGCTTCACAGTAGGTATGGTGTTCTTTGGATGCACCTCAGCATTCTTTGTCCTCCAAACACGACGAGTTGAATTTTTACCAAAAAGTTATATTTAGGTTTCATCTGACCATATGACATTCTCCCAATCTTCTTCTGGATCATCCCAATGCTCTCTAGCAAACTTCAGACGGGCCTGGACATGTACTGGATTAAGCAGGGGGACACGTCTGGCACTGCAGGATTTGAGTCCCTGGCGGCTTAGTGTGTTACTGATGGTAGGCTTTGTTACTTTGGTCCCAGCTCTCTGCAGGTCATTCACCCCGTGTGTTTCTGGGATTTTTGCTCACCGTTCTTGTGATCATTTTGACCCCACGGGGTGAGATCTTGCGTGGAGCCCCAGATCGAGGGAGATTATCAGCTGTCTTGTATGTCTTCCATTTCCTAATAATTGCTCCCACAGTTGATTTCTTCAAACTAACCTGCTTACCTGTTGCAGATTCAGTCTTCCCAGCCTGGTGCAGGTCTACAATTTTGTTTCTGGTTGTCCTTTGACAGCTCTTTGGTCTTGGCCATAGTGGAGTTTGGAGTGTGACTGTTTGAGGTTGTGGACAGGTGTCTTTTATACTGATAACTAGTTCAAACAGGTGCCATTAATACAGGTAACGAGTGGAGGACAGAGGAGCCTCTTCAAGAAGAAGTTACAGGTCTATGAGAGCCAGAACCAAATACTTATTTTCCACCATAATTTGCAATTAAATTCATTAAAAATCCTACAATGTGATTTTCTGGATGTTTTTTTTCTCATTTTGTCTCTCATAGTTGAAGTGTACCTGTGATGAAAATTACAGGCCTCTCATCTTTTTAGGTGGGAGAACTTGCACAACTGACTAAATACTTTTTTGCCCCACTATATATATATGTGTGTGTGTGTGTGTGTGTGTGTGTGTGTGTGTGTGTGTGTGTGTGTGTGTGTGTGTGTGTGTGTGTGTGTGTGTGTGTGTGTGTGTGTGTGTGTGTGTGTGTGTGTGTGTGTGTGTGTGTGTGTGTGTGTGTGTGTGTGTGTGTGTGTGTGTATATAGGGATTCTGTTCTTGTTTGCTGTGATTGATTATGTATCCTAGGCTAATGAACACTTACTTCTGGAGAAAGAGACTCTTCTGACCCGTCTACACACCTCAAATGTATGTTTCTCATACCACAGGTGACTATCAGCACAATACCTGTAGGACACCAAAGAGCAAGTCAATTATACTTGACACAGTCAATGAAACAACCATTTTCAAGTAGTTTGGGGTAGGGTTGCAAAACTCCTGGTAATTTACCAAAGTTACAATAACTTTCAGAACTGTTGGTAAATGAACAGGTCATTTTGGTAGTCTATGGAAACTTTAGATATTTAAATTAGAGAAATAAAAAATATAAAAGTTTATTCTTCATCTCTATACTGTACAGTATCTGTGTGCATGTTGTCCATGAGTTTCTAATAGATTGACCATATGTTTCATGCAGTGGAAGCTGCTGAGGGGAGGACGGCTCATAATAATGGCTGAAACGAAGTTAATGGAATGGCATAAAACACATGGAAACCATGTTTGATGTATTTGATACCATTCCACCGGTTTTGCTCCAGCCATTACCACGTCCCCCCCAATTAAGGTGTCACCAACCTCCTGTGGTTTCATGAGACAATTGCCTAATTAATGAAAGAAAACATCTAATCAACAATGACGTAATTTGCAATTAACTGCAACTCTTCCAACTATTCACTTATTTCACAACTGCCACCAGTTCAGCCCCAAAACTCTTACAGCAAAGAAATATTGACCAACTAAAACAAAAAAACTTGTCAAAAAGAGCAGAAACCCTCAGTGATTATATTTTTATGTTATGAAAATTACATAAAATCTTCGAAAGTAAGAAAATACTAGTAGTTTACTGGCAAATATATTAAGTTACCTGTTATATTCCACTTGCTTTTACACCTGCATTGTTTGCTGTTTGGGGTTTTAGGCTGGGTTTCTGTACAGGACTTTGAGATATCAGCTGATGTACGAAGGGCTATATAAATAAATTTGATTTGATTTGACTTTGCAACCCTAATTTTGGGGCACTCAAATTGAAGGGCATAACATAATGATTATCTCACCATCGGTGACAAAAGACAACAAATAATCTATATCTAACTGTGATTGTTAGAATATATTGGGTGCACCTTGTTCAATCAGCTTGTGAAAGTATATTGTAGTGTGGCTAAAGGGATCACTATACGATACCTCTTCATGTGAGTCTTGTAGCTGTAGGCGTGGCAGAGGCACTGGGAGAAGAACTTGCAGAGCTCGAGTACGCAGGGCTGTAGCTTGTGAGCACTCACAGTGGTGGTGGTGCTGCTAGTAATGGAGTTGTCACTCCGCTCTTCTATTTTGGTCAAGCCAGGCCTTCTCCATGGGCAGCCTGCCAAAAAGAGACATGGTTTCTAAAAGCAGTGAAGCAACACCTAGGAATGTAATAAAATAAAAATGCAATTTACCAACTTCTTACTTTTTTACCACAACATAAAGGAGATCAATTACTATGTCGATTTGTGAGTCAAGACATGAATGGAAATGGCAGTAGTGCAACACAGGACTTGCTGCAATTCATAATAATAAATTGAATAATAATATTAATGTAAGGGATTTCCTCCTCTTCTTCCGAAGAGGAGAGGCGAGAAGGATCGGAGGACCAATATGGGGCGTGGCAAGTGTCCATGGTTCTTTTAATAAGAAATACTACACATGAACATGACTGAAATACAAAACAATAAATGTGGAACGAATGAAACCCAAAACAGTCCCGTGTGGCACAAACACTGACACAGGAAACAAACACCCACAAACAAACAGTGAAAACCAGGCTACCTAAGTATGATTCTCAATCAGAGACAACTAATGACACCTGCCTCTGATTGAGAACCATAATAGGCCGAAACATAGAAATCCCCAAATCATAGAAAAACAAACATAGACTGCCCACCCCAACTCACGCCCTGACCATACTAAATAATGACAAAACAAAGGAAATAAAGGTCAGAACGTGACAATTAATCACAACTAAATGATTACAAGATGATTTTGATAAGGTGCTCTAGACTTTTTTTTACCCCTAGGCCTACAGTAGAAACATGAATTGCAAATCTGACTTAATTTTCCTACGATCTCTTCATAAAGGTAAATAGTTGAGATCTCTGTCCCGCTTAAACTTACTTATCCTGTTAGTCCTATAGGGGCAGTATTTCATTTTTGGATAAAAACACGTGCCCGTTTTAAGCGCAATATTTTGTCACGAAAAGATGCTCGACTATGCTTGGAATTGATAGTTTTGGAAAGAAGACACTCTGACGTTTCCAGAACTGCAAAGATTTTCACTGTGAGTGCCATAGAACTAAAGCTACAGGCAAAACCAAGATGTTTGAGCGACCAGGAAATGAACAGGATTTTTGAGGGTACGTTTTCCATGATCGCCTTATATGGCTGTGAATGCGACAGGAATGAACGGACACTTTCTAGCGTTTCCCCAAGGTGTCTGCAGCATTGTGACGTATTTGTAGGCATATCATTGGAAGATTGACCATAAGAGACTACATTTACCAGGGGTCCCGCACGGTGTCTGTGTGGAAATTGGTGCGCAAAAGTCACCTACCAGTATTTTTCCATCCGAATCAGAGAAGAATGCAGGCTTCTAGGACTGGCATTTCAATGAAGAGATATATGACAAAACACCTTGAGGATTGATTCAAACAACGTTTTCCATGTTTCAGTCGATATTATGGAGTTAATTCGGAAAAACGTTCGACGTGTAGGTGACTGAATTTTCGGTTAGTTTCGGTAGCCAAATGCATAGTAACAAAACGGAACGTTGTGTCCTACACAAGATTCTTTCAGGAAAAACTGGACATCTGCTATGTAACTGAGAGTCTCCTCATTGAAACATCTGAAGTTCTTCAAAGGTAAATTATTTTATTTGATCCCTTTGCTGGTTTTTGTGAATATGTTGCGTGCTAAATGCTAACGCTAAATGCTAAGCTAGCTATCACCACTCTTACACAAATTATTGATTTTCTCTGGTTCTAAAGCATATTTTGAAAATCTGAGACGACAGGATTGTTAAGAAAAGGATAAGCTTGAGAGCAGGCATATTTATTTCATTTCATTTGCGATTTTTAGAAATCGCTAATGTTGCGTTATGGTAATGAGCTTGAGGCTGTAGTCACGATCCCGCATGCGGGATGGGGCGGACTAAGAGGTTAAAAAGGGTTCATAAATGTGGCATAACTCTGTGACAAAATCACCTATGGCGAATGTGATATAAACATGTGCTTTATAAAGGGTGACATGTGCTGAAGGATGGCGTACGTTTTACATTTACATTTAAGTCATTTAGCAGACGCTCTTATCCAGAGCGACTTACAAATTGGTGCATTCACCTTATGACATCCAGTGGAACAGCCACTTTACAATAGTGCATCTAAATCTTTTAAGGGGGGGGGGTGAGAGGGATTACTTTATCCTATCCTAGGTATTCCTTAAAGAGGTGGGGTTTCAGATGTCTCCGGAAGGTGGTGATTGACTCCGCTGTCCTGGCGTCGTGAGGGAGTTTGTTCCACCATTGGGGGGCCAGAGCAGCGAATAGTTTTGACTGGGCTGAGCGGGAACTGTACTTCCTCAGTGGTAGGGAGGTGAGCAGGCCAGAGGTGGATGAACGCAGTGCCCTTGTTTGGGTGTAGGGCCTAATCAGAGCCTGGAGGTACTGAGGTGCCGTTCCCCTCACAGCTCCGTAGGCAAGCACCATGGTCTTGTAGCGGATGCGAGCTTCAACTGGAAGCCAGTGGAGAGAGCGGAGGAGCGGGGTGACGTGAGAGAACTTGGGAAGGTTGAACACCAGACGGGCTGCGGCGTTCTGGATGAGTTGTAGGGGTTTAATGGCACAGGCAGGGAGCCCAGCCAACAGCGAGTTGCAGTAATCCAGACGGGAGATGACAAGTGCCTGGATTAGGACCTGCGCCGCTTCCTGTGTGAGGCAGGGTCGTACTCTGCGGATGTTGTAGAGCATGAACCTACAGGAACGGGCCACCGCCTTGATGTTAGTTGAGAACGACAGGGTGTTGTCCAGGATCACGCCAAGGTTCTTAGCGCTCTGGGAGGAGGACACAATGGAGTTGTCAACCGTGATGGCGAGATCATGGAACAGGCAGTCCTTCCCCGGGAGGAAGAGCAGCTCCGTCTTGCCGAGGTTCAGCTTGAGGTGGTGATCCGTCATCCACACTGATATGTCTGCCAGACATGCAGAGATGCGATTCGCCACCTGGTCATCAGAAGGGGGAAAGGAGAAGATTAATTGTGTGTCGTCTGCATAGCAATGATAGGAGAGACCATGTGAGGTTATGACAGAGCCAAGTGACTTGGTGTATAGCGAGAATAGGAGAGGGCCTAGAACAGAGCCCTGGGGACACCAGTGGTGAGAGCGCGTGGTGAGGAGACAGATTCTCGCTACGCCACCTGGTAGGAGCGACCTGTCAGGTAGGACGCAATCCAAGCGTGGGCCGCGCCGGAGATGCCCAACTCGGAGAGGGTGGAGAGGAGGATCTGATGGTTCACAGTATCGAAGGCAGCCGATAGGTCTAGAAGGATGAGAGCAGAGGAGAGAGAGTTAGCTTTAGCAGTGCGGAGCGCCTCCGTGATACAGAGAAGAGCAGTCTCAGTTGAATGACTAGTCTTGAAACCTGACTGATTTGGATCAAGAAGGTCATTCTGAGAGAGATAGCGGGAGAGCTGGCCAAGGATGGCACGTTCAAGAGTTTTGGAGAGAAAAGAAAGAAGGGATACTGGTCTGTAGTTGTTGACGGAGGGATCGAGTGTAGGTTTTTTCAGAAGGGGTGCAACTCTCGCTCTCTTGAAGACGGAAGGGACGTAGCCAGCGGTCAGGGATGAGTTGATGAGCGAGGTGAGGTGAGGGAGAAGGTCTCCGGAAATGGTCTGGAGAAGAGAGGAGGGGATAGGGTCAAGCGGGCAGGTTGTTGGGCGGCCGGCCGTCACAAGACGTTTTAAAGTGATGTGTTGTGGAAAATTACATAATTAGCCATGCTATCCCATGTTTTACTTTTTAAAGAATTGTCTCTTGTTATATGCTATTGTTTTTTCTAACCTGATATAAACTTGTCTTTGTGGGACTTAGTCATAAGACTGGGCCTATAGCTTGGGTGTGGCCACAGCATGTAACATCCCGTGGGTTTAATATCTACAGAAAGGCACATGTATGAAAACTTGCAGAAAGGAGCACATTATAGTGTTTTGCTGTTGTGAATGTGCTAACTAATGACCTTTTACACACTATCTGCTGACTGCAATGTATACAGGAAGGGGTTGTATGTATTTTCCCTATAATTTGT
Organism: Oncorhynchus gorbuscha; assembly: GCF_021184085.1. NCBI lineage: Eukaryota > Metazoa > Chordata > Actinopteri > Salmoniformes > Salmonidae > Oncorhynchus > Oncorhynchus gorbuscha. The sequence goes on along the minus strand of NC_060177.1, from coordinate 45,521,744 downwards.
TAAGCTTTCAACTCATTGCAACCAAGCAACCAACAATTTTTGGTGACGTTGATTGCTTCATTTTTGCAAATCTTATGATAAAGTGTTGTTTGAAAGACTCTGCAGTCTCTCTTGCCTTTGATTACATATTCCACGACAAATTGGTTACAGCGGTGGGATGCTAACACCATTTGCTGATTGCTCCCGGGAGACCGAGGGTAATTAAACTGTGTGCAGGGGCGCAACCCACAGGGCTCCACCCACCTCGGACCTGCCAGGAGTGTCTGTGAGTGGATACGTCATTTCTGACAGATAAGATACATTAAGGGTGAGACTGATTTTTCTTAAAAACAACCTCCAATTGGGGAAAGTGAACTTTTAGAAAGTCCTGTTCTAGGAACAGGTCACGCGTGTTATAGATACCAGGACAGAGTCCTAAAGTAATATACTATGAGTTACAATCATAATGCATGAGCTATGTTAAGAGATACCAGGACAGAGTCCTGATGAAAGTGCTCCAGGATATTATCCTGAAGAAATAAGAAAATAATCCTGCAGGTTACAAGAAAAAAAAAGAAAAATATACAAAATTAAATAAACATTGTAAAAGAAAATGTATTAGTCAGTGTACTGGTAAAGCATTTGGTTATGTTTGGAAAACCAGCTATAAATGTAAACCCTACACGGAAATGTGCAAATACAACATTTGAAATGACACAGAATAATTAAAAAATATTTTGGAGGGGAAATTACTCTTTTCCAATTATAAGAAAGACGTTCCAAATGTTAAGAAAATGTTGAACAATATTATAAAGTTATGACTTTTCAAATCAAGTTATACGCTATGTTGGCTGACAAATTTGTTGCTTACGCTATCCTTATGAACCTCATAGCATATAATTGCATCAAACTTGCTGTATATTAACTATATGTTATCCAACTACGCAACGTTTATTGACTTGATTATTCACGTCATTCTTAGCTTAGCTACACGGTATAGTCGTTGTGCATTCTCAATGGACATTTTTAGAGAGGGTTATTTGTAAATTCGCTCTGGCTATTTGTTTCTGATTTCAGAGCACTCTTGTCTGAATGTACCAGAGTGCAGAATAACTGATGAATTTACGAATGGTCAACACCTGTTGAATATGGCCGGTGTAAGTAAACGTTAGGGAAAGAACGTAATTAAATAGTTACCAGCAGCACAGTTAGTCACCAACGCTTTGAATAACACGAAAAAAAGCCTAATAAGCTCTGTTAGGGTGAGGAAATGGTCAAAGTGAGGATGTGTTCTCTTATTTGTGTCTGGAAGTAGCAAGCAAGCTAACCAACTTTAGCCAGTTGGCTTGGGTGCTTGACTGCCTTTGTGAGGTCAGAGAGCTTGGATCAACCCTTCCCCTTCGGGCAGTGTGTGCTCTAAACAGTCCAAATTGTTTTGTAAAATGTCTAACGAGTCATTTGTTAAGCTAACAAGTTAGCAAGAGGCTGCATAGTAACAGCATCAACTTCCAGGAGACATACAAAGCTCAACTGAAAGGTTACCATTTGTTTACAATACACTAAAATGAACTAATAGTATATAGTATGAAGTTGTCATGACTCTCCTGTGAAGATCTGAAGGATCAGGTTACAGTGGGTCCGCTCACTCTCTCTTTTAGAGTGGTGAAGTCGTAAATACCTGCTGAAATTAAAGTTGAGAATCACTTTGTTACCACAGAGAAAGACTTTGTGGTACGGTAACCTCAAAAGGTTGAATAATGTAACAATATTTCTGTATTCCAATCAGTTAGAATGGTCCGTGGTTATTTACACAATAATCATGTCCAACATTTACTGCGTGGTGATATAATTTAAGACGTTATAACGGAAACATTGTAACTTTAAGAGCTTTCACAATATATTTATCAGATTTACATCTAAATGTTGTGGAATTTATATGAATAAATATGAAACTATTTGTGAGAAGATGAAATGTGACTCTAGTCTTCTCAATGAGAAAATGTTTTTTTTTTACATAAAGTTTATCCAGTCAGTGGCCACGCCCTCATGGGCACAGACATTATACCCAAACGTCATGGAACGCCTGTGACATTGTGACAAAATGTACATACAGTCAAGAGAATGCAGGGACGAGGTCCCCACGTTGGAATGGCTACCACTCTATAGACCAGAAAACATATAAGCTGTTGCTCCATGTTGAAATGGTTGGCAGCTCTACTAAAGGACAAGACCAGAGAACATGGAGATCACTCCTACGTTGAAATGGCTAAGAAATCAAAAAACGAAAGAATAATTATTCAGGCTGCAGCTCTTTAAGTGCTTTAGTCTGGTAATGCAACCGGTTGAATGACCAAATAGTACGTCTGACGTATTCTTTACAACCGACACTATCCAGAGCCAGCTGACAAAACTAGAACCACGAAAGACCTTGGGACTTCTGGGGAATTCAACCAGAAACTCTCTCCAGCAGACGACTGGCGACCACAGAGAGAGAAAACAAAGCCATACACTCGGAAATATGTACATTTTAATTTATTTTAGAATGAGTGGCTGTTCATGTTCAGAGTATAGCCACCTGTATTTATCTGGGTCCACTCTGAGTTTCCCGCTCTTGAACTGTCCCCACATCTTTCCTTTGTCTACCAAGCCGTCATATTGGTTTTGTCCAATATGACCTATTGTGCGTGTGTTTATGTGATTCTGTGATTGATTAGTTAGTTCATAAATAAATAAGTAAGCCAATTTGTATATCACTGTTTCATGATTTATGATGCTATAGTTCGTGCAGATATCCAAGGGTTTGCGATATTCAGGAATGAGATTGATGAGGTAATAATGCATTAATTGTTTGACTGTAATAGATCTGAAAATAATCTGAAGAGTTGATTAGGGAAATAGAGACTATAAACATTTTCCCGTGGTGCCCCCGACTTCCTAGATGAAAGATGTTACATGTTTAGATTAATCACGTAAGGAATAATTACACAGAGAATTGATTTGAAAAAAAAGAGTCTTCAAATTTAATAACAGCAAACAATATGACAAAGTATATACTCATTAAGCATGTAGTATATAGTATATTAGTATGGGAATTAACACAGCTTGGGCATGTGAGAATATTGATAGAATGTGTACGTCTGCTTTGATGTTAGTTTAGAAACCTCTTATCAGCATGGATATTGTGGGGTTAGCAGAAAAATATCGAAGAATAGTGTGTGGGGCCATTGGTCCATCCAAAAGTGAGTGTAGGGGCATTGTTCATTTTATGACAGGAAAGTATGGGGAATTCACTTACCCTAACCAGTGAAACAATGAACACTTATGGGATTTTCTCGGTCCGGTTAATACATTTAAATAAAATAGCCCATACAGCTTGAAAGTTCGTTTTTTTGTGATGTAATGAAGAAATGTCATTATGTCGCAAGGGAAAATGTAATCTGCTTTTATTGACCTTGCCAGATCTGTTTCCAAATCAATGAATGTCGATTCAACTTTTTGACTGCTAAATCCCCTTTACAAATGTGAAATCTTTGCAAGAAACACTTGGATGAACTTTAAGTCTGTTTTCTGGTAATTGTGTTGTTATTATGTGCCAGATGTTAAGACTACAAACCCTTATAATTGTGTAAAAAAATCGATTTACTGGTCATTTCAATAGCATTGGGTCTATGTTACTGACTGAATTGTTGTGTTCAAAAATACTATTTTAACCCATCGAAATGTATATTGTATATTTTCCCTGATGTCATTTTGTGGATTTTGCGCATTACATGTTAATCTTATAATATAGGTTTAATAAGTGTGAAGCAGAAAGGGAATGTCCAGCAGTTGGTATTAAAAATATAGAGTAATGTTGTTTGGGTAGACTACAATGAAAACATTGTCTTCTAGTAAGGAGATAATAATCATGGTTTGGTTTCTTTTATTTTCTTAACCTTATTTACATTTACATTTAAGTCATTTAGCAGACGCTCTGATGGGTGACAGTGACAAAGTCATTGATAAGAAGGGTTGATGTAAACTTAATGAGTGTTAGACATTTGTGTTAGTTTTTTTCCATATGGTTTACCATACACGCACGCACACAATTGCCTGGTTATGAATATGAGTTAGTGCCAGGTATCTTAAAGGGGCACACACATGGAAGTCTTTATTTTCTGAGTTTTAATTAAATACGTGAATTCTTTTGATAAGAAATGCACTGGAGACATGGGATACCAAATATATGAAATGTTTGACTGTTTTTCATGAATTGGTCTAATATAGTAAGAAACACTTCTTTGAAGGGTTTGAATTACCTCTGTCCTGTCGTTTGATTTATATTTCATAGCCATATTTATGATTCGGACCAACAGGAAGAAGAGGGCATTGCCTTTGACTAAATGTAAACTGTTTAAGTCTATTTTCCTATGGCTGTATGGATACCATTTTTTAAATTTATTGAGTTATTATGGGTGGTGATTCTTATTCAATTTGTTTAAAAAAATCAGTAGTAGTGTTTTTTTCTCACATTACTCACATTGTGAGTCATGTAACAAAATGGGGGAGTTACCAGTCCTCTAAGGTTTTGGATTTAAGTTTAGACACCTTGAGTGATATGTAGGATTGTATCGAGTGCTTTATGAAGGACGGTATTGATGCGTTGTTTGTTTATTTTGTTTCGATTACAAATCTCATCAGATTGGGTTTGCTGGATGGATGGGGGTGTCTGCACACAGCAAAATGTATCGTTATTTAGACTAAGAATGCATTGAGATCCCGATCTTTCATAAACATGCCACTCATGACAGTTTAAGGCAGGGAAAAACGGGGGCTGTATTGATAAAAAAGTTAATACTGGTAATAAGTAGTACACGCTGTCTACATGATCCCGTTTGTAAATTTACATTCTAACTATTGGTCTGTGCTAAATTGAGGGTCTTGAATTTGAGTGATATACTGAACATTGAGCATTCAATTTGGGTCGTATAACATTGATAGTAGGGTAACGGAGGCGCTCCGCACTGCTAAAGCTAACTCTCTCTCCTCTGCTCTCATCCTTCTAGACCTATCGGCTGCCTTCGATACTGTGAACCATCAGATCCTCCTCTCCACCCTCTCCGAGTTGGGCATCTCCGGCGCGGCCCACGCTTGGATTGCGTCCTACCTGACAGGTCGCTCCTACCAGGTGGCGTGGCGAGAATCTGTCTCCTCACCACGCGCTCTCACCACTGGTGTCCCCCAGGGCTCTGTTCTAGGCCCTCTCCTATTCTCGCTATACACCAAGTCACTTGGCTCTGTCATAACCTCACATGGTCTCTCCTATCATTGCTATGCAGACGACACACAATTAATCTTCTCCTTTCCCCCTTCTGATGACCAGGTGGCGAATCGCATCTCTGCATGTCTGGCAGACATATCAGTGTGGATGACGGATCACCACCTCAAGCTGAACCTCGGCAAGACGGAGCTGCTCCCGTTCCATGATCTCGCCATCACGGTTGACAACTCCATTGTGTCCTCCTCCCAGAGCGCTAAGAACCTTGGCGTGATCCTGGACAACACCTTGTCGTTCTCAACTAACATCAAGGTGGTGGCCCGTTCCTGTAGGTTCAGGCTCTACAACATCCGCAGAGTACGACCCTGCCTCACACAGGAAGCGGCGCAGGTCCTAATCCAGGCACTTGTCATCTCCCGTCTGGATTACTGCAACTCGCTGTTGGCTGGGCTCCCTGCCTGTGCCATTAAACCCCTACAACTCACCCAGAACGCCGCAGCCCGTCTGGTGTTCAACCTTGCCAAGTTCTCTCACGTCACCCCGCTCCTCCGCTCTCTCCACTGGCTTCCAGTTGAAGCTCGCATCCGCTACAAGACCATGGTGCTTGCCTACGGAGCTGTGAGGGGAACGGCACCTCAGTAACTCCAGGCTCTGATCAGGCCCTACACCCAAACAAGGGCACTGCGTTCATCCACCTCTGGCCTGCTCGCCTCCCTACCACTGAGGAAGTACAGTTCCCGCTCAGCCCAGTCAAAACTATTCACTGCTCTGGCCCCCCAATGGTGGAACAAACTCCCTCACGACGCCAGGACAGCGGAGTCAATCACCACCTTCCGGAGACACCTGAAACCCCACCTCTTTAAGGAATACCTAGGATAGGATAAAGTAATCCCTCTCACCCCCCCCCTTAAAAGATTTAGATGCACTATTGTAAAGTGGCTGTTCCACTGGATGTCATAAGGTGAATGCACCAATTTGTAAGTCGCTCTGGATAAGAGCGTCTGCTAAATGACTTAAATGTAAATGTAAATGTAACTTTACTATAGTATTGGAACATCTGAAAGTGCTCAGTGGTGATTGGAATCTTGTATCATATGACACTGTGTGTACTATAAAGCCAGGCTGAACGTCATTTAAAGGGGAATGAGATGTCTGAATCATATTTCACCCCACTGCAAATGCAATAACATACAGTATCTAGGCTTTCATTAAAACAAATCCCACATTTTGTCACACCCTGATCTGTTTCAACTGTCTTGTGATTGTCTCTAACCCCCACTAGGTGTCTCCCATTACCTCATGTGTATTTATACCTTCGTTTTTTGTTTGTTGCCAGTTTGTCTTGTCCCGGCAAGTACTACCAGAGTGTTCCCGGGTTTCCTGTGCTCTAGTTTGAGCTTTTCCTAGTCTTCCCATTTCTGACCTATCTGCCTGTCCTGACCCTGATCCTGCCTGCTGTCCTGTACCTGCCTGACTCTGATTACTTTTTTTAAAGACTATTTTCCTGCCTTGACCTACCAATTGCCTGCCCCTTGTACTGTAATAAACTCAGAAACTAGTACTATCCGCCTCCTGTGTCTGCATTTGGGTCTTAGCCTGAGCCATGATAATACGAACTGGCCATGACTGACCCAGCAGACTCGGACCAGCTCTGCAATGTTGTCTCCTCCCAAGGAGCCACCATTTGGAACACACGAGGAGTTACTGTTACACCCTGATCCGTTTAACTTCTTAAGGTATAGGGGGCAGCCTTTTCACTTTTGGATAAATAGCGTGCCCAATTTCAACTTCCTTCTACTCATGCCAAGAATATAAGATATGCATATTATTAGTAGATTTGGATAGAAACCACTCTGAAGTTTCTAAAACTGTTTGAATCATGTCTGTGAGCATAACATAACTTATGTATCAGGCAAAACCCAGAGGACTAACTATTCAGATGTTTTTTTTAGGTCTCTGTCTGTTCATTGAGTTCATTGAGTTGTAATGCAACTTTAGGTATTACTAAACATTAATAAGCGATCAAATTGATCACGAGGCGATGTATATTCTATAGCTGTACGTCTGGAAATAATGTCCGGGTAAATCTCAACCAAAATATCCGGTCGGAGACCGGAAGAACTGCGCTGCCTTGTGTCTGTTTGACCAAGAAACAAATAGTAGGCAAATGACAAGACTGTTGACATCGTGTGGAAGCTGTAGGTATTGCAACCTCGGCCCCATTTAATGTGGTTCACGTTTAACAATTGGTTGAAGTGGCGCATGGATATATTTTCCCATTTTCAGTGATCAGATTTTCCTGCACTTTTCGATGAAACGCACGTTCTGTTATAGTCACAGCCGTGATTTAACCAGTTTTATAGACGTCTGAGTGTTTTCTATCCACACATACTAATCATATGCATATACTATATTCCTGGCATGAGTAGCAGGGTGGTGAAATGTTGCGCGATTTTTAACAGAATGTTCGAAAAAGTAGGGGGTAGGAGTAACAGGTTAACGTTTAAAAATACCTAAAGTTGTATTACAAAAGTAGTTTGAAATGTTTTGGCAAAGTTTACAGGTAACATTTGAGATATTTTGTAGTGACGTTGCACAAATTGGAACCTGTTTTTTTCTGGATCAAACGCGCCAAATAAATGGACATTTTGGATATATATTGACGGAATTAATCTAACAAAAGGACCAATTGTGATGTTTATGGGACATATTGGAGTGCCAACAAAAGAAGCTCGTCAAAGGTAAGGCATGATTTATATTTTATTTCTGCGTTTTGTGTAGTGCCTGCAGGGTTGAAATATGCTACTCTCTTTGTTTACTGTTGTGCTATCATCAGATAATAGCTTCTTATGCTTTCCCCGAAAAGCCTTTCAATCTAACATGTTCGCTGGATTCACAACGAGTGTAGCTTTAATTTAGTATCTTACATGTGTGATTTAATGACAGTTTGATTTTTATATAATTTTATTTGAATTTGCCGTGCTGCATTTTCCCTGGCTTTTGGCCAAGTGAGATGCTAGCGTCCCCTATCCTGGAGAGGTTAACGTGTCTTTTTGCTTGTCTCCACCCCCCTCCAAGTGTTGCCTGTTAGGCAGCCTACCATGACGGTAACCTCCTAGCCCCTCAGTAACCCGGCTGTTTGCAGCACCACCTCCCAGGCCACCCCAGTGGCTTCGATGGAGAGTCGGGCACCTGTCGGGTGTTTCTCGCTCAGTGTTCCCTCATCATTGAGCTGCAGCCCTCCACCTTCCCCTCGGACTGCTCTAAGATAGCAAATTGCATCACGCTGGTGTCCGGGAGGGCTCTCTCCTGGGCTACAGCCGTATTGGAACAGCAGTCGGCCGTATGCCTCAGTCTGGAGGAGTTTGTGGCAGAGGTGAAGAAAGTTTTCAATGCTCCATTGTACTTGAGAGAGGCTGCCTGAAAGTTACTTCAGCTTTGACAAGACTCCCACAGTGTGGCAGACTAAGCGATGGATTTCCACACGTTGGAGGCTGAGAGTGCCTGGAACCCGGAAGTGCTATTCATCATGTTCCTGGAATGGGCCCACTCTTCCAGGCTTGCCTGCCACCTGGGCTCCCGTCGGACCCTGACCTTTGTGCGACAACGTTTTTGGTGGCCCAACATGGTTCCTGATGTCTCTGCGTTCGTTGCCGCCTGCACTGCACTGAGAACAAGACTCCGTGGCAGGCTCTGGCTGGCCTCCATCAACCACTCACCGTTCCTCACCACCCCTGGTCCCATATCTCCTTGGACTTCGTCACGGGTCTCTCTCCATCAGATGGCAACACCACCATCCTTACGGTGGTGGATAGGTTTTCCAAAGCTGCCCATTTTATCCCACTTCCTAAGTTGCCATCAACTAAGGAGACGGCTCAGCTCATGGTGCAGCACGTCTTCTGGATCCATGGACCTCCGGTCGACATGGTCTCCGATCGCGGTCCTCAGTTCTCATCCCGGTTCTGGAAGGCGTTCTGCACCCTCATTGGGTCGTCGGCTAGCCTTGCTCCAACTGGCTATTTGCCTGACCCTTGTACTCCTGTGTCTGCATCTTTCTCTTAGCCTGAGCCGTGATACATTCATTGAATCTGGATGGGTCGACACATAAAAAAGTATGCATTCATGAAAAATATATAAAATATATTAGGGACTTTAAATAGGGACTTTAAAACATGTTTAATGAACTAAATGCTTAGATATGTTTCCTTTCTACGCATCCCTACAGACATTTCCATTTAAAACTTCTCACCTTGTAGCCGTGCTTCATGTAGGTTGCCTCTGATCTATTCAAATGCTCCCTCAATAGGAATCTCCTTTTCATCCTCAGTTGTGTAAGGATTAAATTCCCCTCTCATGAATCAAAGAGAAACCGATTCAATCTGATTATAATCAGTACATAATAGGTGCACCAGCCTCCAATTACCATATAAATATGAAGTTACTTCCAGAGAGCACGGGTACTTCCCTTTACACCCCAGTTAAACTGAGTGAAAAGACACTGAACATGTATGCAGTAACTGTAAAGTGTAGAGTTGATCTCCTTTTGTTTCAGTATGTAAGCCTCACAAGTTATTTTAGTTGTTTTACGTCACTATTCATTTCTGAGGGTGAAAAAGCCACTGTGTTGTCATTGAGTCTATCACAACCCCAAAAATAATAATAATTTAAAATAAAATCCAATGATGATACATTTTTTCCTGTTGGTCAGTGACAGATCAACTGCCATATGAAGTGTGATAAGGGTGGCTATAACTCAGTGAGCAGATGTTGCCGTCTAGTGCCTGTTTCAGTTTGGATCAGTTTGGAATTTTAGGTGACAATGAATGAGATTGCATGGACAGAGGGAACCTGATCCTAGATCATGTGAGGGAAAAATGACATATTTACCTGATTTATTTTATATTAATGGTTAACAATTAATATTTAACTAATAGTAAGACATTTCTGCCCTAATAGTGTCTGTGTTTTTATGGTCTCTTTTAGTTCCCTGCAGCTAATCTGGGCGTATGGTCACGAGAGATGGCTTGAGCTGACAAATGAGTTAAAGACTGCATTACATACTCTGCATTTGTGTAAAGGTTAGGTTACTCGGTCCAACACTCAAGCGTGTGGGGTCGACCAGCCTCATTGTTGCAATAATGAATCTATATTGAATAAAGATGATTGTTTGAAGAAATGACAAAGTCTCTCTCACTTGATTCGAATATTCCACGACAATATATGGCGACCCAGACGGGACACCAAACTCCATCTGCTGACGGCTCCTGAAGACCTGGGTTTAACCGTGCACGGGGCCTGCCTAAGATCTGAAGGAGGGTGTCAAGCGGGTGGTTACGGTGTTCCGAACAGAGACAGATAAAAAGGGTGAGACTGACATTTCTTGGAAACAATAAACAAATATTTAAAAAATGACAATGGAGTTCCGAGTGTAACGTCCGGGGTGTAGTGGGTGAGAAGTCAGGCGCAGGAAGCAGAGAGTTCAGGGTAGTGCTATACTTTTTAACTTGATATGGCTGCAATCCCGATAATGGGATAGATATGACAACTACCAGTGAAAATAGAGGGTGCCAAATTCAAACCACAGAAATCTCATAATTACAATTCCTAAAACATACATGTATGTGTCTTATATAATTTTAAATGTAATCTTGTTGTTAATCCCACCAAAGTGTCCAATTTCAAATATGCTTTTCAGCAAAAGCACTACAAACGATTATGTTAGGTCTCCACCAAACCACAATAAGCACAGCAATTTTCCAGCGAAATATAGCATTCACAAAAGCAGAAATAGAGATAAAATGTATCACTAACCTTGAATTATTTTCATCAGATGACACTCATAGGACTTCATGTTACACAATACATGCATGTTATTTTTGATAAAGCTCATATTTATATAAAAAATTGGAGTTTACATTGGCGTATTAGATTCAATAGTTACAAAAACATCAAGTGATTTTGCATAGCCACATCATTTCAACAGAAATACTCATTATAAATGTAGATAATAATACAAGTTATACACATGGAATTATAGATATACCTCTCCTTAATGAAACCGCCGTGTCAGATTTCAAAAAAAGTTTACGGAAAAAGCAACCCATGCAATAATCTGAGACGGAGCTCAGAACATTAGCCAAATTAGCCGCCATGTTGGAGTAAAATACATGATAAATGTTTCCTTATCTTTGATGAACTTCATCAGAATGCAGTCCTAGGAATCCCAGGTCCACGATAAATGCTTGATTTGTTCGAAAATGTCCGTTAGTTATGTCCAATTAGCTACTTTGGTTAGCGCGTTTGGTAAACAATTCCAAAGTCACAAAGTGCGTCCTCTATAACGTGACAAAATGTTCAAATGTGCTGTAACAGTCAGTAGAAACATGTCAAACGATGTACTGAATCAATCTTTAGAATGTTGTTGACATATATCTTGAATAACATTCCAACCGGGGAATTAGAATGACTTCAGATGACCGGTGGAACGCAGGTCCTTCCCCTGTGAATGCGCATAGTGAAAGCATGGTCAACTCGTGGCAGTGGTGACTATTTCCTGTCTCATTCGACCCCCCTTCACATTAGAGTCACCAGACAAAGTTCTATTGACTGTTGACATCTAGTGGAAGGTGTAGGAAGTGAAAACTCATCCATATCTCACTGTAATTTCAATGAGAGCTTGGTTGAAAATCTGCCACCCCCAGAAGAAATCCAAACCGGAAGTGGAATTTCTCAGGTTTTTGCCTGCAATATGAGTTCTGTTATACTCCCAGACATAATTCAAACAGTTTTAGAAACTTCAGTGGTTTCTATCCAAAACGAATAATCATATGCATATATTAGCAACTGAGACTGAGGAGCTGGCCGTTTACAATGGGCACCTTTTCATCCAAGCTACTCAATACTGCCCCTGCAGCCATAAAAAGTTAATGCACAAAAACGGTGAACATATGCCAACCCCACAAAACACAGAGCGCACACCAAAACATATGCCCCAAACACGGGGGACTTAAACAGTCCAGCAAAACCCAAGAAAATGGGAAAACAGTGACACAGAGACGTGTACACACGAACACCAAACAATCCCGCACAACCAGCAGGTGGGCCTAAAACAAACACAGGTGAAACCAATAAACAGAAAAGCGGAAAAGGGATCAGGGGCAGCTAGTAGGCCGGTGACGACGACCGCCGAGCGCCACCCGAACAGGAAGGGGAGCTACCTTCGGTAGGAGTCGTGACACTGAGGGAACTGCCATCTGACGTTAACATCCAAATCTGTGTATATCGGATAACGACTAGAACCAGTATGAACTAGTTAAGACTAATTAACGTGTGCATCCAAAACTGGTGGATGACATCCAAATCTGTGTGTACAGGATGTATAACTAGACCTTGTCGACTAGTTAAGGCCTAGAAGAGAAAGTCAAAAGCGCTATAGAAATATAGAAAATATTTCTGCATGTTAGAAAATACAATTTAAATAAATAAAAATAAAAACGTAAAAGCTGGCCTTAAGAGGGCCACAGCTGAGGTAACTAGCAGGATTGAGTTGAGTTGATAAGAGTGTTCTTAGTGAGGTAAACAGGTATGCCCTGGGTTACTATTGTTATGTGTTATTGTTAGGTGGTATTGAGTGTGGGATGTTATTTTAGAACAATAGCGGCAAGTCTATAATTTCTGAAAGTCTAAGGAACTGTTGAGGATAAGTGTGGAGCATTATTCCCATAGGGCAGCGGCCAGGAAACGAACGTTTTTGGGTTCTGCTGGGAGTGTATGGATGGAGAGTCGTTGGAAACACACATGGAGTAGTTAATTAATGTGAGTACCTAAGTTTTCCTAAGTTACATAATGATTATTTGAAGATATATGGGAAATATTTGCAATTGTATGTGTGTGTAATCGATTACTAGAGATTTGCTAAATATAATAATTTGACTGATATTCATATTCTAACTTGTGAACCCATATGTAGGTTCAGAGTGGTCTTTGTGGATCATTTGATAATGTTAAGGTTAAGCATTATATGACTGGGTAATAGTCTCAGAAAAAGATTGGCATATATTAAAACTTCAAGGAGAGAGGCGCAGAAATAAATTCATATAAGCGAACTATATCAAAGCCACAGAGGCACTAAATTCCGCTCAAATTTGGGAAAAATCTAATCATGGATAACATTCGGCAGCATTTCCCTTGCTGACAGGAGAATTACAATCTAATAGATAATTCAGGGATACAATTGTGACTTGGCACAATGACATAAAATAAAAATCATTAGCTCAATACACCAGTGTATTGATGTTAGTGTTGTATCAGGGTAATCGCACTAACTATTAAGTCATTTGAGTATGTCGTATGCTTATTGGTCTTAAGATACAAATTCTTTGTTTGAACTAATTATGACAAATTTGTTGGTTGAGTTATCCTTATTAACCGCATAGCATATCATTGTATCGAACTTGCTAGTATATTAACTATTCACATAATTCTTAGCTTTGCTAAATTGTATAGTCGTTGTGCAACAGACATTGTTAAATTAGGGACTTGGTAAATTCGCTCAGGCTATTGTTCGGATTTCAGAGCAGTTGTCTGAACGTACTAGAGCGCAGAATAACAGATGAATTTACGAATGCCCATGCCCGTTGAATATGGTCGGTGTATAATTGCCAGTATATATGGGTAAGAGCATGAATGATGTTGACAAATTGTCAAACTTTGTATCACGCCACTTAAAAAAAAAAAAAATCGCTAAAGGGTGTAGATTTGAGGGTTCTGTGTTGATACAAATGTAGTGAATTTTTTATTGCTGTAAAAAGACAAAAACTCCAAATGCCAAACATCACCACATTAGTAAACTATGTGGTAGAGCAGGGTCACAAGGCATCATATGGGAAAGTACAACCAGCGAAACAAGAGATATCATATTTGGGGGTTTTGAGAACAATGTGAATCAGGAAAGCCCTAGAGGTTTTAATCTTGTGAGACAATATTTTTCTAAAATTCTAAAATAGATTTATAGAATTGCCGAAAGGGAGGATTTGGTCATGAGTAATTAAAGTATAATTTCAAAAAATTGTTCACCTGGTATAATAACGTTAGATGGAAAGACAGAGGTAGCAGAAAGACATAATTCGATTATTTTAGATATTGTAGAGGGCTTTCTGAGTTTAAGGACACAAATGTAGACTAGTGAAGGTAACAATGGAAAGTAAGTCAATTGGAAAGTAAGAATTTCGAATTTGAATTGTTTGGATTGATTGAGAATTGGCTGATGTATTTTCGACATTTGGCGTATTACAAGTTCATCTTAAAATAATAGACATTTAATGAGTGTCCAGCTGAGGTTGGTATTAAAAATATAGAGTAAAATTGTTAGGGTAGACTACATGTAAACATTGCTTTCTAGTAAGGAGAGAATAATCATGGTTTGGTTTATTTTATTGATGTGTGTTTAAGTTGAGGGTTTAAAATGTTGAGTGATAGAACCAATGTGAATCACTGAGCAATGTCATTCCGGATTTTGGGTTGGATAATTAATTAGGTTTTTAATTATGATTTGGAAACTGAATGATTTCCGTGACCTATTCCCTATTCCTGACTACATCTCTGATGATGAGGACCCCAATTCTGAGCACAAGGACCCAGATGTGGAGCTCATGTTCTACACTGTGTGTACAAGGTGCCCAGAGAGGTACAAGGAGCCCAGGTCTCTGTCACTGGTGTAGGAAGGGTTCCAAATGGAGTGGACACTTTTATCATGCTGACCCTACCTATGTGTGTGGTGCCAACGTGATGACTGTCCTATCTGTTGTAATGAAGCTTATGTGTGATGTTAATTTTATGGGTTTTATTATGTTCCAAATTGACTGTGTTTTGATGAAGGTATTAAGCTCAGCAACCCAGAGGAAGGTTGTTTACCATGATGAAATGTCAGGCACCAGAGGGATGTATTTTGTTAGTTTAAATGTATACTTAACCATCTTGAATTTTTCTAGAAAACAAACAGTTTCTTGAGAGGGGAATGTGAGAGAAAATTATGTATTTACCTGATTTATTTGATATTAATGGTTAACAATTAATATGTAACTAATAGTAAGCCATTTTAGTTTCCTGCAGCTAATCTGAGCATATCGTGACCAGAGATGACTTGAGCTGACAAATTAGTTAACTTCTTATGGGGAGGTGGGATGGTAGCGTCCCACCTGGCCAACATCCGGTGAAATTGCAGAGCGCGAAAGTCAAACTACAGTATTATAAATATTTAACTTTCATAAAATCACAAGTGTAATAGATCAAAATAAATCTTAACTTCTTGTTAATCCAACCGCTGTGTAAGATTTTTGTGTTTTTATTTCACCTTTATTTAACCAGGTAGGCTAGTTGAGAACAAGTTCTCACTTACAACTGCGACCTGGCCAAGATAAAGCATAGCAGTGTGAACAGACAACAACACAGAGTTACACATGGAGTAAACAATAAACAAGTCAATAACACAGCAGAAAGAAAGAGTCTATATACATTGTGTGCAAAAGGCATGAGGAGGTAGGTGAATAATTACGATTTAGCAGATTAACACTGGAGTGATAAATGATCAGATGGTCATGTGCAGGTAGAGATACTGGTGTGCAAAAGAGCAGAAAAGTAAATAAATAAAAACAGTATGGGGATGAGGTAGGTAAATTGGGTGGGCTACTATGTACAGCTGCAGCGATCGGTTAGCTGCTCAGATAGCAGATGTTTAAAGTTGGTGAGGGAAATAAAAGTCTCCTACTTTTTGCAATTCGTTCCAGTCACAGGCAGCAGAGAACTGGAAGGAAAGGCGGCCGAATGAGGTGTTGGCTTTATGGATGATCAGTGAGATACACCTGCTGGAGCGGGTGCTACGGGTGGGTGTTGCCATCGTGACCAGTGAACTGAGATAAGGTGGAGCTTTACCTAGCATGGACTTGTAGATGACCTGGAGCCAGTGGGTCTGGTGATGAATATGTAGCGAGGACCAGCCGACTAGAGCATACAGGTCGCAGTGGTGGGTGGTATAAGGTGCTTTAGTAACAAAACGGATGGCACTGTGATAAACTTTATCCAGTTTGCTGAGTAGAGTATTGGAAGCTATTTTGTAGATGACATCACCGAAGTCGAGGATCGGTAGGATAGTCAGTTTGAAGTAGGATTCTTTTTTCCAGGACTGGAGGCTTTACGGCAAAAGCAAACCATGCAATTATCTGAGGACAGCGCCCCGCATACAAACACATGAAAAACATATTTCAACCAGGCAGGTGCGACACAAAAGTCAGAAATAGTGATGTAAAAAATGCCTTACCTTTGATGATCTTCTTCTGTTGGCACTCCAAAAGGTCTCAGTTACATCACAAATGGTCCTTTTGTTCGATAATGTCTTTCTTTATATCCATAAAAACTAAATTCTGCTGGCACGCTTCAGTCAATAATCCACCCAGTTTCCCTCCATCAAAATGCATACAAAATGAATCCCAAACGTTACTAATAAACTTTTCAAAACAAGTCAAACAAAGTTTATATTCAAACCTTAGGTACCCTAATATGTAAATAAATTATACAATTTAAGACGGATAATCATTGTTGTCTTTACCGGAGAAAAATACCAAAGAAAGTGCTTTCTTCCACGCGCTTGGAAACCCTACAGCCAAAATGGGAGCCACCTAGAAAAACTACCATTTCTGGCACATTTCTCTAAAAAACAGCCTGAAACTCTTTCTAAAGACTGTTGACATCTAGTGGAAGCCCAAGGAACTGCAATCTGGGAGGACCTGGCCTTATAATAAAACTAATGGCCATTAAAAATAGTGGTAGGCTGAATTCTTTTTTAAGGGGGATGGTTTGTCCTCAGGGTTTTGCCTGCCATATCAGTTCTGTTATACTCCCAGACAGTTTTAGAAATTTTAGAAACTTGAGTGTTTTCTATCCAAATATACCATGCATATCCTAGCTTCTGGGCCTGAGTAACAGGCAGTTTACTTTGGGCATGCTTTTCTTCCGGACGTCAAAATACTGCCCCCTACACAAGAGAGGTTAAAGACTGTATTACATAGACAAGCATGTGTTTTACTTGGGATAGCTTAAGAGTAGAACAATCCCTCATTGTCTCAAAATCATCCTTGCATCTGGGGAACTAAGCCAGTGTGGGGTTAAGATAACAACCCTGTGAAGATAACGACAAGATGAACCCAGAGTGGCTTATGATGCCCCAATCTGCATAGCATGGGTGGAACTAACAATGACTAAGCATTTTTAGTGTCAGTTATATATAGTACTCTGCATTTGTGTAAAGGTTAGGTTACTTGGTCCAACACTCAAGGGTGTGGGGTAGACCAGCCTCATTATTGTAATAATGAATCTATATTGATTAAAGATGATTGTTTGAAGAAATGACAAAGTCTCTCTCACTTGATTAGAATATGTCCCCCAATGTGACCTTTCATTGCACCTCTTGATCTGTCCATCACCTCCTTTGATCCAGTCCACCTGGGCCCAGGCCAATGGGCCTGTGGGGTGGGACAACTATAAAAGCATAGCTCTACCCTTATCGGTCTTTAGTGGTGATGGGCATTCCGGCTCTTTTCAGTGAGCTGGCTCATTCAGCTCAGCTCACCAAAAAGACCCGGCTCTTTAAAAAAAAATGATGTTTTGTATTTTTTCAAGTCAAACAGTTTGCGATGTTTTGACTATGATTGGTGTTAAAACAATTCTAATTAAATTATGAAATGAAATCATACTCTACCTTAACCACAATGTATTTAAAAATGCATTGGTTTGTTATGAAAAAGAATGCTATTAAACATTTGCATTTAAACTATAACTTTTTAATGTATATAAACAAAGTGCATATAAATCTAACCATTCAAAACGAATACAATCTGAACAGCATAATAGAATATTGCACCATATCAAAAATAAATAACAATTTGCAAAACTGCATCATCCCACAAATTGAAATAAATGCAAAAAAGAGGGATGCTATTACACATGTGCATTAAAGTATAACTTTTTTAATGTATAGAAACAAAGTACATATACATGTAACAATTCAAAACGAATACAATCTGAAAAACATAATAATAGAATATTGCACCATATCAAAGAAAAATAAGTAAAAACGTGCAAAACTGCAGCATTCCACTTAAAACATTAAACTGGTCCCTCTTTTCTCTCTTCTTTATTGCCATGTTATAACCAGCAGCACACAGCAATGCTTACCATATTTTGCTTTTATGAGAGATTTGCATTCAGAAATGCAAGCTGCCTCACTTTCGAGAGGCTGATGCGGTTTCTTCTCTCACTAATTATTTGTCCCGTTTTTGAGAAGACCCTCTCTGAGAGAAGCTGTGGGTAGACAGAGGCCTTGTTCTTCCACCAGCTCAGAGGATCTGCAGATCAGAGGGGCTCCTCCAAATAGGATCGGACCTCCATTATGGGATTCCTGAGGTATTCCTTCGTGCTGCATCCCCAGGTGCTCTCTCGTCAAACAGCATCCAAACAGCAGACGTTTGTGGCACTACTGCTGGTGCTTCTGCTCCATCTGCTCCCTCTTCTTCCTTTTGCTCTGGTGCCTGAGCCAGTTGACTGCTGGGGCTGTCCCTCCCTGCTGCTGAGGTTCTTCTTTAAAGAGCCCCATCAATCGTTCTGGCATCCCTGAAGGCTAACTTCTTAAACCTGGGGTCAAGTGCAGCAGTTTCTGATAGCACATGAGTATATTCCATTCGGAGGAACTTTCTGTCCATTGGTAAACATAGGGTGTCCATCAACTCTGTCACATGTCCTGTGGTTACATTTGCTTCTCTCTGGTGGATGGCTGTGATTTGCTGCAGACCCTTACACAGGAGTGTTATTTTTGAGTTTCACATAGCTGAAAAGAGAGAACAGTAACTTATTAGTTCAGGTTCATGTTTTGTCTACTGATACTACATACTCATCTACTGCTCATATACATTTATAATACTGGATTAAATAATTATGTAGTAATAACTGCTGACTGTACCTCTGTCCACTGATCTCCACAGTGACCTGCTCAAAGGGTTCCAGGATTCTGAACACCTCCTCCACCACCTCCCATTCCTCTTAGGTCAGAGCATCAACAGGTGCATTGACAATGGCCAGGGTAGAGATGATGTCATCCTTTGACTCAAGAATCCGCTTCAACATATAACATGTTGAATTCCACTTTGTAGTGCAGTCTTGTTTAAGCCTTAGCTTAGGCATCCCCATCTGGCATTGTGTAGACTTCAGTTTTTCAGCACCTACTGTACTCCTGTGGAAGTATTCCACAGCTGCATTCACTTTGTCCACAGTGGGCTTCATCACCTTAAGAGTATCTCTTACAATCACGTTTATTGTGTGGGCAAGACGGATGATGGGTCCCTTAAAACATTTTCATGGCTTTGGTTATGTTAGCTGCATTGTCGCTAAAACAACAGACCACTTTTCCATCTACTTGCCATTCTCTGGCCACTCTCAAATGTTCCTCTGCCAAGTTCTCTGAGGTGTGTCTGTCGCAGTCCAGAAGACAGCTAAACATTGACAATATCTTCAATGAAGTTACATGTAACCAACATGTAATAAGTGGTTACCCTTGATGTCCAGCAGTCAGTGATAAGGCAAACTGCAGTAGCTTTTTGGGCTCTTTCCCGCACTGAAGCCTGTGTGCTCTCGTACTGTTGATTTCGAAAGGGTTTTCCGGCTTGGAATTGTGTACATTGGGTTTAGACTATTGCTATAATTTCAAAAACCTCAGTCCTCCATGATCGAGAATGGCTGGAAATTGGTGGCAATCATTTTAGCAATGCAATATCAATTTGGCCTTATTTTGCTACAGACATAGACTTTGGCATAAACTGGTCCATAGAAGACTGTGTTGCTGTGGGTCGCAGAATAGGCCTACTTGACTGAGTGGATACATCTCCACGTGTGGAGGTGCTGGCTCCACCACTATCACTAGCAGGCCCGCTAGATTCTCGAAGCTCCGCTACAGCAAGCTTCACAGTTGGGTGTACAGTTCGCATATGCCGGTGTAGGTTGTGCATAGAACCGGCGTTATATGAGATTTTGTTTTGGCAAATTCCACACTGTGCTCTAACATTGTCTACATTATTAAAATGCATCCAAATGCTACTGTGCTTCCGACTCATTTTCCAGCTGTTGTTTTCACAAATGTCCTTCCTCTCTCTCGGCACTCCCTCACGCATCTGTGCCTCATTGGTTGACACTGCTTGTCTGACTGACAGGAACAACAGGTGAGGCTGTTAGTCTGAGCAGACAGTCAGAACGAATGTGTGTGCGCTTAAGCATTTAGGACAATATTATTTAAGAATTTTTTTTGCGGGGACAAAGATTGTCCTTTTTGGAGAAATGTCCTCTGTTCTGATGAAACAAAAATAGAACTGTTTGGTCACAACGACCATCGTTCGTTTGGAGGAAAAAGGGGGAGGCTTGCAAGCCAAAGAACACCATCCCAACCGTGAAGCACGGGGGAGGTAGCATCATGTTGTGGGGGTGCTTTGCTGCAGGAGGGACTGGTGCACTTCACAAAATAGATGGCATCATGAGGCAGGAAAATGATGTGGATATATTGAAGCAACATCTCAAGACATCAGTCAGGAAGTTAAAGCTTGGTCCCAAATGGACAATGACCCCAAGCATACTTCCAAAGTTGTGGAAAATGGCGAAAGGACAACAAAGTCAAAGTATTGGAGTGGCCATCACAACGCCCTGATCCCATCCTATAGGAAATTTGTGGGTAGAACTGAAAAAGAGTGTGCGAGCAAGGATGCCTACAAACCTGACTCAATTACACCAGCTCTGCCAAAATTTACCCAACTTATTGTGGGAAGCTTGTGGAAGGCTACCCTGAAACGTTTGACCCAAGTTAAACAATTTGAAGTTAATGCTATCAAATAATAATTTAGTGTATGTAAACTTCTGACCCACTGGGAATGTGATGAAATAAATAAAAGCTGAAATAAATCATTCTCTCTTCTATTATTCTGACATTTCACATTCTTAAAATAAAGTGGTGATCCTAACTGACCTATGACAGGGAATTCTTGCTGTGATTAAATGTTGGGAATTGCGAAAAAGTTTAAGGTGTATATTTGTATATTTGGCTCTTCTGATATGCAAGCTGGCTCCCGACGTTCACCTACAAGAGCCGGCTCTTAGAGCTGATTTGTTCGCGAACAAACCATCACTAAAGGAGATGTGGATACCTTTAATGAAGAATATTACACTGTAGCTGAAGAGTGCATACTAGACTACAAACTCTGGACACTTTTCCTAACATGGTGTGGTTCTAGTGTGTCAATACAAAGTAAGTGGCCTGTTCTAGCTTACCATTGTCATGCTTGAAGTGTGCATGTGTGTGTAATTAGCCAATATATTCGCTATTATACTGTCTTACAGTGTTGTCACAATGTTTTCATTGTGTTACAAATGCTTGCACTTTAAAAACGGAAACCGCTACCACAGGCCCTCTTGTGTGCTGTGCATATTGTTAGTGTGGTTCTGTTAGTTTCCCATTACTTTTCATGCTTTTAGAGTGTGAGTCATTCCATGTGGTACCCCCATAACATAGGATACTATGTGACCTAAGATGGCGGTTGTGTTTGTAGTCCCAAACAGCTAAAAGGCAACAAATATTCGGCACGGTTTCCAGCATTACTTATGGTTTCCGGTTTATGTCCTTTTTAACATGCTAGTGTCATTAGCATGCTAGAGTCGTTAGCATGGTTAGTAAGCTAACTCCCCATGGTAAATAGAGTGTTTAGTTTGCCTAACTAAACTGTTAGCATTGTAGTGCCGTTAACATAATTACTCCACATTGTGTGTATTGGTTGTTTATTTACTGTAGCCTTTGTGCGCCTCTGCTATTAGCCTAATGCTATGCCGTTTACAGTACTTTATGTGCTATTTACTGTTATTTATCTACTGGTTACTGCTAATATTGCACTGTTAATTCCAATGCTAATGTAGTCATCTGTATCCACTGACTATTAGCCATTTACCATTGCTTCGATGCTCGATTGCACTGCTCCTGCTGGCAACTTATGTACATCTATTAGCATAGTAAGTGGCCTAGGGGATCTGGGCAGCTCATCTCTAGTTTAAACCGCCACTTCTCAGAGTTCACTGACCATTAAATGGTGATCCTTCAGTACCTAGTACAATGGCTGAAGATGGAAGCAGAGTCACCTGGGTGCAGCCAGGGCCAATACCCAACAGGAGAAGCCTGCGGCCTTTCAGCAAAAAGGCTCCAATGACACCATGTACTATGGGGAACAAAGTCTCCTCCACAGGAACTAACACCTGCACAGCCCACAGCAGGGGCCAAGGCCAAGTCAAAGGCTTACTGCCCACTGTACGAAAACAGGGAAGAGGTGGAAGAGATTCACCTCAATGGCTGTCGAGCAAAATCTCAAGTGGCTGTAGGACAAAGGATACTGTTGCTTGTGACATATAGTGTGTATTGTTTGTTTATTTGCTATAGCCTTTCTGTGCTTCTTCTATTAGCCTGTTAGCCTAATGCTATGCAATTTACGGGACTTTGTATGCCAGTTATATGCCATTTACTGTTATTTATCTACTGGTTACTGCTAATATTGCACTGCTAATTCCATTGCTAATGTAGCCATTTTTAGCCACTAATTATGCTATGTTTAACTTATTAGCTGTTTACCATCAATGCAATGTTCTATGCCCTGCTCCTGCTAGCAGCTTATGTACCTATATTCAACTCTACTGATGGTCTTCTCACAAATAAAATTGCGTTATATAGTGAGAGTGCCCACTCCAGTATTGGCACATGCGTTCTAGCATGTTGGCTGTAGTGCACGTATAGCCTACATGATGAGATTATTATGGACAAAAGAGCAATTTTTTTGATCAAATGGCAGGCAAGCATCAATGATCATGTCATCAGATTAAGACCTTTAATATTTTTTGGAAAGAAGGATCAAGCTCATCACCTTGCACCAACCTGTGATGATCATCATCATTTATTTCATCTATAGTCTAATATCTACAACCCTACTCAAATACCTAGGTGTCTGGTTAGACTGTAAACTCTCCTTCCAGACTCACATTAAGCATCTCCAATCCAAAATTAAATCTAGAATCATCTTCCTATTTCACAACAAAGCCTCCTTCACTCATGCTGCCAAACATACCCTCGTAAAACTGACCATCCTACTGATCCTTGACTTTGGCGATGTAATTTACAAAATAGCCTCCAGCACTCTACTCAGCAAACTGGATGCAGTCTATCACAGTGCCATCCGTTTTGTCACCAAAGCCCAATATTCTACCCACCACTGCGACCTGTATGCTCTCGTTGGCTGGCCCACGCTACATAGTCATCGCCAAACCCACTGGCTCCAGGTCATCTATAAGTCTTTGCTAGGTAAAGCCCTGCCTTATCTCAGCTCACTGGTCACCATAGCAACACCCACCCGTAGCACGCACTCCAGCAGGTGTATTTCACTGGTCACCCCCAAAGCCAACACCTCGTTTTTCCGCCTTTCCTTCCAGTTCTCTGCTGCCAATGACTGGAACGAATTGCAAAAATCACTGAAGCTGGAGTCTTATATCTCCCTCTAACTTTAAGCATCTGCTGTCAGAGCAGCTTACCGATCATTGTACCTGTACACAGCCAATCTGTAAATAGCACACTCAACTACGTACCTCATCCCATATTGTTATTTATCCTTTTGCATCCCAGTATCTCTACTTGCACATCATCATCTGCACATCTATCACTCCAGTGTTAATGCTAAATTGTTATTATTTCGCTTCTATGGCCTATTTATTGCCTTACCTCCCTAATCTTCGACATTTGCACACAATTTACATTGATTTTTCTATTGTTTATTGACTTTATGTTTGTTTATGTGTAACTCTGTGTTGTTGTTTTTGTCGCACTGCTTTGCTTATCTTGGCCAGGTCGCAGTTGTAAATGAGAACTTGTTCTCAACTGGCCTACCAGGTTAAATAAAGGTGAAATAAATAAATAATAATAAACTGCATGCTTTCCCGACTAGTCGTAGTGGGAGGACCACACCACATGTCATCTCGTGACTCCACGTTTACATCGATATGATGCTTATTATATAAATATTGACACATAAAAGGGTTTCCACCGACATTCTCGACAAATTATTTTTACAGACACAAAAAGATCCCACCTTTAGCGTATTTTGTATTATCGACATTTTTTACGTTTTCCCGAAAAATGTTATGTTCCTATCTGGCCTGTCATGACATTTTTATCCGACTTGTACCTTGCTCGCATAAAAAGATTGGATGGATACCTGATTTCTGTCAAGCCAAAAAATGTTGGCATGACAATTCCATAAGGAGTTTGCAGCAAAGCAGAAACAGAATGGAACCCAGACTAAGTATTCATCCCTTGCATTAGTATACTTGATGACTTACCTGGTTTCTCTGTGATGGGTGCTTTGGTGATCACTCTGGTTGCGGTCGTGGTTACATTGGTAATGGTCCATGGGGCTGTGGTTGTAGTTAGTTGTGTTGTGGTTGTAGTTTGTTGGGCTGTGGGCAGTTGTTGTGTGGTTGTAATAGCTTGGCCTGTGGCTGGTGGGTCTGTGGTTGGTTGTGCTTTGGTTGCGGTTATCAGGATTGCGGTTATGGTCGATGGGGTTGTGGTCATTCGGAATCTGATTGTGGGTGTGGTTGGCCACAGCAAGGCTGTGGTTGGTTGGTCTGTGGTTGTGGTCAGTTGGGTTGTGGTTGTCGTCACTTGGACTGTGGTCAGTTGTGGTGTGGTTGTAGTCGGTTGAGCTGTTGTGGTCAGTTGGTCTGTG